>NC_090924.1:906095570-906398601 GCF_040938575.1 Ambystoma mexicanum
TTCAGTGCAAACCAACTCATAAAGTGCATGAATTGGCACCATTTCCAGTGGTGGTGGTGATGGTAATTTGTAATAAGACCATGTTTCACAAAATCTGCTTACACACCCTAGCCCTGCAAAAACACTGAGCATGTGTTAACATACACTCTCAATTAGGCAGTGCATTACAAATGAGTACATACTCGCCATGCACACAAAATCAGATGATGCATTACAAATGAGAACATACACATTAAATTTGAAGTGAGGACATACACTTCAGACACATTCAAATAATTTCCTCCATGACAAGTGAGGTTGCTGATGCACTCGATACACACCATTCCAACTCTGCATTACAAATGAGGACTCAACAAAAGTGAAGGTGTTATCAATCAGTGATGATTCTGGTAGCTGTAGCAGTCAAGTTTGCAGGAAACCCGCTCACCACCAGACCCCTAGTTGGGAGGGGGTGGGGCGAGTAGCCCATAGTGTGACTCTTCAAAGCAGGGCATGTGTTGCCCTGGTGCAGCACCCTATGGAATTCTGAAACTTCCACCCTTCAGAAATCTATGAATATTAACAGTAGAGGAAGGAGAGGTGCACTCTGGTTCCCTACACAGTTAAGCTACTCAGCTACGGATGTTCTCCTCCTATGACTTGTTTTCAAAACTCGAAGGGATGTCGACTGAACTTGTTTGTAATACTATCGCTATTGTAACGTCTACTGTACCCATGGGCTCTAAGATTGTTTTTTCCACCATCAGTCACGTGTTGCAGAGATTCTTGGCTATACGCCATTATTAGTAGAAAGTTTAATATTACATTTGCCGATCCATCCGTTTGTTCACCTCAACAAACCACAATGACACTTGACGGACATTTCCACTACCTGTGTCGAAGAAAAAAAACCTCCTTTACTTTCTCTTATTGAAAACCCATTTCCCTTACACTACTCCCTGATATAAGTCGTGCAGCCTTTCCATCTAAATATTGAAAACACTCCCTTTAAATGTTGTCCCTCTAGTAGTCGAAAGTACCCCTAGAAGGACACGCACTGTGTGCAATCACTGCCTTTCACGGAATGGTGACCAAAAGCACTGCAAGTCGTGCTGACTTTTCAAATCCAAAACTTTAAAGGATCGCCGTACCAAGCGCTGGGCCGCCCACACCATGCAGGCTGAGGTGTCCATCGACGTTGCAGGCAAATCCGACAAAGAAGGCAGCTATGGTGCACACATTGGCACTGAGGATGATCAGGGTTCTGCAGAACCCCATATGCCGGCCCCTGAGGTCCGGTAAGCAGGCCGGCGGCTCTGTAATGGAGATGAAACCCATGAGCAAAAGCACACATACCCGCAAACCCACAACCCAGAGCCATACATTGACCACACAATCGGAAAAACACAGCCACGCCGGGTCTAGGAAGAAAGAAAAATCAAAACGCCCACTGTCCTCTTGGTCTTCGCGATCACTACAAGACAGAACTCCAAAACATGCGCTGAGTAGAACTGCTGTCCAAACCGCTCTAAAGGCCCTTCTTCCGTGCGCTGAACAACATGTGCCGAAATAGAAATCTTTGCACACTTCAATCCTTTCTAAGATGTAACAGTTGAAGTCTGTTCCCAAAACTCTGAAATCCGCATATATTTCGACACCCGAAAACCAAAAAACACAAAACATTGTATACCCTCACAGGACGCTTTGACATGGGCTTTACAACACAAGAAACGGGCAAGATTCAGTGGTTCACTCAGTGAAAAGTTTGCGACAGTGATGGAGAATGTCTTGCTTTGTTGATTTTATGGACTGGCATCTAGAAGATTTAATTTACCCAAAGGGTAATCAAACACCACAGGGTAGTGGGAAGGCAAGTGGGGAATCACCCTCCAAGGTACAGATACTAGACAGCTCACAACCTAGCACTTCCTCACACCAACCCATTGCTAGTCAATCAGGACACCTCAGATGACCTGTATATTGTTGACCCTTCCCATCATTGTGATGAAATATCAAAAGATGATCAATATAACCAGGACCAGGTCTACGATGACTATGATCCAGAGATATATAATGCCATCCCCAGAAGACCAGGTTCAGCCTATTGTGGACTCCCCAATTGATAACACTTTAAAATCAATATGCAGGAGACGCAACACGATACAAATTTTGGGGACGACATTCCATGAGGAAAAAGTCAGTGACCCAGTTGTACAGAAACATATTCAACCATCTCTAGTTACACCCACTCTGACGAGAGCGGTTAAACCCTGCATCGAAAAGATTTTCAAACCTGCACCAACTGACCCCCTTTATATCAGGGGTTAACTAAAACTGGACTCCCTAGTAATGACTAAAGGAAAGAGTGGGCACTCCGCTAGCTTCTGCAGATGCACCACCAGACAAAGAAACTACGAAAATCTATACCTTCGGCAGGCAGGTAGCATCATCTGTGGCATACCAAACCCATATTGCCAATAACACCAAGCTACTTGCCAGTTACAACTGCCACGTCTGGGATACAACACAACAAATTGACACTAATCCTGAGCCCCTAAAATCTCAGCTCCTACAGACCATCTCAGAAGGAAAACAGGTTGCCAGCTGCATGCCAAAGAATAATTTAGATGCAGCTGATGATGCTGGCCTCATTGTAGCAGAAGGCACCCTGATAAAACGGCACGCATGGCTACTGCAGTATGGTTTCAAATTAGAAACTCGGACCACACTTTTAAATATGCCAATAGATCCTAATGTGCTATTTGGGAAGGCAGTCGATGCACTAAAAATGCAAAGGATGAGCATGAAACTTTAAAATCATTGGGCCAGATAACAAACCATTTGTTCAACTGACGTTCTCAACACCAGACACTCCTTTTGCAGGCAATGTTACCCACGATCTCTGGGATATAATTAAGGGCTATCTTCTGCCTGGGGCAACACACAGGGTCAGTTCACCAGTTAACCCACCTTTCAAAGAGGATATAAAAGAACATGAAGTAGGGGTAGAGCCTCCCCCAGCAGAGGCTCCCTTGCCTCTAAACAATGACGCCCCGATACAGGTTCCCTCCCATGCAACTCCAGTCGGAGGTTGAATTTGCCAGTACACCCACACATGAGAGGGGATCGCATCTGATAAGTGGGTGCTATCCACATTGGCAGGGGATTACTGTATCAAATTTCTACAAAAACCATACAACCATCCTCCAAGACACCGTAAGATGTTCCCACAAGAAAAACATTCTTCTATAAGAAATCAAGTCCCTGCTCCAGAAAAGCGCAATCGAACTAGTCCCTGCAAACAAGTTAAACATGAGTATCTATTCAACGTACTACTTTTACCAAAGAAAGACTTGACTATGCGCCCTGTACTAGACCTTCATCCAGCAAACGCATGTCAAGCCCCAAAGGTTTCACATGACCACGCTGCAGGAAGTTATCCTGCTGTTGGAACAAGGGGATTTCATGACAAGATTGGATATGAAAGATGCATACTTTCATATTTCAATGTTGCCAGCGCACAGCAAATACCTGTGCTTCAAGATTGCAAACCATCCCCATCAATTCAAAGTCCTTCCCTTCAGCATTTCATAAGCGCCAAGGGTGTTCACAAAGGTACTAGCAGCACACTGCGCGGGGAATCAATTCGTGTACCCTTACCTCGACGACTGGTTGATAAAAATGGAAACGCCACAAATTTGCAAAAACACCCAGAGAACAATCTGCTGTTAGAATTAGGGTTCTCCATCAATGAGAAAAAATCTGGTCTGATTTTTTTTTTCCCCCTCAAAAGAGAGCGTACAAAACATGCTATTTGAAGTACCTCACTACATAGCCGTCGTCGGATAACCGTGCGCAAGGCTATGCTCCTGCTTGAGATGATAGCTTCATGCATTTATCTTGTTCCACACACGTGGCTGCACATGCACCTTATGCAAGAGTCGCTAACTAAACAATGGTCCCAGGCCATCGGTCAGTGGGGCGATCTAGTAGTTATTTCGCTAACCTTAGTACAGGCTCTTCACTGGTGGGCTAGAGACAGCATATAAAAAGGGAAACCTTTTCGCACCTTACCAGTACAAGCTGCTCTCACAACAGATACCCCACTCTCAGGTTGGGGAGCTCATTACCCTCATCGTACTGCACATGGCAAACCACATAAACCTACTAGAATGGCTAGTCGTCCTCAAAGCCCTGCAAGCATTTAAAGTTCACATAACTGGGCAAATAGTTCTAGTCCTCATGGATAGTAGCTAGCAGAGCCATGTTTTATCTAAACAAACAGGGCGAGAGACACACTCTACGTCTTTCCAAGTTGTCCCAAAAGATTTGGAAATGCTATCTCAGACGAAACGTTTTCCTAGTGTCACAACATGTTCCAGGGGAACACAATCCACTAGCAGACACACTGAGCAGAAGTCTACAACTACCCGCAAAACACCAGTGGCAAATTCACAAAGATATTTTAAGCAATTTCATCACCCAGTGGGGGGGGGGGGGGCATCCACCTCTAGACTTATTTGCAACAAAACACACAATGTCCAGGTTTCCCCAACCAGGATCCAAGGGGAATGCCTTGGGGAAGAGTTGGTCAGGGAAATATGCTTACAGTTTTCCACCAACACCACCCCTGCACAAAATGCACCAGGAACAAGTCTCACTAATCCGGATAGGTCCAATGTTGGCGCGACAACCATAGTTGCCACACCTACTCAAACTAGCAATGTGCAAACCACAATCAAGCTTCCGTGCCCATTCAACATGCTGTTCCAACACACAGGGACGACATGCCACCCATACCCTTAGATTATGAACTTGGTACCTTTGCTCGTGAAATCATAAAATTTGGGCATTTAAATCTTCCACAAAGGTGTATGGATATCCTTAAAGAAGCACAAAGGTCTAACAGTAGACACTGTTATTTTAACAAGTTGAAAAGATTTGTTATTTGTTGCAGATCATGCAACATAATCCAATGGACTGTTCTCAGTCGCACATACTTCACTATATGCTCTATGTGCGAAACTCAGGTTTAGTATTTAATTATTAGCAGCTCTGTCTGCTTACACTAAACACAATATCATGGTGGAAGGTACCAGTTATTAAAGCATTCATGTAAGGAGTCAAAAGACTATATCCTCCCATTTCAAACCCACTACCAGGTTGGGATCATTATGTTCTCACAAAACTCCTGGGTCCACCCTTTGAACCCATACACAAAGCCAGCCTAAAGCTTTTAACTTACAAAACTGCGTTTCGAGGGGATTGGGTCCTCTGACGTATTCCATATCTATGACATGTAATCACCACAGCTGTGCTGCTTCGAAACTTTTTTCTGCGTCGATGTGCCGTCGTCTAGGACCTCGTCCGACGTCATCCGATGTGATAAGTAGGACGCACGACGCCCGTAGCCTCAGTTCCGTTTTTTCCGCGAACGTGTTGCTTCGTGAATCTCGGTTCAACGCCTCGACTCTTTGGAGTTCTGCTCTTCTCGGTTCTTCGAACCTGTTCGTTTTTGTGAAATTCCTTTGTGTGAAGATGTCTTCTACTTTGTCTTCGACCCCGCGTCCGGGCTTCAAGAAGTGCAGGGAGTGTGGGTCCAAGATGTCGGTGACGGACTCGCACAACGCCTGCCTCTGGTGCCTCGGGGAGGCCCACCACACGGATGATTGTATCAACTGCCAGTCGCTCACGTCCAAAGCCTTACGCGAACGTAAGAAGTTGTTGTCGGTAGGTTGGGTGTCCAAGCCCCGGAAGTCGCAATCTGCGGGGCTTTCAACGGATGATTCGAGGGGTGACTCTCCGCGTCATCGTCGGAAGTTTCATGGGTCTCCTTCTAGTTGTCGGTCTCGCCACTCCTCAGCCTCTTCGAGGCATTCTCGGAAGCGCCGACACCGGTCGTCTTCCAGGTCCTCTTCGGAGGACTCTGCCCGGCACGTCGCTTACCCCACCAGCCGTGCGACGCCGGAGGAATGGGCTTCCTTCGGGAAGAAAATGCTGGCGATTCTCGAGTCGCAGGGTACTAAGCCGTCCGCGCCCCCGCGTGGGGTCGGTCGTGAGAGGTCGAGAGACACCGCTCGCAAGAGTGGTCGGCACGAGTCACGGGAGAGGTCCCGTTCGGACAAGGAAACTCGTTCTCGACGTACCCGTTCCAGGTCCCGGTCCTCGACGCGTTCGAGACCGTGTGCACCTGTGAGGTCTTCCGGCTCCGAGGAAGCCGTCGACGCTTAGGTCGTCTAAGGACACGCTCGGGGCTCCGGCTTCGAGGGCTGTGTCGACACCGCCGATGCTGGCGGCGCTGCATCTGACGTTGACACCGATTTACTCGACGGCGATCCTCTCGCCGATCCTCTCGGCGCCGATGCCTGTTCTCTCGACGCCGGCGCCGATTTGCTCGACGCCTTTCATGTCAGAGGTACCCCGTGGCACGGGGGAACCCCCTAGGAAGGCTCTGGTTAAGAGCAAGCACTCTCGGGTGCCTTCTTTTCGCCACCTGGAATATATTTCAGATGCGGATGAGGATTCTGATGGCCTGGTTCCTAGTCAGGTTCCAGATGAAATTGTCTCGGGCCATAGTCAGTTTGACGATTTGAGGCAGTCACTGCATGATGCCAGTGGACTGGACACGGAGGTGGAGTTTTGTAGGCCTGAGCCTGGCTCTCATGCCGATTCCTCGTACCGGCGCCTTATAGCTAGGGTTTCTGAGTACTTGGGATGGTCTGCTCCCCCAGGGGAGTTTGTGCAGGATGATCTTACGGACATCCTTGATGTTGGTCCCCCAACTGACCCGGTACTGCCGTTCCATATGGCTTTACAGAGAAGGGTGGCGGCGGCTTGGACTGCCCCGGAGAGTCTCCCGGCGGTGGGCAGGTCCTTGTCGCGAAAATACCGTCCAGCCAGTAGCGACCCCTGCTACTTGACCAGGCACCCCACTCCGGAGAGTTTGGTGGTGAAGGCGGCCACGGCCCCGGCAAAGCAGGCGTCGTACCCTACCATCCCTCCTGATAGGGACGACAATCGTTTTGATGGCTGGGCGAAGAAAGTGTTTTCTTCTGGTGGTAGGGCGCTTCAGGCGGCCAACTCAGTTTGTGCCTTGTCTCGTTTCACACACACTCTGTGGAACTGTGTTGCGTTAGCGGCTGAACATATTCCCGAAGGGAACAAACGGGATGGTTTCCTTGCTATGGTCCAGGATGGTAAGGATGCCATGTGTGAGTCCGTTCAGTCGGGTTTGGACTTGGCTGAATGCGTCAGCAGGTCCATGGCGGCGAGCACCGTGATACGCAGGTTTGCGTGGTTGCGGAAGTCGGGGTTTGCTCCTGATGTGCAGTCCCGGCTCCTCAACATGCCCTTTGACGGTGAGCACCTTTTTGGCAGCAAGGCTGACGAGAGCCTTGAGAGGTTGCAGACCTCAAAAGCTGCAGCGAAGTCGTTGGGCGCTGCAGTTCGCCAACCTCCGCCTTTTCGTCCTAGGGGACAGCAATGGAGGGGTGGTTCCTTTCGCTATTACTCGTCCTTCAGTAAAGCGAGAGGAGCTGGCAGTCAAAGAGGCCAACGCAGGGGTACCAGAGGTGGACGACAGGGTACCCGTGGTGCCAAGGCCGCTCGGGCAGTTGCCTCTTTGCCCTCAGGTAACGCCGCAGCCGCTAACACTCAGTCATGAGGCCATGCCCCATGGTTCGCCTGTTGGGGGAAGGCTGGCGCAGCATCTTGTAGAGTGGCGTGCCGTGGGTTCTGGAGATCATAACCCACGGCTACTGTCTTCCCTTTCGGCACAGGCCTCACGACAATCCACCAGGGAACCTCTCTTTGCAGAGTCCGGATCCGCTCCTTGCGCAGGAAATTCAAGCCCTGCTGGAGAAAGGCGCCATAGAACTGGTGCCTGTAGCGGAGAGGAACAAGGGATGGTATTCCCCTTATTTTTTTATTTCAAAGAAAGACGGGGGATTGAGACCCATCATGGACTTGCGCGGTTTGAACAAACTCCTCAGGAAGGACAAGTTCAAGATGGTTACTCTCTCTCTCAAGTCCTCCAGGCCCTTCAGCTTCAGGACTGGTTGGTGTCACTCGACCTCAAGGATGCTTACTTCCATGTGCCGATCCATCCCAAGCACGAGGGTTTTCACCAATCTCATGGTGGTGGTGGCAGCGCATCTCAGGCAAGGGGGATTCACGTCTACCCCTACCTGGACGATTGGTTGATCAGGGCGTGCTCTCCCGAGCAAGTCCTGGATCATCTGTCCGTCACCTGCCACTCCCTTCACAGGCTGGGCTTCTCCCTCAATTTAAAGAAGTCCCATTTGATGCCAACACAGCGGCTCCAGTACATCAGAGCAGTGCTCGACACTTCCCGGGGGCAGTGTTTTCCTCCCCAGGTGAGGGCTCTTCACATTCAGCAGATGGTGCACAAGTTTCAGCATGCCCAGACGCTCCCAGCGTTCGAGTTCTTGAGGTTGCTCGGCCTCATGGCATCCTGCATTCTTCTGGTGCCAGAGGCTCGCCTGCGGATGAGATCTTTGCAGTGGGCACTCAAGACGCAATGGTCGCAGTCCTCCAGCAGGATGTCGGACCCGGTTCAGATGCCGCCCTCGGTCGCCCGGCACCTTCTGTGGTGGGCCGTCGAAGGCAACTTGATGAAGGGGGCTCCATTTTGGCTTCCCTGGCCGGAGGTGACGATCATGACGGATGCATCCCTCACGGGATGGTGAGCTCATGCCAACGGGCTGACAGTCAGCGGTCGTTGGTCTCCGTCGGAGTCCAGACTCCATATCAATCTGTTGGAGCTGAGGACCGTCAGGCTAGCCCTGAAGGCTTTTCTGCCGACTGTGCGAGGAAAGAGTGTCCTGATCCTGACGGACAACACAGTGGCCATGCAATACCTCAACAAAAAGGGGGGGCAGGGTCACTTCCTCTGTGCAGGCAGGCATTGCAGCTCGAGTTCTGGGCCATCCAGCAGGAAGTTTCGATCTCGGCAGTTCATCTGGCCGGAGACGAAAACGTGACGGCGGACGCTCTGAGCAGGCAGAGCGCGATCTCTCACGAGTGGGAGTTGGCTCAGGAGATTCTCCTGGAGATCTTCGGCCTTTGGGGGACCCCTCAAGTGGATCTCTTCGCCTCCAGTGTCAACCGGAAGTGCGAAAGGTTTTGCTCGCAGGAATTTCCTCCAAAAGGAGTCTTAGGAGACGCGTTCATGGTGGAGTGGTCATTCCCGCTGCTGTACGAGTTTCCTCCAGTCCCCGTCATCCCGCAAGTGCTGCGGAGGTTACGGAAGTTCAGTTCCCGGATGATCCTCATTGCTCCGGCGTGGGCTCGGAGGACGTGGTACCTGGACCTTCTCGACTTGTCCATCAGCCCTCCACGTCGTCTTCCCTACCGAGACGATCTGCTCTCACGGGAGGGGGGTCAGGTTCTCCATCCAGAGGTCAGATCCCTCAACCTTCACGCTTGGCTTCTGAAAGGTTGAGGTATAAGGATTGGGACCTCCCTGAAGACGTGATGGAGGTGTTGCTTTCGGCCCGAAGGCCAGCAACAAAGTCTCTGTACCGTTGCCGTTGGCGTAAGTTCTGCGACTGGTGCAGAGTTCAGAATGTGGATCCTTTTGCATGTGACATCCCCATGGTTCTGTCCTTTTTACTTTCTTTGGCCCACAGGGGCTTGCAAGTGGGTACCATTAAAGGTTACCTGGCGGCACTGTCCATCTTTAAGCGCTCGTCTGAAGAGTGTTCTTACTTTAAAATCCCTTTAATTTCACAGTTTCTGAAAGGGCTCACTAATGTGTTCCCTCCGTCACCTTTCCTGGTGCCCGGTTGGGATTTAAACCTTGTTCTTAAGTTTCTTATGGGTGCTCCGTTTGAGCCTTTACATTCTTGCCCTTTGAGGCTGTTAACTCTGAAAACTGTGTTTTTGGTTGGGGTTACTTCCGCTCGCTGAGTGAGTTACAGGCACTTTCAGTTAAGCCACCCTTCACTGTATTTCACAAGGACAGGGTTGTCCTTAGAGTTCGTCCTCCTTTTCTTCCGAAGGTAGTGACGGAATTTCATTTGGCCCAGAAGGTTGTTCATCCGGCATTCTATCCTCCTCCGCATCCTGGTAAGGAAGAGGAGAGGCTCCATAGGCTTGATCCTAGGAGAGCTTTAAGCTTTTATGTTTCACACATGTCCCGGGTCAGAGTGGACGATTAACTCTTTATTGGTTACGCTGGAAAGCGTTTGGGGCAAGCTGTGACCAAACAGACTTTGTCTCGCTGGATTATTTTGGCCATCTCGGAGTGTTACCGCTTGGCGGGTAAGGACCCACCGGCTGGCTTGCGGGACCATTCTACCAGGGGTATGGCTGCATCTACTGCCCTGCAGAGGGGTGTTCCTATTCGCAACATCTGTGATGCAGCCACCTGGGCTTCTGTACATACATTTGTACATCACTATTCCCTCGATTCCATCCGAGGACAGGATCTGGCCTTTGGCAAGGCGGTCCTTTGCTCTGCTATTTGATTGGCTATTCTAAACTCTGATTCTAAATTCTTTCCCTCCTCCTTGCTCTGGTACTGCTTTGGGAGTCTGTCATAGATATGGAATACGTCGGAGGACCCAATCCCCTCGAAGAACAAGTTACTTTCTTTCCTGGTAAAGTTCTTTCGATGGGGTGGTCCGACGACGTATTCCATATCGCTCCCGCCCTGCCTTCCCCGCTGCAGAATTTCTTTTGCGATTGCAGCTTACGTTCCGCAAGGCTTTGTGTCTGACTGGCAGTTGACTAATGTCACACGTTCTGGGGGAAAAACTACAACTGAGGCTACGGGCGTCGTGCGTCCTACTTATCACATCGGATGACATCGGACGTCGGAGGAGGTCCTCGACGATGGCGCATCGACGCAGGACGCAGACGCCGAAAAAAGTTTCCGAAGCAGCACAGCTGTGGTGATTACATGTCATAGATATGGAATACGTCGTCGGACCATCCCATCGAAAGAACGTTACCAGGTAAGAAAGTAACTTGTTCTTCTAGTGCATATCACTTCCATAAGACGAGTCAGTGAGCTGCAAGCACTTTCAATACAAGACCATGTCATTATCTTACAACAGGACAAGGTGCTTCTTGGAACACATCCTAGGTTTTCGCCAGAATTCATTTCAACGTTCCATGCTTACCAATCTATTGAACATCCTACTGTCTTCCAACATACTTCAAATTCAGCAGAAAAGAGCCACCATATCCTAGATGTAAGGAGGGCGGTCTTGAACTACCCAAACAATACTAAACCACTAAGGAAAACAGATCAACTCTGTTTCCATAGCTACTGGCAGAGAAGATCATCATATTTCTAAAAACGCAATCTCCAGATGTATAGTCAAATGCATCCAACTTTGCTATTCTCTGGCAAAAAAAGGATTTACCTTTCACACAGAGACCTCACTCTACACGAGTCACAGGGGCGAGTTTGGCATTTATTGCAAATGTTCCTTTAGATGCAATTTGCAAGGCTGCTACTTGGCGTTCCATCGATCTATTCCTTTACTCTGCATTACTGCCTAGATGCACACTGTAAGGCAGATTCACAAGTGGGACAAGCAGAATTAAAACATCTATTTGCCACTGTACCCTCACAACCCACCTCCTTCTCCAGGTACTGCTCGCTAATCTATGCATGGCATGTGATCTAAGCAGATCCCCAAGCCTCAGAAGGCATACATTACTCACCTTAATCATATTTCTGATGCTTGTATCTGCTTAGATTGACATACACTATCCCCACCCCCTTCTCTTCTTGGAGTTTGAAGGTGCATAATGTTTTTCTATCTTACCTTTATACTTTATCTTTCTTGTACTCAAGCAAACACTTCATGCACCCTCGGGTCAGAAACAAAACAATCTGAGGGACATCGACGCGTGACGGACCATGGGTACAGTAGACGTCACACTGGGAATAGTATTACAAACAAGCCCAGTCGACTGCCCTTTTCGAGTTTTGGAAACAAGTCGCGCAATACTCTGTGAGTACCACTAGATGTCAGCCTATGCATAGCATGTGAAACTAAGCAGATACAAGCATCAGTAGCCTACAAGAGCCTGGTTCGCTTGACACCAACAGCTACCAGGAGTCACTTATGGCTCCCCAGACCTACTGATGCTGAACAAACACATATATAGGAATTTAACTTTTATTTGGAACCAACTATAAATAAAAATTAGGACACATTTCCACAACATTTAAATCATGATGTGGAGGTTAGATTTGCAGAACGCTATGCACTAGCTCCTGGTTCTGTAGTGGTTGCTCCTGGTTACTGGTTAACTAGGAGCTGGTTTTAGATCGTGCTTATCCAATCTCAATTTCGATCCCTGTATATGTATTTCCGAGGCTTGTGGAATCTGCTTAGATCACATGCTATGCACAGGCCAACATCTAGTGGAAGCTCCAGGTATTAAAGTTGTTTTCGAAACAGGGCATGCCAGTAATACTATCCCTAGTGTGACGTCCACTGTACCCATGGTCCTTCATGCGTCGCGGTCCCTCAGATTGTTGTGACGGACGCTTAATCGCGGAGTTCCTTTCGGCTGACGCCATTTATTATTGCTAAATTAGTTAGTTACTCTTTCTATCCTTTCGCTACACCGACTTCGACAACATCTTTGATGGTGGGAAAGGACAAAGTCCTTGATCCAACAGACCCCTTAGATCTTGGAAGGCTGCACCGGGCCTTGGCCCTAACGGTAGGGAAAGTGGGGGGGTGGACATTAGAAAATGCATTTTCCCCTTTACACTCTTGTTTCTCGCCTGGCTGCCATTTCGTTTAACTATGGAAAACACTCCATTTAAATTCTACTGTAGTTGTAATAAGTTCCCCTGGGTAGATGAGCACCGGGTGTGCAATCTGTCTAGCACAGGACCACGACAAGGGCTATTGTCGAGCCTGCAAGCTCTTCAAGCCAAAGACGCTCCGGGGCCGAAAGACAAATCGCTGGGCCCATCACACCATGCAGGCTGAGGCTGCCATTGATGTGGAGGGAGCCTCCAGTAATGGCAGCGTCGCAGTCTTTACGGAAAGCGAAGGCGACGGGGAGCCATTAGATTCCCCAGTGATAGCCCCCCACCCCAATAGACAGGCCGGTGGCTCTATTACGGGGACGACACCCGGTGGCAGTAGCACTCGCACTACTCCCAGCACATAGCCAAGGGCCAAGATTCGACGCCGACCAAATGCCCACACACGCGTCGAGGGGGAGGTCCACTGACTCACTGTCCTCTGAGCACTCGAGTCCCAATCGCCTCACGACAGGCCCCGTAAGTCGAAAGACAGAACAGACGCTGTGTCCAAACCCTCTGCCGAATGTCGGAATACGAGGCTCTGGCCTGCTCCACTGCCGGAATTCGACACACCATCTCGAAAACGGCCAAAGTCACCAGGAGCTCGGGATTAGCCTACTTGGTGCAAAAGCATGTCCCTGAAAGCCTGCTTAAGGCAAAAAAGTTCAAATAAACACTCCTCCAAGAGTCACTCTCACAAGGAGAAAACTAGCACACCTCACAGGAAAAACACAGTTTCCCAGGCGGAAGGGACCTTAACAGAGGCCTTGAAGAGCAAGGGCCAGTCTACACCTCAGGCCCAGTCTACGCCTCAGGGACAGATTACACCTCAATCTCAATACCCTGGAGTCATACCAAGTTCGGCGACATGGACGGCTGAAGACATTGACAGGGTTATGACAAGAATGACATTTATGGTTAACTTCTTTGAGAAGAAACCTCAAGCTGTCCAAAATTTCAAAATCAAGCCACCTGAGGCTAGGCTTTGTCCTCCCAGCCCCCAGCTAAGAGGCCACGTCCTGACACCCTTCCTATTTCACCTCAAGTGGACCCAGTCCGTAGTGATCTATATGATCTAAATACAGACACTGAGGACAATGATACTATACAAGAAACAGACCATTATTATGATAAGGAGGAAGAGGGTGTGTATAATTTACCCTCTCCAGTTAACCAAGAGGCACCAGTGGCAGATTCACCAGTTGACAATCAACCACTGCATAACGATATGCTCATGAAGGCAGCTGAGCACTTTCAAATTCAGACCCAAGAGACTCCACTGGATAAAGATTTTGTGGAAGATATATTGGGGAGACAGGAAAGCCACCACCCAATTTATTCCAATCCTTCAGTCCATCCAAAGGAGGACACAACCTTCTCTGGAGACCCCAAACCAAATGCGGGCAGTCAACCCATTTGTTGAAAAACTCTTCCGTCCAGCACCATCGGACCCACTTTACATCAGGGGCCAGCTAAAACCCGACACTCTTGTGGTAACCACAACTCAAAAGATGGCTGGAACACCTTTTGGCCTCATCGGAAGTGCCCCTCCCACCCCTACTTGATAAGGAAAGTAAAAAACTCTACATTCTGGGGAGAAAGGTGGCCACTTCAGCAGGCTTTCAAACTAGGATTGCAAATAACACAACCCTACTGACAAGCTACAACTGCCACAAGTGGGACGAAGTGGCAACACTAACTTCAGCTCCTGAACCCCTCAAATTACAAATGGCCCTAGTAGCATCAGATGGCAATGCAGTATCCAGCTGCATCTTAAACAACTTAGATGCCGCAGACAATGCGGACAGGATCATTGCCGAATGTACCATCATTAAACACAAGCATGAAACGCAGGCAACACTCCTTAACATGCCGGTGGAGCCCAACGTCCTGTTTGAAAAGGTTGTGGAGGATGCATTAAAATCCGCCAAGGAGGAGTATGATGCTTTAAAATCTCTAGGCCAGGTAATGAATAAGCCTACAGGCCAAAGAGGTGATTTTCGTGGTCAAAGCTCACAAAGGGATTCAGGTTATGGACAAAGTCAGGGCTCATACTGGGGTAACAACCAAGGACAAGCCTCTCAGGGTTTCCAGAGGGGCCAGCGTCGATCTTGTGGCCGGGGGAGGTCCTCCACTTGTAGAGGTGGAGCTACACCTCCAAAACAATGACCACCTGCTTCTGATTCCCTCCCATGCCTCTCCAGTAGGAGGGCGTATTTCACACTTCACCCACGCATGGGAGGGGGAATCACCACAGACAAGTGGGTGCGATCTACTGTAGCGGGTGTTTATTGCGTTGAGCTAATCCAGCGACCTTGCAACCATCCCCCACAACAAAGAACAACCACGAAGGAAGAACAAAACATCCTTCTCGAGGAGGTTGCAGCGCTGTTACTCGAGGACGCCATAGAAATCGTCCCAGCGAACCAGGTAAACAAGGGTCTTTATTCAATTTACCTAAGACTGCATCCAGTATTGGACCTATGCCCTGCAAACACTTATGTAAAGCCACAAAAAATCTGCATGACAACGCTACAAGAAGTAATCCCGCTGCTAAAGCGGCGGGGGGGGGACTACACATGGCAACATTGGATATGAAAGATTCCCATTTTCATATTTCATATTTCAATGTACCCAGTGCGCAGAAGACTCTTGCGCTTCAAGATAGCAAACCAGCACTACCAATTCAAGGTGCTGCCCTTCGGAATAGCTTCTGCCCCAAGGGTATTCACCAAGGTACTGGCGGTGGTGGCAGAGCACCTGCGCAGGGAGACAATCCCACTGTACCCCTACCTGGACGACTGGCTGATTACAGGGGAGTCACCCAAACTTTGCAGGCAAAACACTCAAATAACCATCGACCGTCTCTTCCAATTGGGCTTCTCAAATGAGAAAAAAAATCAAGCCCGGTGCCAAGCATGACCAAACAGTTCCTAGGACCTGTCATAAACACGGAAGAAGGGTTAGTCTTTCCATCAAAGGAAAGGGTTCAAAACATGCCTCTGCAAATACCTCTATTGCTGGAGGCACTCACTGTGACTCAGCAGCCATGTCACGATTTGGCACATTCCTTGCACGTCCTGCATGTCCCCTCACCCTTACAGGTCTCCTGCGTGTGGGAAGAGTGGGAAAACATGCATGTCCTCTGAGGAGGAGGAGGAGGAGGAACAGGAACAGGAGGAGGAACAGGAGGAGGAACAGGAGGAGGAGGAGGAACAGGAACAGGAACAGGAGGAGGAACAGGAACAGGAACAGGAGGAGGAACAGGAACAGGAGGAGGAGGAACAGGAACAGGAGGAGGTGGAGGAACAGGAACAGGAGGAGGAGGAGGAGGAGGAGGAGGAGGAACAGGAACAGGAGCAGGAACAGGAGGAGGAGGAACCGGAGGAGGAGGAACCGGAGGAGGAACCCTTCACTGCCCAAAGAACAGAAAGTGAAACAATACGTATGTCTGCTTCTCAAACTATGGAACCTAGTAGAGTAAGTGGTATTCAATGCCACAGACCTAAACCACACAAGTATGCCAAAATGTCAAGACTCTGCTCACAAACTGTAGCAGCCCTCTGCAATATGATGTACTCTCAGCACGCTACAAAAAAGAGAGTACTATTTTGCAAACACTCACGTGAAATGCTAAGGACCAGCTCACTGCTTTCCTACAAGTGGGTACAACAGAAAAATCCAAGTAAGATGTCCTCTTCCACTATACCTTACACAAATACAAGTGTGAGGATGAGGATTGAACCCACAGTACCATTTCAAAGACAACCAACATGCTTTTCACCCTTCCCTCCTGCATAGGGTGCTGGTGGATGGGAAATGGAGCAGAGAAGCAACCACGTAACGTATTAGTGATTGGGTGAGTTGAAAAGGCAGAGGTGATCAAGACACAGTCAGTGAAGATAAGGAAAGTACTTGGCTGGCACACTTTCGACAAAACCCCCTGCTCATTCACATAGGTTTCTGTGTTGGAAAGGGGGGGGGGTCCCAAGGATGGAACTACTGCAAGGGCCAGCAAGTGGAATTAGGCTGCTGATAGTGGTGATGGTTCGCAAACAAATAAGCAGCACCGACATAGTGAATACATTGACATGCCATGAACACTAATCAATTGAATTGCTAGGAAGTCAGTCTCACTGTCAACATTTGTACTCACAATTTTATTATTATGCCACACAATGCAGTAAGTCCATCATTTACTGCCCCCCCCCCCCCCCCCCTGCAACATAGCGTTTGGGCAAACGTCATAATGTCTGCAATGAAAATGTTCCTGCCTCTTTTTTGAAAGGTGCACCCTGTCTTTGTGAAACATCAGTTCACCTTTAATGAACCCATGGTGAATTGTCCGAATCCTATCATTGCCCTTTGTCATTCTTCTTGCCAGCTCTCCATTCAGTTTCCTCACTGAGGCGTTGATGGCCCTTTCCTTCCCTGGAGTTCTCCATTCCCTCCTGGTAATCATCTGGGCCCAGGCCACCACAGTGTTTAGAAAGCTCTGTTATCCATTCCAGTTCCACCATCAACAGCTCCCGGGCCCCTTTCTGTCCCATAGACACAATCCTTTACTCCCAGGTACATCACTATAAGGTCGGGGGGGGGGCATCTTCTTTTGCCTGGGCATCGCTGATGGCTCCTCCTGAGCTGCTGAAGGCGCACTCCCCCACCCCCAAACACCAAAGCAGTGCACTGAGGGAGCATCACTTTGAGACCCAGATGTGATTGGCTCTCTGAAATGTCCTGCAGCCCTTTGGATGAAGGAGTGGCGATAATCCACACAACCCTCATCCTCACTAAGAAATGGAAACAGGAACACCCCCATGAATATGGCCCACCCTACAGTTTAGCACATCTACTGCTTCAACACATGTCTTGCAACAATCCCAGACTCACACTTCCCCCAATCTCTCATGCATTTCACATGTGAGAGAACAGTAGATCACTACGTAATTGCCACATACTTTTCTGGGAAAGAGGTGAAGGACACACTGTCACCTTGTGCCAATGGCACAGTTTTGATGGCACGATTGTAATCAGTTAAGGTTTCTGTTCCTGTGGCCCACCCATTGTATTGCACGGTGGTAAGGTGACTTGCACGTACTGCACCATGATACTTTGGCAGGGTGACCATTCTGACAGAGGACATGACCTCCACAGCAAGTGTGCATTGTATGCTCCGAGTGTAGGCACCCTGACAGAATGTGCGCCTATCATCACAAATTGATAACATTTTTAACAGTTTCATTGTGAGAGCTTCAACCAAAGCTCCAGGACCACTGGTGAACTTGGGGGCACTCAACCAACAAGACAGAGATGCGGCTAAGGTCACACACATCAACCCCGACCATCCTAGATCTCTGTCTGGCCAGCGCTACAGCTTTCCCCTCCAGGAAGGGATGGGGACTCTGTCGGGGCTCCCTGCAACCACTACTGAACTTGGGGGACGAAAGACCCACATGGGAGACGGGCGCCCAAAGCCAGCAACATCACCCCTCCACTATCCTGGCCCTCCGGAAGGCCTGTGGTGCAGTTTTGCCCCCGGTGAAACGATGGGGGACACTGGCGGGGGCTCACTTGAACCACTGCTACATTTGGACGTCACAAATGGTGACCGTTCCAATACAAGGAAAGAGCTTCATACCAAGTGCCCATTGCATGCTGAGAAGAATTGACCATCTGCATTACTAGCACAAACATATTTGAAAAACTGGTTATGCTTATGTGTACTACATTTTGTTTTTCCTACAAAGCAGCCAACTTCCTCTGTTTAGGGCCCTCACATCATTGCCAACATGACTTCCCCACTTCCCGGTCCCACCCATACCACTGACACTACAGCCACAATCCCTCCCACCACAGTAACCATCCTCCCCCACATTACAGTGCATGCTAACAAAAGGAATTTTTTGTATTACTTGCATAAGTCAGCGGAAGCTTTCGAATCGCCAAAACTGCAAAGGAAACAAAATAATTACAATCTGTACTCAGCTCACCAATACCACATGCAAACTTTCAGGCTGCTATCTTCAAAATGTTGAATTCCATCTCCCTGATACATGGCACATCCCAGTCATCTGTCACCACGGAAGGCTGAACTACACACTGATAGGAAATGGGAATAAGACCAATTGGCATATGGCAAGCCCCACCACAAAGTAAACCTTTTACAGATGGTTTAGTGGCAAACTGCCCTCGCAGGGGAACAGCAGTGTTCAGTTAGTCAGGGAGGCAAGTCGTGGCCTACACCCACAAGTGTCCCTGGCCACCACATTACCTCCCCCAAGTACCCACTCCCGCTCACACCACCAAAGCTCCTGCCCCAGTTCCCACCCACCCCACTAGCAATCCGCCCCTGCGTAATGTACATTGTTGAAATAACCCAAATTCCATACTTGCATAACAAAGGAGAAGCCTGAACTGTACAAGACCTGTAAAGGGGGAAAAAAGCACACATTATCTGTGTCAGCCCAGCCAAAAACCAACCCACACTGGCATGCTCCCATCATCTTCCGCTGCTGAGCACCGGGGGATACTCAAAACGTTCATTCTTTCACAACGCCCAATGGCCACTTACTAGGGTACTCACTTCCTCTGTCCGAATACTGTGCAGAGGAAGTAAGCACCACACCGATGTGCTGTGCAATCGCAAGGCGCACATACAGCGATCCGCACCCAGCACTGCACTTGCTTTCCTTGCAAAGCAGCCAGCCCCCTTGTATTCATCATAATCTATGCTGTTTAGTGCACTCCCCCAAATCACCAACAGAAACAGTAAGCGTTTGATTCTCTTTGTGCCTTTTGACATGGGGCAGATGGCCGCATTAGTGTGCTAATCTGCCCCAGGGTTCCCAAAGCCTACTACTCCCCGCACCCCAAATGGAGGGGGCATCTCATGCAGCCCTACCTGGGGGCAGATAAGGGCTGGGGCATCTCATGCAGCCCTCCATGGGGTCAGATGCCCCTTCCTAGGAGCAGATATCTGCCCCCAGGGAGGGCTGTATGAGTTGGCCCCCACTCCATTTTGGGTGGGGGGAGAGGGACACCCCCTTTTCCAGAACAAATTTCACTGGTGTAGTGGGCGTGGTGGGGGGGCACTCCCCTAAAAACAACTATTGTATTTGGGTTTTTTTGTTTTTCTTTTTTAGTTTGGGCCTATCCCTAGGGGCAGATGGGCACCCATCTGCCACAGGGGGGGGCCCTAACCTGCAGGCCCCATCCTCATGTAGTCCTCCCTTCATAGGGGAAAAAAATACCTGGTGGCTAGTGACCCCCCCCCCCCCCCCCCCCGCCCCCCCCCCCCCCCCCACCCAAATCTCAGTTTCTATTTCATTTATTTTTTTTGGTAACCCCTTCCCTGGGGGCAGATGATCACCCATCGAAAATAGCTGCTGCAGTGAATTTACTTTGTTTCATGTCGGCATGCATTGGGCACGCTGACGTGAAACTGAAGGTAATCCAACCGCCCGGCCGTGAGGAGGGACCTCCCCCTCACATAGCCCGGGGGTTGGATTACTGTTTTGTTTCTGTTTACTTTGTTTCACACAAAACAAAGTGCCTAAAAGGTCAAGCTATTTCGTCCTTGGCAACAGGGAGGGAATGCCAAGGACGAGATACCTCGCCCATGGCACTTAATCAGTAATGTCACATTTGATGTAATTATTGAGCTCATCGTTGATGTCATTCATGTATGAGGAAATTAGTGATGTGATCACTGTGGTCATACACTGCGTAATAGGGTAAAAAGTACTAAAGCAGCAGCAGCAGCAGCAGGTGCCTCTTTACCCTCGGCATCTGCATCAGCTGCCCCCAAACCACTCTGAGGTCTTTCCACACAAAACACCTGTAGGGGGCAGGTTAACTCACCATCTGACGGAATGGCAGGCTATAACGTCAGATGCTTGGTCATTGTAGACAGTTGCCCAGGGTTACTGCCTACCCTTTCTACACATTCCTCAGTCATCCACCGGGGCACAGCTCTCTAAAAGTTCCAGATCCGCTCCTCTTGCAGGAAATTATAGACCTGCTAGAGAAAGGTGGCATAGAACCAGTACCTGTAGCGGACAGGAACGAGGGCTGGTACTCCCCCTACTTTCTCATACCAAAGAAGGACAGAGGACTGAGACCCATCCCGGACTTACGAGAATTGAAAAAGTTCCTCAGGAAGGACAAGTTCAAGATGGTAACTCTCTCTCAGATCCTTCAGGCCCTCCAGCTCCAAGACTGGCTGGTATCTATGGACCTTCAGGATGCTTATTTACATGTGCCAATCCATCTCAAACACAGGAAATACCTGAGGTTCGCAATCGGCGACTCTCATTATCAATTTCGAGTTCTGCCATTTGGGGTGACCTCCGCCCCGAGGGTCTTCACCAAGCTAATGTCGGTAGTGGCTGCGAGTCTAAGGAGGGAAGGGATCCACGTCTACCCCTACCTGGACGATTGGCTGATCAGGGCTGTATCTTCGGAACAAGCTCAGATCCAGCTAGATTATGTCTGCCCCTTCCTTCACAAACTGGGCTTCTCCCTCAATTTAAAGAAGTCACAGATGATACCATCACAGAGACTCCAGTTCATTGGAGCGGTCCTGAACACTTCCCTGGGAAAAGCCTCGCCACCAGAGGTGAGGGCTCAAGATATTCTGCAGATGGTCAACAAGTTCCAAAATGCCCAACGTCTCCCAGCCTTCGACTTTTTGAGGTTGCTAGGCCTCATGGCATCCTGCATCATCTTTGTGCCAGATGCTTGCCTGAGAATGAGATCTCTTCAGGGGGCCCTGAGAACTCAGTGGTCGCAATTCTCAGGGAGAATGACCGATCTCCTCCGGATTATGGACAAGGTAGCCCACGACCTTCAATGGTGGGCCTATCCAGAGAACATCTTGAAAGAAGAACTGTTTTGGCAACCATGGCCGGAGATAACAGTAGTCACAGACGCCTCACTCACGGGGTGGGGAGCCCATGCCAACGACTTGACCATCAGCGGTCGTTGGTCTCCATCGGAGTCCAGACTACATATCAACCTATTAGAGCTGAGAGCGATCAGACTAGCGCTGAAAGCTTTCCTGCCATCAGTACAGGGGAGAAATGTCCCGATAATGACGGACAACACGGTGGCCATGCACTACCTCAACAAAAGAGGAGGCGTAGGGTCACTGCCACTGTGCAGAGAGGCAATGCAGCTCTGGTTTTGGGCAATTTAGGAAGTAATCTCTCTATCGGCAGTCCACCTAGCCGGAGAGAAGAACTGGACAGCGAACGCTATGAGCAGGCAGAGCACAGTCTCCCACGAGTGGGAGCTAGCTCTGGAAGTCCTTCAGGAGATCTTCGCCCTTTGGGGAACCCCTCAGGTTGATCTGTTCGCCACAAGCACCAACAGGAAGTGCGATCTGTTCTGTTCAAGAGAATTTCCCCCGAGAGGAGCTCTAGGAGATGCGTTCATAGTGGATTGGGAGTTCCCACTCCTTTACGTCGGAGGAACATCCCATCGAAGGAACGTTACAAGGTAAGAAGTAACTTGTTCTTCTCTGTCTGTATGTGTTCTAAATGTGTCTAAGGCTTCCTTTACTTGAGCTAGGGTAGCTGTGGGGGGGGTTCGGCCTCGAGGCCTTGTTCCAGTACTTTCTGGTCATTCTCACATTGATTTATACTGCTCCGGATCGTTTATAGGACACTAAACTCTGAGGCCATTGCAGTCTCTCTGATGAAGACCTTAACGGCCTCCCAGACCACAATGGGGGAAGTCACTGATCCCACATTTTTCTCAAAAAACAGTTGGATGTGGTCATCTGTAATGGATGCAAAAACGGCATCCTAGAATGCCGATGGTTTTGTTAAGGATTTCAATCAGGCGACGTGCACACCTTGGTCTCGGCCTAGTATGTAGCGCCTAACTGAGTTGCTTTTCTCCTTTATGTGGATTCGTTTTTGGGATGATATACCACTCATATCACACCCCCTTTTCAAATACCCCGGGTCACAATGGACCATGAACCAGGCTGGTTGGTCAAATGCAATATTGATTTATTTATTTAAATTCAAAAGAAATCTCACACTTTTTCATATGGGGCAGCAATCAACAATGGGGTGATCGTTACAAAGAGAATGTGAGCAGTGCACTGGGTTTGACTTTTTAGTGGAGCATATACACAGCACAGCAGGATACGAACACTTTTTGATTTAGGACAGATAGCACCCAAGTTAGAATTTCCCCCAACCCACCAATAATCAGTTCTGAGTGGATACAAAGAAGCAGCAGGTACTCGGGAATCAGAAACGGAATCTAAATCTAACCTTCCCTCCCCAAATAAGAGAGAAAACTGATTTTAAACCCTTTGCAATGTGGTGAAATGACACTCGGAAATGGATAAATCAACAATGAATGTGTGTTAAAAACCTTGAAGCAAATACGATTCCTTACTAAAACGATGCAAATATACTACTAATCACAAAGAATGGATTACCAAAAACATACAGTTCAGAAATGAGTGGAAAGTTTAAAACAGATTGCAGTCAAATAACACATTTAAAATGTACACTTTTGGAATTCCTGCGTAAAAGTACCCAAACGGTTTTTAATAGAAATGGGTGAAATACACTGATTTGGAGTGACGGGAACAGGAACGCAGCACAGGAAATCAGGAAGAGTATTTCCCCAGAGTCTTGTCAGGGACCTTATATATAATGCATAATGATGTGATCAAAGTATAGGCTTTGCAGGGTTAACTAAGCATGTCTCTAAACTGCTTGGATTGGACAGGGGTGCTAGTCTCTGCCTTGCTCTCAACTAGTTGGATTTCCAAGGGCATGATGTCAGATTTATGAGGAGTTTTATAATGTCCAAAAACTCCCACAATTAATTACTTAAAATCCGATGTTTGCCAAAAACATACATTTATACAATTGCAATCTTAGTAAGTTATATACACAGGTTACATATTTTGCGCAGCACATATCGGTCCAATCCTCCAGTCTTGCGACCTTGTTTGGCCCTTCTGATACATTTTGGTAATTTTGAGCACAAAATATTCGGCCTAAAATTCCATACCTTTATACACGGATGCAAATTATCCCAAGGGGTGTATGTAAAAAAATGTATGTTTGCAACATTGATACTTTACTATTTATCCTCAATACTTTGCCCTTTCTGTCCCCCAGGTGTCAGTGAATACTACCATGTCTCAAAAGAAAACACAAAAAAATCACTTTTAGACTGCAAAATGTTTGAAATTTTTCAAAGTTATGTTATATGCACATATACAGCGCGCGATCGCCCGAAGGCATCATGGCGCTAGAGAGGGAGAGCAGAGCCAATGCTGTTGAGCCCAAAATCTGCAGGCCTAAAAGAGGGGCGTTTTCAGTGCTCTTCTTAAAGCTAGGTGATTAGACATTTTCCTCATTGCAGAGGGCAGGCTGTTCCATAGATTAGCCGCAACTATGGAAAAGGCCCAAACGCCTATCCTGGTTGGTATGCCGAAACATTGGGACAACCAGGAGGTTGGCAGAAGAGGAGTGAAGATCCTGTGCAGGGTGGTAACGGAGAAATTTAGCCTGCAGAAACTCAGCCCCTTGGGCGTGAATAGCCCTATGGACAATGCACATAGCCTTAAAACGAATGTGCTGGTTTACCGGCAGCCAGTGACGTGAATGCAGTACCGGCGAGAGATGAGCTCCATATGGGGTGCCTGTGGCTAGCCTAGCCGCTGGGTTCTGCATTCGTTGTAACCATTGTATCAGGCTGATTGGCTGGGTTAGGTACAGACAGTTAAAATAATCCAGGCGAGATGGGACCAGTGCTGCAACTACCGGAGGACGAAGTGGTTCAGGTATTATAGGAAGGAACTTCTTTAAGATCTTAAGTTGAAAGTGTCCAACTTGGCCCACAGCCGTTACTTGGTTAGTCATGGAGAGAGAGTCAGAAAGAATAACCCAAAGATTTCTTACCTTACTGACTGGGCAAGGAAGGGGACCTAGAGTAGAGGGCCAGAAGGCAGAGATCCATAGTGAAGGATCAGGGGGACATCCCACCACCAGCACCTCAGTTTTATCCCCATTAAGCTTGAGCCAGTTATGGTCCATCCAGTCGCCCACAGCCTTCAGGCAGTCACGAAGGCACGCTGATGCCGCCTCCTGATCTAGCCGGATCAGGTTTTGGGTGTCGTCGGCATACGAGTAACAGTTGAGGCCATGGGTGCGGATGAGGCACACTAAAGCCCAGATATATATGTTAATAAAAAATCGGGGACAAAGAAGAGCCTTGAGGGACACCACATGTGAGAGAACAGGGTAAAGAAAGAAAAGATGGCATGGCAAGAGTTTGTGTGCGGTCTGACAGGAAAGAGGTGAACCAGGCAAGAACCTGGCCAGATATTCCTATCTGGGCCAGGCGAGACAACAGGATGGGGTGGTCGACAGTGTCGAACGCTGCTGAGAGATCGAGCAAAATCAGGGCTCATACTCCCCAGACCCCCTGAGTTAGTCTTGCTGAGGAGATGGAAGTCTTTAAAGTTTATTCCTGAAATAGTCTTTGGGAACAAATGGCAGTCCCTTTGTTCCTAGGTCATTTTCTTTTTCTTTCATTCAACTACTTACAACTGTAATTTCCTTCAGAGCATGATGGGGGTTTCTCCCTTGATTGAAGTTTTAATGCCCCTTCACACTTCATACTTCCTTACCTGGGAGCTTCACTGTCAAGGTACCAGCAGAGATGAAAGTCTGTTCAACCCCGTAATTACCAGGGGGATGTCAGTATCTGCTGAGAGTGCCCTACTTTTGGTTGTACCCACTCCAAGCAGAAAACCTTTTTTTCAACTTGCAACTCCAGCCACCATAGTTTTAACCTTTATTTTCTCATCTTAGATCCAGAATTTCAACACGCCTGTTGCATAAAATAACCCATGTTACATAGTCTCACCAGCAACAAAACTCTGCATAGTGCTAAAGACTGGCAGGCTTTCATTCACCAGTGTATTGTTCGAACACACGGGCATTTGTTTTTCGTTAGTTTACAAAGGCCCATTTTCTTTTACATGTGGTGCAGCTGGCCTTCCTTCTTAAATTCAACTCGTCATCTCCCACAGATAAACACACTGCCTTGCAGCTGTAGTTGTTCTCTTGAATACTGGAGTTTGTCTTAAGCATGGATACATTGAAACAGACATGGCTCAGCTGGTTAGAGCCTCTCTCTGAAGAGCTGAGTTTGGGATATTTTTGCAAATGAAATCGCGTTTCCTCTGTAAGTTAAAGTTCCTGGTTGTTGTTTTTTTGGTTCGACAGGGCTCGTCAATTCAGAATCCTGCCTGGTTTTGCTGAGGCACAGTGAGACACACAGGGCTTGGTAGGGCTTATTAATCACAGTGGCCTTTAATGAACAGAGGGAATTGGCGTCACAGCCGCAATTTTTAAAGGTAAAAATGGGTTTCTTGTCAATGGAGATTTTGGCTTTTGCAGCAAAGCAACGCTGCTTTTTCCACTTTCTTAATTTTGTTTGTCGGAACCCACTGGCAGTCTCCTTCAATGTACTCCCTGGTTCCATCCTTCCCGGAGTGTACTTGGCAGGACGGTGCAGCCCTTTTTGTTGTTGTTGCAAACTGCAGTTTTGAGCCATGGCGTTCACAGGAGCCAGCGCAGCCATTTGGCTGTTTCTGAGCAAATGCAGCTTAGTGATGTGGGGAAATACTGTTCAGTGGGTCAGTACATCCCACATACACCCCCCACCCGACTTCTTCTGGACTTCCAGTCACGGGGAAGTCGGGCAAGTGGGATTTCTCCATGGGACAAAACAGAGTTCAGGCAGGTATGAGTCCTTCTTCCATCAGAGAACGGTGCGTCCTGCTCCTCTTTGTCTCTGGTCGGAACGTGGAATGACACCCCCAGCATTCTCTTGGATCTTCCTTTCATGGTGTGGAGCAACACTCCCGGATCTCCTTTGGTTTCTCCCTTCTAGGTTGTCGGGTAGGTCCACCTTGGTATTTAGATAGGCGCAACCAGTACGAATCTATGAAAGAGAACACTAACCGGTTGTGACAATTTCACACTAACTGCCCTCCAATCGGGTTGACAGCAGTGGGATACGCAGGCATTTAATGATCACAGTTGATTATGAAGAAAATACTCAGTTACATAATCAAATTTATAAATCCTATCGCTCCCTTCTGGTTCTTCTTTTCCTTATTCTCATGTTTGCGATGTCTCCTCTGTTTGATTCTCTCTGGGCTCCTCAATTTGTTGCAAAGTGTGCTTAAGGTGACAACTCTTTAGATGATTAATATGGACCCATTCCTCTTCTGTCAATTCGCCTTTGGCGATGCAGATTCTATAGGCGACAGGGGAAATTTTGTCTACAATTTCAAAAGGTCCTCGCCAGCTAGCGATAAATGTGCACTCTTTGGCCTGGTTCCTTTGGAAATTGTACATGTAGACCCTGTTTCCTACTTGGTATTCCTCTTTGGTTGTTTTTAGATCATATTGAGTCTTCATGCTCCCTGCAGATCTTTCTAGATTCTGCTGAGCGTACGCAAAAGCATGTTGAAGGTGTTTTCTTAGATTCTCAACATACTCATGAGTTGTGGAGGTGTTGATCAGTGTCTGCTCTTGTGTTCTGTATAGCAGATGCTGAGGTAGCACCATTCTTCGTCCAGTCATCCGCTCAAATGGAGAAATCTTAGTTGCAGAAGAAGGTGTAGATCTGATTACCATCAGGTCAAGTGGTAATCGGATGTCCCAACTCAGCCAAGAGTCTGCCACAAACCTTTTTAGAATGCTCACAATGGTTTTAGTGTACCTCTCAACTCCACCACTAGAGGACGGCGGTATGCAATGTGAAGTTTCCTTTTTTACCCCAAGTATCTCCCACATCTTGTCATCACTTCGCTGGTGAAGTGACTACCTCGATCTGACTCAACCCTTTGGGGTAGGCCAAAATGCGAGAAGATGCGATTGATCATCAGGGCAGCTGCTGTTTCTACCTTTCAATTTGGGACCGGGAGACATTCCACCCATTTGGTAAACAAACATTTTATGGTTAACATGTACTTGTTCCCCCTAGAGGAGCAAATCATGGGCCCGATGAAATCTACTTGTAAATCTGACCAAGGCAGTGTCATCGCCCTCTTCTGTAGGGGAGCTCGGTGTGTGAGTGAAGTTGGCTGAAATTGTGCACACACAAGACACCTCTTCAAGTATTTATTGAGGACCTGCCCCATGTGTGGCCAGTATGCAATCTCCCGCAAGATTTCTAAAGTAGTGTGAAACCCCTGATGACCGCATCATGGGCATGACTTAGCATCAGGCTTCGGAATGAGGTAGGGACCACCCACTGGGCACAACAAACCGTCTTGGATTCGGAACATTTTTGGACATTTCATCAACACCCTGAGGTCCTCTTTCCCAATGTAATCGGTATCCGTCAGGGGAAAGTTCTCCGGGTCCTCAATGTGTTGATAAAACTTACCAATAATCGGATCCCCTTTTTGTGCCATGATTGATTAATTCTGCATGTGGGGTCTCCTTACTCCATTGGGCAGTTGAGAGTTCATTGTGAGCATTTGTCTGGGAACTAGTGATAGCAGTGACCTGGATTTCCCCCAAAGGGACTCTATCTTGAGGAGCTCCCCCTGGATGGCTCTGGTTTTGGCCAGCTGATCAGCTAGGTAGTTTCTAGTTTTGTCTGGCCCCTCTATTCTGGAATGACCCTTGATCTTCTTCCAGTAGATGGTCATCCCACTAGAGGTGACCAGAGCATCAATATTTTGGATGAGCTTGCCATGTTTAAGCAGTTTATTATTGGCACATAGCATGCCTCTGGTTTTCCAATTAACCAGGTGCTCCACGAACCCGTTCCGGACATAATCTGAATCTGTGATTATGACCAGTTTGTGGAGTTGGTGTTGGATGGCAGTGAGGATGGCTTGATGAACTGCCACCTGACTACTGCAGGGACCGTTTTTGTACCCAGCGTAGGGTTGCGGGGCATTATTCACCGAGGCATTCTCAACGCCGGCCACCAGTTCCTTTTCCCTGTTGTCAATATGGTAGGAGCACCCATCCATAAACTGTGGGCCTTCCCTTGCACCTTTCTTCATAGACTTTGTGTGGGGAATTCAGGTATGCCTCCATGAAGTCCTGGATTTTAAAACTTTGTCCTCAAGACAGTTCTCTCTCTCTCTCTCACAATCATGCAAGTCAGCCAGACCTTGCGCTAGGTGACTCTTCTCCAGCATGGGGTCTGGCATGGATTCACATGCTCATGAATATTCCCCGTCGTCAGGCCGGGAATCCTCGGTATAGAAAAAATCAGTATCAGTTTCGTTTCTGATCTCTTTCTTAGTAACTAATCACTGGTCTCTGGGTCATACTGCCCCCAGCCAATGACTGCCCTCTCCCTAGGCCGTGCCTCTGGCAGCCATCCTCAGATTTTTACCGCACGTTCTAGTGTTGGGAGTCCTCGTGCTGTAGCTCTCGAGCTTTTGCTGCGTTTTCGCGCTTTTTCGGGAGATTTTTCTCATTTTTTGGTTAAATTGAGCCTCAAGCTCCACCGTTTCTACATCCGATCAACGGGGACTCCTTTCGGAGTACGCCCCTCAAGGGTGAAGATTTTGTAGAGTTACGCTTTTGGAGGATTCCAGAAGTTCCGAGGCCTACCCCGGACATAGCCCAGGAGAAAGGAAGCTCGATGCCCGGGAAGCTGTTCAGGACCTGCCTTGGATGCCAGCTTCAGAATGTGTTCAAGGAGGATGAGCATTCGTTATGCCTCTGTTTCCATGAGGACAAGATGCACATGGAGAAGGACTGTGCGTTTTGTGGGAACATGTCGGAGCGGACCATGAAGGATCGCCACCTCCGTCTCGCCAACTGGCTGGAAGGGGAAGAGCCTGTCAGGCGAGAAGAAGAAAAAGAAGTCCGAGCGGTCTTCTAAGTCTTGTGAGGGCGCCCCGGCGACGGGGGCCCAACAAAAGGCCAAGCACCGCGAGTCCGCGGGCACCGGGAGCGCCGAACGGTCGGGCTCCTTGGCTGCCAGGCAGGGCGCATCCTCCCCGGCGCCATCAACCACGAGCCAACGCTCTGGCTGGGGTAAGAGGAAGTCCGAGAACCCGGCGAAGCTTCTGGAGAGGCCCCGGTTGATCTCGAAGAGGGGGAGCGAAGCTCGGACCCCCGCCCTCCCCCAAGGTGAAGGCCCCAGGCGTACAGAAGGTGACGATGGCCTTAATTCACCCTGCTAAGACCTCGATCGAGGATGTTGCAGCGGCCCTGGCTCAGCCTGTGCAGGCTACGCCAGTGGAGGCGACCTCAGGATCCAGAGTCTCCCTGCCACCGCGGAGGGAGTCCTCTTTCAGGCCCATCGAGAAGACCCCCACGAAGTCCCTGTTGGAAAAGGAGGGGGAGGGGCTGGTGGCCATCGTGGATACGGACACGACCTCTGAAGAAGAGCTCATCGAAGTCGTGGAGGAGGCCCAGCCCATCGGGAGGGATCCCCACGTGGGCGACGACGAGAGCGACGGTGCCGCCGACGAGGTTCCTCAAGAGCCCTCGTGCCCGTCGTTTCCGGTGCCGCAGGACGCTTCGGCGGCCATTTTGTCAGCGATTCAGTCCTTATGCTCGGCGATGAGGACAAGGTTGCCCCTCCCCCCTGACGGAGGTACCTGAGCCAGACCTGACGGGGGAACCGGAGCCGAGACCTTCGGAAAGTCCACCGCATAAGAGGAGGATGCATCCTCCGCCACCTCTCCCACCTCTGCGGCCTGCTCTGCCTTCCCCCCGGTCTACTACCCACAGGTATGATACAGGCACGGACACGGCTACGACAGGTACAGATGACGACGGAGGCGACGACGGGACGTGTCCCCCGTCGCCCCCTGCTCGGGCGCCCCTGCTCGGGCGTCCCCGCCCCACGAAATTTGATCCTTCAATGCCATGATTTCCAGGGCATCCGAGCTCTTCCAGCTCTGCCCCGAAGAGAAGAAGGAAGGGTTCCTTTACCAACGGCGCAAGGCTAAAAGGAAGACGGTCCTCGCAGTACCACTTCTTGATGACATCTGGGATGAGGGGCTCGCCCTCCTCAAGGACCCTGCCACGGCGCCTGCAAAGAGGGACCGGTACGAGAAGAAGTACCGGGTCCCCGACGCTGCCCCCTTGTGCCTTCGGGTGCAACCTACCCCGGATTCGGTCGTCTCGGCGGCGGCAAAGAAGAAAGCTGGGGGGGGGGGGGGGCATCGGCCTCGACAGCAACTGGACACGATGGGACGACGGGTCATCTCATCCGCAGCGACAACTATCAAGGTGGCCAACGCCCTGGCTATCGTAGCCCGCTCCGACAGGGAGTTGTGGTTCAATATCGCCCCTCTATTGGACTTCCTTCCGGACGCCAAAAGGGCTGAGGCCCTTGAAATCTTACAGGAAGGTGAGATTGCTTCGGACCACGCCATCACGGTGGCAACGGACATCGCCGACACCGGTTTACGTCAGTTGGGCAACAGTGTTTGCCTGAGACGAAGAGGATGGCTCAAGGCGACGGATTTCCGCCAGGACGTACAAACCAAAGTTTTGGACATGCCCTTCGATGGGAACAACCTGTTTGGGAAGGCGGTTGATGAGTCCCTTCAGGCTATCAGGACAGACACGGAGACTGCCCGGGCACTGGGAGTGCTCCAACAACGACAGCCGTCCTTTCGGAGCTCCAGAGGCAGACAAGGTGCCTCCAAGGGATCCGGCAGTGGCTCCTCGACGTAGCGCCAAGCCGCAAGATCTTCGTCTCAGGAGGTCTACAGGGACACGGCAAGTCAGGTGGTGCCCGTCGTCGTCGACAGGGAGGTCAAGGAGGTAAGGCGGCCTCCAAACAAGATTGAACCGACCGGGGGGTCGGGCCTCCGCCGAAGCACCCCAGTGGGAGGCCGGCTGACGAGGTTCGTCAGCGTGTGGGAGTCCATCTCCACCTACCGTTGGGTGCTGGACGCCCTGGCCCAAGGGCACGCTCTCGAGTTCCAGAAGAAGTGCCCTCGCGTTCCACCCGTGGCCAGGAAGGAAAATCACGTGCCTCAACTACTGGTAGTAAAGGCGATGCTCAAGAAAGGTGCCATCGAGCTCGTCCCAAAGAGGTTTTGGGTCTCCGGAGTTTACTCAAGGTACTTCCTGGTAAAGAAGAAGACAGGAGGATGGTGTCCCATCCTGGACCTGCGACGACTGAACAGATACATCAAGGCACAGAAGTTCCGGATGGTCAACCTCCAGCACGTGCTGGGACAGCTGGAGGAGGGTGATTTCCTGTCGTCGTTGGACTTGGAGGATGCGTACTTCCACATCCCCATTCTAAAAAGACACCGAAAGTTCCTCAGGTTCGTGGTCCAAGGGCGGCACTACCAGTTCAAGGCCCTCCCGTTCGGATTGAAGTCGGGACCCAGGGTGTTCACCAAGTGCCTCGCACCGGTGGCGGCACGGCTGCGCCTGCAGGGGACCCACGTCTACCCCTACCTGGACGACTGGCTCATCCGGGCAAAGACAAGGGAGCTCGCCGTGGAGCACACTGCGAAGACCGTTCAGCTGCTCATGGACCTGGGGTTCTCCATCAACTTTCCAAAATCCCACCTGGTCCCGTCGCAAGTCGCCCTGTTTCTGGGAGCCAAGCTCGACACAGTGGCGCGGCTGGCCTCACCGTCGGAGGGAAGGACCAGGACCATCCTTGGCAAAGTGCAGCATCTGCTGGCCACGGACATGGCCAGGGTAAGATCTATCAAGTCCCTCCTCAGGATGATGTCCTCCTGCATTTATCTGGTGCGCCTTTGCAGGCTTCAGATGCACCCCTTACAAGAGTTCCTCGACGCCCGCTAGGTCCAGTCGCGGGCAGCTCCGAGGACAGGATCCCATTCAACGAGACGTTCCGTCAGGCGATCCGGTGGTGGGGTACCCTCTCATCTGTCGGCGGGCATGGACTTTCAGACCCCAGCTCACCAGGTGACGGTGACGACGGATGCCTCCCTGGAAGGTTGGGGAGCGCACTCTGGCGATCTTCACGTGAGAGGCCTTTGGCTCCCGGAGGAGAAGTCACTCCACATCAACATCTTGGAGCTCCATGCAGTGTTCTGGGCCCTCGGGTCTTTTCTTCCGTCCCTCAAGGGCAAGGTGGTGAGTATCTTCACCGACAACACCACCACGATGTTCTACATTCGGAAGCAGCGTGGAACCAGATCCCTTGCCCTATCCAAGGAAGCCCAGGATCTGTGGCATTGGGCTGTCGCCCAAGGGATGTTTCTGGTGCCTTTTCATCTGGCAGGAATAAAAAAACACCATCGTCGATTCACTCAGCAGAGAGCTGCGCTCGTGCCACGAGTGGGAACTACACCATCAAGTGGATCGACTCTTCCGACGATGGGGCGAACCCCAGATCGATCTCTTCGCGACGGCGACGAACTCCAAGTGCCGGAGGTTCGCCATCAGGTTCCCCCAGCCGAGGAGCATGGGCGATGCTTTCTCGTTCCCCTGGGACGGCCTATTTCTTTATGCGTTCCCTCTGTTGCCGTTGCTGCTCCGGCTCATCAACCAGCTCAAGAGGTCCCGGTGCAGGATGATCCTCGTCGCACCGGCGTGGCCGAGACAGATCTGGTTCCCAGACCTTCTGGACTTGTCAGCGTCCACACCAGTTAAGCTGCCGACGGATGCGGATCTTCTCTCCAGAGAAGGAGGCGCCATTCTTCATCACAACCCAGAGTCGCTGAACTTGCAGGTCTGGCTCCTGCAGCACTAGAGTTTGGAGGGTACGACATCCCAGCCGACTGCAGAGAGGTTCTTGCAAAGGCCAGGGCATCCTCAACTCTCAAGTGCTACGGACATAAATGGAAGAGGTTCTCTGTCTAGTGCCGTGCACAGAAGATTAACCCTCTGCGGATTACGGCCCCTCAAGTATTGCCGTACCTACTGTCATTGGCCAAGGCTGGACTAGCTCACGCTTCCATCAAGATGCATCTGGCCGCCATCTCACGATACACCAGGACTACGGGACGGGCGTCCTTGTGGTCTCATCGGCTGGTGAAGGAATTTATGAAAGGATTGATCTGATCATTCCCGCCGGTGAAGGCCCCTGCCCCGGCGTGGGAGCTCAACGTGGTGCTGACCAGGCTCATGGGGGCCCCATTCGAGCCTATGCATTCGGCACTGTTGAAGTTTCTGTCGTGGAAGACAGCTTTTCTCGTGGCCATCACCTGCGCACGACGAGTGGGAGATCCAGGCCCTATCTTGCAAGCCACCATACTTGACATTTCACGACACGAGGGTTGGGCTGAGGACGCACCCCTCCTTCATGCCCAAGGTGCCGTCGGACTTCCACCTCAACAAACCCTTGGTGTTGCCAGTTTTCTTCCCGTCGCCGGCTGAGAGGACTCTGCACTCGCTGGACGTAGCTAGAGGGCTGAAGTTCTACGTGGACCGCACAAAGAGTTTTCGGAAGACATCACAGCTATTCGTGAACTTTGGACCTGTGAATCAAGGGAAGGCTCTCTCGAAGGCTTCCATTTCCAGATGGCTCTCCGGCTGCATCATGCACTGTCACCGGTTGGCAAACCGACCGCTGCCCGGCCGTCCGAGAGCCCACTCGACTAGAGCGATTGCTGCTATCACGGCGTTCCTTTCTGGTGTGCCCCTGCTCTACATCTGCAGGGCTGCGACGTGGAGGTCGACACACACCTTCACGAGATCGGGACTCCAGCGAGGAGTCCATGGTCGGCCAAGCAGTGCTGCGCAACCTGTTCGCTTAAGGTGAGCCTGGTGAGGAGGTAAGAGATGCTTAATGTTGAGCCTGTTGCCACCTCCCGTGGTTGTGCATGTGTATACTGCTATGTATTCTTATATTCATGAGCATGTGAATCAATGCCGGACCCCATGCTGGAGAAGGAACAAGTTACTTACCTGTAACTGTTGTTCTCCAGCATGGGTCTGGCATGGATTCACATGCGAACCCTCCCGCCTACCTCTCTGCGGCTCTTCACTTGGTCATACTGCCACTTTACGTGCTACCAAATCTGAGGATGGCTGCCAGAGGCGGGGCTTAGGGAGAGGGCAGTCATTGGCTGGGGGCAGTATGACCCAGAGACCTGTGATTGGTTACTACTAAGAAAGACAGATCAGAAACTAAACTGATACTGATTTTTTTCTATACCGAGGATTCCCGGCCTGACAGGAAATATTCATGAGCATGTGAATCCATGCCAGACCCGTGCTGGAGAACAACAGTTACAGATAAATAACTTGTTCCTTCTTGTTTTGGCCATATCTGACCTCCACAGGAAAGCCTTGCATTGACAGAATCCAGGAAGTAATTCTGGAATTGCTCACATTTCCGGCCAGGATTCTGTCACTTTGTAGATATTGCAAAGGCTGGTGGGGAGTCTCCACTATGATGTGTTCCCCCTGGATGAACGGGCGGTAATTTTTCAATGCCCACACCATTGCCAGGAGTGCCTTCTCACAATCGTTGAATATTTCCTCCACAGAGGATAAAGTCTTGCTTTCATAGGAGATGACTTTATTGACCTGGTCATGCTTTTGATATAATACTGCTGTCAAGCATGTTTTCAAGAACCCCTGTCTCCAAAAAGAACTCCTTGTTTTTGACACAGTAAGCTAGACAAGGCGCTTGTGAGAGGCTTTTTTTGAGTTGTTTTACCGCCACGGCTTGTTCTGGACCCTACTCCCACTTGAACCCCCACCTTCAACAGATGGATCAGGGGTCTTGTGATCTCTGCGTAATCCTCAATGAACTTCCTACTGTAATTAGTCAGTCCAAGGATGCTTCTTGGCTCATGCAGAGTTGTGGGGTCTTTAAGTTTTAGGAGTGCTTCTACTTTTTTCTCCTGGGGACAGAGACCCTCAGGAGTTATCTCATGCTCCAAGAAGCTGACACAGGTACTGCATCACTGTGCCTTTAGGAAGGAGAGTGTTGCTCCGGCAACCCTCAACTGTGTCAGAACATAACGGGTTTCTGCTATGTGTTCCTCCACAGTTGAGCTTTTTATCAGGACATCATCCACATATGCCAGGTTACACGTTTCACCCAAGTCGGGCATGGCCTTATGCAGGAAGATGTTGAATTTGTTGCTTGAGTTGATGTATCTGAAGGGAGTTTAGGGTCCAGGTGTACTGCTGCCCCTCGAATGTAAAGGCCAGCTTGTATTGGTCCTCCCTACTGACAGGCACGGTCCAGTACTCATTGGTCAGGTCAATGGCAGTGTATACCTTTGACCCCTGGATCTGGGCCAGCCCCTGGTCAATGTAGGGGAGAGGTCATTGGGACATGGGGACCAGTTTATTCAGCTCCCTTAGGTCGGCACAGAGTTTCCACTGGTCGTTCTGTTTTAAAATCCCCAGCACTGGATTATTAAAGGTGCTGTGGACTGGACGAATTATCCCACGGGACTCAAGGTTTTTGATCATTTCCATCAGGGACTCCATGGATGCGAGAGGCAAGCGGTATTGCTTCACAAACACTGGAGTAATTCCAGGGTCAGTGGGAATTGTTGTTGTATGGATTTCCGTGTGACCACAGTCGTACGAGTCCACTGCAAAGAGATCTTGAAAATCTAAGAAAACCTGTTTTAATTTTTGCTTTTGCTCCAGAGTCTCACAGGCATCAGCTAGGTTGACTCGCTCTTCAACCATTTGACTGAAGCCTGGAAAGACGTCTGGTTTTGCTATCTCAGCGGCCTCCTCCGGCTGGTTGGAGAGGTCCCTGGTTAGAGTGTTGACCTGGACAGAGGGTTTCAGGTAGGCGAGGCTGTCCTTGGGACCTGGAAGATAACCTCATCCTGCCACATGTCACAAGTCACCTCTTCCTCCCCGTAAGGGCAGGAAGAGTACACTAGGAAATTCCACCCTTGACGGGTGAAGATCCGGTCTGGTAGTAAGTCATGGTCACTATCACTGTCAAAACAGTCATTGGGGTTTGGTCCTGTCAGTTCATTACCTAGATCCATGGAAAAATGTCGGCCATCAACTGCCATTCCAATAATGATGCCTGCGCCCAGAGTTATACTCCTAAGGTCGCTGTTATCCATCAATATGGGAATGGTGTTGTGTTCTACATTGACTAATGGTGTTGGGTTTAGCCCCAAGCCCTGCTGTTGGAGATGGGCATTGAGGTGTACATATGCGTCAGGATTTTGCAGTTTCTGTCCGCTTTTAATTTTTAATTTGAGTGGGAATAGTCGTGTCCGTCCTGGGATGGTGATCTCCTCTCCAATTTGAACTTCAACTGCATACAGCAGAGGTTGGGCTGACCGAAATGCTTTTTCTAAATCATCAAAGTCCATGGGATTGCCCCCTAGTCGGTACCAGGCTTTGTAATTTATCAGGTCCAAGTTAATGGCAAGACGATTGAGAATGTCACTGCCTAAATAGAATGCAGAAGGGACATCTCGCATGACCCAACAATTATGTACTATGGGTTTTTTTTCCGATAAAGATTTTGAGCATACACCTGCTAGGCAGGTGATGTTTGGAATTGGGAGTTTCCAGGCCCATTTCCCACTTATCGATCAATTTAAATGTCGGAATGGCTGGATCTTTGGGGAGCTGTCGGAACATGGCTTTGCTGATGAAGCTCTTACCGTTGTTCACGCACACTCGGGTGAGACAGATTCCTTCCCCTCATTTAACTGAATAGGGATGAATAACTGTTCTATAATTTTCTTAATGTCAGCTAAACCTTGAGCTGGTTTCTCATCACTTTTGACTATGGAATTGGGATTTTCAGTTTGTAAACCAGTATAGAATTTCAAAGTATTTCCTTCCAGTGTGGAATGCCACTTGAAATTGGAAGGAAGGTTGATTTTCAGGAATGGAGAGGTGTTCCCATCACCAGTTTGTTGTCCTATAGCAATTACTGTCACATACAGTATTTGATTGTTCTGAAACTGGAACTCAATATGATAACGTTTTTGTTCAACCATGTGGCATGTGCCATTTAAACTAACATGTTTGACACTCTGTTTCAATTTTATGGGCCTCTTAGTCTGAGTCCAGAGGACCTTGTTCACACAGTCTATTAAGGGGGAAACCTTTGCAGGATGTCATTCCCTAGTAGACAGGGTGTGCCCTCTGGAGTCATGACTATGACAGGGTGTTTCACCTTATGTCACCCAATTTTTATTTCCAAATCCGCAGTCCCCTCGACAGGAATTTCATTCCCATCGAAGTTCTGGAGTTGTCCAGGAAGAAGGGTGAGGGGGATTTGATATCTCTCCACCCTTCCTGAATTTATCTGATCAAAGGTCCTGGGATCCAGTGTCCACCACCGCCGTAATGTACATTGCCCTTGCATCGGGACATAGAATCTACCTTCCTTCTCTTCCAGGGGGCAAAGATAATGTGCATTTTGGGCACAGTTGGGTAGTTTGGGCAACATTTTGTGTAGGAGTTTGGAAATCTGAAAGAAAAATTTTGCACTCGGAGATTCAAGGAGTTTTCGGGCTCCTCCTCCTTTAATATTATGTCTTCTTGATGCTCATTCTGGGGGTCTAGGATGGGCAATTTCAGAATCAGTCCCCACTCCCACACAATTTTCATCTAGATTTCTTGGGACCCACTTTTCTTTGGGAGGAGTGCCCCCTTCCCTGAAGGAGATTTTTCCCCAGAATCCTCTAAGGATTCTTCCCCTTCAAATTGGAGGACACTAACTTCCTCCACAAACTCGGTCTTTTTCAGTTCTTTATTTCTCCTACCCACCCTCTGTTCCTTGGGTGGCAGGTTTTCGTGGGTAGGATATTTTGGTTCTGTTTCCTGGGTGTCCAGAGGCTTTTCACAAGTGAGGAAGGAAGCTTCCTCTAGGGCTTTACAACCCTCTTCCCCCTTGGTTTGTGGGGTTCTGGGCCGCCATGTTTATCTGAGGGGTCTGTTGAGCCCTCAACATGCGACCCAGATCCTGGGTTAGGTTCTGGACCTGGCGCTCCAGTTGGGACACCTGTTCCGGCTGGTACGGGGGTCTCTGGTCAACCCTAGGTGGATCCCGGGAAGGGTAACTATCCCTCTCCCGTAGTACCCTGGATATGGGGAATTTTGGTAACCCTCCACCCTTGGCCTCCCCTCTCCCGGATTGGGTTGTCTGAGTTCCTGAAAGCAGGGAATGAAAGGCGGGTTGTCCTGCAGGTTGGGGTTTTGTGGGTATCGTGGAAAGAAGCTTAACCCAGCATTTTGGGGAATTCCTGCCCTCCTGAGGGTAGTTAGGAAGGAAGTTTTCTGGGGCAGCACTTACCTGGTTGGACCCCCCCCTTGGGCTAGGGGAGTGCATACATACCCCAGGATTGGTCGGTTGCCCTTGTATTGGGAGCTGATATAATCAGGGGAGTTAGGGGTCCCATTAGTGGGATTACCTCCTTGACCGCCACCTGTTTGTGACTGGCCAGAAGGCCTTCTGGGTCTTTGATTTTGCTGACATTGTGCAGGTCTATTTTTAGGCTCCCCCATCTCGAAGCCTAAAATGGGGGCACCCTTCACCTCCGCCACCTTAGCAGCAGCAGGGGTGTTGGCTGGTTTGGGGTTTTTGTTCAGATTTTTATTTTCTGCAGGTTTTTGGACCTCATAAATGCGGGTCGCCTGATCTATGACCCAGTCCAGAGATTTATTTTCTCGTGGAAGTCCCTCATCAGCTGGGTCATAATATACTTGGGGACTGCATGAAAGAAGGTGGTTACAAACTCTCTGCTATCCGTGTGCACCCTCCTAGCGGTTTGGGCAAAGCAGTGTTCGATCTCCTGCACAAACTCTCGTGGGGCCTGATCTTCCCCGCACTGCAGATTGCAGGCTGCTTTGTGAGCCTCCTGGGGGTTTCTGTGGGCGTAAGTGTTTCAAGATGGCCGCTCTGTAGGTGGACCATCTTGAATGGTTCTGGTCCTCCAGTCCAGCAAAGAAACTGGAGTACTCAGGGGAGAATGTCCATTTTACATACTCTATACAGTTTTGGTTGTCTTTTCATATGAAAAGTGTCCATTGTCTGCCCATAGAGCTCCATGTGTTCCCAAACAGAATATTTTGCGTTTTTATGGTGGGGTTATGACACTCCTAAGGGCCTTAATCTGCCTAATGGGGTGTTTGGTCATAACTCGCTTGAGTTTGTTTGCCTTCTTTGGCTTAGTCACCCGAGTCCACTCACCCTCAGACTCAGAGGCGCTTCTAGTTGAGGTCCCCTCCTGATCATCTAGGCTCTCCCGGATTCTGTGAGCTTGAGAGGGGCTCACAGAATTTTGGGGCCTAGTTTCTTCACTACAGTGGGGCACAGGAGAATAGTCTTCTGACTCCTCCTTTCTCCCAAGATTGGCAGAGTATTCCCCCCCACTGCCCTAATTGGGTAGAGGTCTTCAGGATACTCTTTTTGGGCCTCATTTCATTGGTTTTCTTTATCAAATTGGCCCAACTGGTCCCTTGTAAAATAATATTTCTGTGGATCTAATTCCCTGACCCTCCCCTCATAGGAGACTTCCTTGTCAGAGATATCAGCCTTAAGGTTTGGGTATCTATACACGGACACCCGTCTATCAATTTCTAGGGGGCGCTGATCTGTTATTATCATCATGCTTGGTCTATTGAATTCTGCCGGCCTCATGTTTTGTGGCTCATGTGAGCCGGTAGACCTGAAGCGGCCAGTGTTTGCAGTATTAAATGGGTTGGAGTCCCTTAGCATAGAGGTCCTTATACTATGATCAGGGGTTACCCTGTCCCTCTCTACCTGTTCGGGGTCCCTCCAGTTAAGATTAAATCTAGCACCCTCTTTCTCCAACCTTGCTATTTCTCCTTTTGAGCTCCTGCTTCTAGATAAGAAGCAAAGATCTGAGCTTTTTATTCAGCCATCAAGGCTTTACTTGCCTTTATGACCCTCTCTTGCACTGCCACTTGTTTGTTGAGCCCATCATTCTTTTCACAGAGATTCTCATTGTCTCTGTGCTTCCTGTATGGTCTGGGAACAATGAGACAACAATGAGACAATTTCTGCTGCAGGAGACTCGCCTCCTGAGATTTAGCATCTTTGCTCTGGGTGTTCTCTTCCAGAGCACCTTTTACCCGTCTGGCGTGCTCCAGTAGATTCCCATACTGTGTTTTTAGTTCATTGAGTTCTGGAGGGCTGACTCACTCCCCTGTAACTCTATTTTAAATTTCCTGATTTCCTGGCATAGGGCATCATTCTCCTGATTTAGGGTGCCACTATGTTCAGCCAGGCCATCCCTTTCTTGCCTGATGATATTGAATTTCTGGCGCTCTTCATCAAATTCTGTTTGAGAATGGAGGTCTCTCAAGATTAACTTATTTTCTTCTTTCAATGTATTTATCTGATTTTGTAGAGTAACGATCTGCTCTGCACAGGCCCTGTTATAGGTTAATTGTGAGTCAGCTTCTCAACCCTTTCCTGCCACTCTAGTCTTACTGCTTCTAGTTGGGCCTCTTGATCTGCATTATTTTGCTGTTGACAAGCCAAATCTTCTTTTAGTTTTATGATGTAGTTTGCAGATTCTACCTTCAACTCTTGGCTCTTGTGTAATGTCTGCTAATTTTAAATCAATCTGGATTTTATTTAATAGTTCAGATTGATTCTGCGCTAGAGTTTCATTTTTCTTCTTTTCCTGCATGACTCCCATGTGGGGATACAGGTAGGCCGTGATTCTGGCAATTTTGATTTGCTCCTCTTTAATTTTTGGGGTCATATATAGCTCCCTCAAACCTTGCTGCAATAGGCCACTGTCCTGCCATGTATCCAGGTTCATGACGGTGACCTGTTGTGCTATTTCTTGCAGTCAGACATTTTCATCCTGTACTGGCCACTCACCTCTGACAAATAACTTGTGCAGAAGGTGCTCCCTAGCCATATTGATTTCTATTACTGTAATTTTGGACATGTTTCTTTATTAATTTATTTATGTATGGGTAACCTGTATTCTATTGCTTTCTGTCTATTTTGGGGTTGATTTAGCTTTAATTTTAGACACAGGCCTGGTACTTGGAGTATTTGTTTTGGGAGGTGCTTGTACAGCGTAACCTGGTATTCCAACCTCAAAGTATTACTACCTTGCAGGTTAGTCTGCTGTGTCAGACTATCACGGGTGGCAACCAAAAGCCAAATCCCGGCTGACGAGCCCTCAGGTTTAAGGATTTCAATCAGGTGCCACACACACCTTGGTCTCGTCCTAGTATGTAGCGCCTAACTGAGTTTTTCTCCTTATTTCTGTGGATTCAATTTTGGTATGATACACCGCTCATATCACACCCCCTTCTCAAATACCTCGGATCACAATGGACCATGAACCAGGCTGGTTCGTCAAATGCAATATTGATTTATTTATTTAAGTTCAAAAGATATCGCACACTTTTAAATATGGGGCAGCAATCACCAATGGGGTGATAGTTACAAAGAGAATGTGAGCAATGCACTGGGTTTGACTTTTTAGAGGAGCATGTACACAGCAGGATAGGAATACTTTGATTTAGGACAGAGAGCACCCAAGTTAGAATTTCCCCCTGCAATGTTCCCTCAGCCCACCAATAATCAATTCTGAGTGGATACAAAGAAGCAGCAGGTACTCGGGAATAAGAAACTGAAACGGGATCTAAATCTGAGCTTCCTTCCCCAAATAAGAGAGAGAAAAGATTTTAAACCCCTTGCAATTTTGTGAAATGACACTCGGAAATGGATAAATCAATAATGAATGTCTGTTTAAAAACCTTGAAGCAAATACGATTCCTTACTAAAGCAACAATGCAAAGATACTAACAATCACAAAGAATGGATTACCAAAAGCATACAGCTCAGAAATGAGTGGAAAGTTTAAAACGGATTGCAGTCAAATAACATGTTTAAAATTTACACTTTTGCAATTCCCGCTTAAAATTAGCCAAACGGTTTTTAATAAAACAGGTGAAATACACTGATTTGGAGTGCGGGGATGGAGGGGGCATAGGTAGATATCACAGGTACAGAATGAAAGTGAAAGCAAGTCTCTAGCTGGTAAATTGACCGAGTTATGCAAGATAGAAAAAGGTGCGCGTTGAGTAAAATGAAAGGTGAAATTGGAAAGGAAATCAGTTTGTGAGAAGAACAGTTTTACTTTAAACTAGATTTAAGGACTAAGAAAAGAAGAACGCCACCCGTGAATTCTGTAAGTTACGCTGCAGTTGTAACCCTTCACGCAGTGTACCCTTTTTTTTTTTCACTTTGTGCCGAACATATATTTTTTTTAACATTTTTTATTTATTTATTTTCATACAAACATCAACTGAACTTAACCCCCAGGCCCCCACCCCACCCCCACCAGAGAATGCACACCGAGTCCTCTGGGAAATACTCATGTCCTGAACAAGTCCAAAATTCTTTTTTTGTGCGGGCACCATTGCTCCATATAGCCTGATTGCAGATACTGCAACACCCTTCCCCAATCTTTCTCGAAGGGGCCAGAAGCATCCTTCAGGGTATTAGAGTTTTTCCATAGTGAGTAGCATCCAGACCTTTTGCAGCCAGCTGAAGGTCAGCAGAGGGTCTGGTTGTTTCCAATTCTGGGCTATAGCTGCCCATGCTGCTATCAGTAAGCCCATGAAGCGCCTCCATTGCGATCTGGTCAGTTCTTTGGCCGTTGCATCCCTAAAACCGCACATTCAGACCCGTGCCCCCCTTAGTGCCATGCTCGGGAAGATCCCCTGCAGCTGTGCCTTTATATCATCCCAGAAGCCTTGTAGCTTGTTACAGTCCCACCAGATGTGCCTTCATCTCCACACACTCTCCAGCACCGGCTGGACACCCGTGGATACATCCCATGCAGTCTCGCCGGGGTCAAGTACCACAAGGTCATCACCTTGACCCACATCTCCCTCATCGGGACTCTTTGAGCCGACTTGGGACTATCGCCCCACAGATCTTCCCAGTGCTCCCTGTTAATTGTCTCTCCCAGGGTGGGCTCCCATTTCACCATATAAGACCAACTAACCCTTTCCTCTTGCCCATTTATGAACCTGTAGAGGGTGGACACCAGCTTCTTGGTGCCCGGGTTGGTTATTGCGAAGTTGTCGAACTGAGAGAGGTCCCACGTCGCCGCCTGTTTGATCGAGGGGGTGTCCAGCCAGTGCTTAAGTTGGTCATATTTGAATCTATCTGACTTTCAGATTTTCAGGCTCTCTGAGCATGTCTCAAACGAAAGCACCTCTTGTCCCTCCATTTCCCCCATTTATGTACATCCCGCTAGTTCCAAGCCTCCATAGGCGCCCTTTTCCATTCCCGGGAGGAAGTCTGGATTCCCAAACATGGTGGTAAAGGGGCCCGGCGCCGTTGATAACACACTGCGCCTAGTCAGCTCGTCCCACACATCCAGGGGGGCTTTTATCACTGTGCTTATTCATAAGTTTACATGTCTATGCCGCTTGCTTTTCCACAATAGTTCCCTCAGAGGAGTTCTGGCTACTGCCCTATCTTGTTCTGCCCACACCTTCTGCTGCAACTCCCCATCCACTCTTTAAGCACCCACAGCTGTGCCGCCTGATAATACTTTTGAAAATGCGGGAGAGCCATCCCCCCCCTTCCCTTATTGGGGCCGTTAACACCGCCCTTGATATCCTTGGGGTCTTATTCCTCCATATAAATGACATGGTTGCTTTGTTCAGTGCCCTGAAGAAAGACTTGGGGATCTTTATTGGGCAGGCTTGGAAATAGTATAGCAGTTTCGGGAGAATGGACATTTTTATCGCTGCAATTTGCCCCCACCATGAGATCGCCAGCGACCCCCCCCCCCACCTCTCACGGTCCCGCTTCATCACCCCCAACACCTCGGGGAAGTTTGCCCCATACATCTGGTCTACCGTACTCATCAGGGAAATACCCAAATATTTAATCCCTTTACTCGCGCAGCTTAGCCCCAGAGATGCGGCCACCCTCCTCAGCTCCCCTATTTCCCCCACCAGTGGTAGGATTTCTGACTTGCTCCTATTTATCTTTAGCCCCGCAATCGCCCCAAAGGATTCCATCTCTAATCACTTCCGGGAGATTGTGATCAGGATCTCCCAATATCAACAACAGATCGTCCGCAAATGCTACCACCTTATGATGAATCCCCGCCATTTTCTATCCCTTCTATCGCCCTCGATTCCCTTATTCTGCATAGCAGTGGTTCCAGAAAGATAGCAAACAATAGAGGTGCTAGTGGGAACCTTTGCTTAGTACCCCTTGAGAGTTCTACCCTACCCGTGCGTTCCCCGTTGATGCCGATTCTGATCAAGGGAGAGTTGTAGTTCGCCCTAACCATCTTGAGGAAGTTGTCCCCGATTCCCACCCGCTCCAATGTTTTGAATAGAAGTGACCATTCTACCCGGTCAAATGCCTTTTCGGCATCGACCGCCAGAAGTGACGAGGGGGTGTTCTTAATACCCACTTTCTCTATCAGCTGCGCTATACGTCTGATTGTCATGCGTCTGCCTGCCTGGTATGAATCCTGATTGATCTTCATGAATCAGATCGGGGAAGAGCGGGGACAATCTTGAGGCAAGAGTTTTCGTATACATTTTTGCATCCTGATTCATCAAGGCAATTGGACGATACGACCCTGGGGCTGCCGGATCTTTTCCCGGCTTTGTGAAAGACCACTACCTTCGCCTCGTTCATGGTTGGGGGTCACGTTTCCCTCCTCTCTAAAGGAATTGTACAGTTTAGTTAGGAATGGGACCAGATCCTCTGCATATTTTTTTTTATAAAAGGCCACTGTAAAGCCGTCCGGCCCTGGCGCTTTGCCCGACTGTAGCCCCTTTATTGCTTGGCACACTTCTTCCTCCCTAATGTCTCCATCCAACTCTTCCCTATCCTTTTCAGATATCTGTGGCAATGTGAGAGAAGTGAGGTACCTCTACAGGTCATCCACATCCGGCCTCTCAGTAGAGTACAAGTCTCTTAGAAGGCCATGAACTCCTCTCCCGTCTCAGTGTTAGTGGTAAGCTTTTCCCCCTGTTTATTGCGGATTTCCCTGATCACCCCCTTCTGTTGCTGTGCGCGTAGCTGTCTCGCTAATCGTTTATCAGCTCTTAGAGTTCGTGAAGTACCAATGCCTGAGACGTAGGAGGCTCAACTCTGCTTTTTCGTGCGTAGGACATCCAACTGTCACTGCAAATGCCTCATTGCCCTCCTCAGAGAGAGTGTTGGGTTTTTAATACATTCCCCTTGTATGTCGCCCTGCTTTTTTTCTAGTTCTCTCTCCCATGCATGTCTTTGCTTATCTTTGGTCGCTTTCATTGCTATAAACTGTCCCCTGATGCCCGCCTTTAGGGCCTCCAAAACCGTACCCAGCCTTACCTCGCCCGTGTCATTAATGGTTAATAACTCCTGTATCTTCCCCCTGATATCTTCCCCTAGAATTGGGTCGTGTAGAACCTCCTGCGGCAGCTTCCATCCCCAAAGTCCCTTATTCGTGTATGAAGTCTTCAAATCTATCCACAAAGGGGCATGATCTGATATCGGGATCGGCCCAATTTCCATGCCCAATACTTTCCCCATTAGTCCTGCCATTGCCCAGAAATAGTCTATTTGCGACATTGAGTTGTATATATGCGAGTAGTTTGTGTAACCTTTGTTGATTACATGGTCGCCAAACATCTACAAATGTCAAGTGATTCATTAATTGGCAGAGACGTTTCGAAGGCGCTCCCTGTCCTTCACCACCATCCACTACTGGGTGCCATGCCATATTTAGGTCTCCCCCCAAAATGATCTCCCCCTCCGCAAATCCCTCCAACTTCACCAGTGCCTCCCTCAGGAACCTGTCTTGCTCCGTATTCGGTGCATAGATAGCCGCTAATGTGAAGCGGAGCCCCTCTATCGTTAGTTTTGCAACTGTGTACCTGCCCATCTTATCCGTTATTGCCCCATGGAGGAGGATGTTCTGACTTTTACGGACCGCTATCAAGACTCCTGCCTTTTTTGTCTTGAGCGTTGGACTGCCCTATCAGATTGTACCCTTTGATGTTCAGCTTATCTTTATCTAGCAGCCTTATGTGGGTCTCTTGCAGCAGTACAATGTCTCCTCCCTCCCTTTTCAGCAGATCCTCCACCTTTTTCCTTTTAACAGGGTTATTAAGGCCCCTAACGTTGAAAGTTAGGATTTGTAATTTACCCATGGGCCTCGCTACCTAGTGGAATTTTGTCGCCCGCTCCCAGCCTTCTCCGAGCTACCCTCCGGCTACCCCCCTTTTGTCCCCCACCCCTTCCCTACCTTCCCCCAACTCTTTACCCCCTTTCCCCCATCCACCCAACTTCCCCAAATAACCAACTGACCCCAGGAGGGACCAGGGAACTATGATTGTTAGGGCGTCCTGCCATTCGCTCCTGCCCCCTCTGCTCACTCAGGTGTAACTGTGCAGGGGGATCCTAAACCCTGCATTTACCCCAGATATTTCTGGATTCCAACTCCGCGGGCCTTCTCCGAGCCGCCATCTCCCTTTCAGCGATCTGCCATTGTCCACTCTCATGCCCGCTTTGGTCCCAGTTCGACTAGTGACCTTAAGTCCCTTCATGAGTCTGTAGCTGGCCCCGTGCCCCGCTTTCCCCCTTTTTGTAGAGTTGTCTTGTTTTGCACCAATTTCCATCCGGACAGGTTTCTGAGACGCTCCTCCATTTCCCGTTGAAAGTTCTCTTCGTTGTTCTCTTCTTGGAGACCCATAACCTGCAGCCCTTCCTCACGTGTTTGGACTCTCCTCTGCTTACCATTCCACGTGAATAGAAGGCCAAATGGAAAGGTCCAGTTATATTTTATATCCCTGGCATTCAGTTCCTTGATCACCGGTGCCATTCTTCTTCTTTTCTGCAGTGTTACTAGGGCGAGGTCCTGGTACAGTTGAATTTCCACCCCGTTCATTCGGATGTTTTCGATGTTGCGTGCCCTCCTCAGGATCCTTTCTTTTTGAGGGTACGAGGAGAGGGCCACCAGCACATCAGTAGGGCCCTCCCCAGGTTCGCCTGCCCTCCTCTGGCCCACCCTGTGTACCCGGTCTATTCCTACTTCTTCCTTCTCTTCTTCAGCAGCCAGGATGTCCCTGAAGACCTCCTGGATGGCGGTTTTGAGGTCCTTATCCAGCACCGTCTCGACCATATTCTTCATCCGGATGTTTCTGTCGCGATCGGTTCTCCAAATCCTCACACTGTAATTCCAAATTGTGGGTTAGATTCACCAGGTGTTCTTGCACCTGCCCATTTTGTTGAGCATCCTCTTCGACATTTTGGACTGATCTCTCCAGCGCGTCAGTCCACTCTTCCAGCTTTGACACGTCTGTCCTAAGCTCCTGCAACGCTTGCTTCATGTCCTGCCTCAGAGTGCCAAATTGATCCTGTACCGTGGACATGAATTTCTCCTGCAATTCCCTAAACCGGGATTGGAGATCCTCTTTTGTAGCGTGTGCTTGTGATATGAGAGACTGCTCCGCCTGCATAGCCTCCTGTCCTTTCCCTTTAGGGTTTGTTGAGGATTCTGTGGCCCAGATCTGCACTAGTTTCGAGTCCTGCCTGACAGAGGTGGGCTGCGCTTGGGGTGCTCCACCCTTCCCCCATGCTTTGGACATGCTGTGTGGGGTCAGATGAGGGCCCACTCCACTCTGTTCTTTACGCTCAAGAATCCGGGCGTCCTGTGGCCTCGATCCCTGTCATGGGAGGGTGGAGCGCCACCCCCCAGCCCCTTGCTGGGCTCTTATTAATTTCCCTCCTTGCCGAGAAACAGCCCTGACAAGTCTTACTGGTGCTGCATGCTGCCACGGGGGGGGCTACCTTGCGCTCCCCTGTGTCGTTAGGGGCTTATGTGGACATGTGAGAGGGGCGCTTCACCACCCCTTTCCTCTAACACACTGGAGGATGTCTACCCCAGTATCTGAGGGGCCTTCCCCTCTCCCTCCTGCCTCCGATGGACCTTCACCTCCTGCTACTCTCTGCAGTCCACTAGTAGAGTGGGAGGGGAATCTGCGCCAGTCCTTTACTCCACTTATGCATCATGCAGCGGTTCCCACTGGCGATCCCAGCTTCTGCTTTTGAATTGTGGGAGGCCAAGTGACTCACTCCACCTCCTGTCGCGGGACCGCAATTGACTCTGGGCCCCCCGCCACTCCTCACCTTCCTTGTCTTGCCTCCGATGGGGCGTGGACCCTCTCCAACAGGGTTGCCCTTCGCCGCCGGAGTGTCCCTCCCTGGAGCCGTCCTCTCCCCACTCCAGCTGGGTGCCTGCGCCCGCTCACGCAGCGGGACCCGGCCTCCCCTCCGTTGTGACCGGTGGAAATCCGCCCAAACTCCCTCGCCGCCGCTACTTCTTAAATGCTGCTGGGACGTGGCCCCACTCCTTGCCCCGCAGATGGGATATTAGCGGGAGGGGCACCCCTTGTCTCCCCTCCGGCTGCTGTCCCGCTCATCGTGTCCCGATGCTGCGGTGGTGGGGGAGGTGCACCGCTCCGATCCCCTCGAGGTCTGTGCTGCCCGCCGCCAGGGACACTCCACTGCCGTTCCTTCTCTGTCACCAGTCATCTGAAATGAATGGGCACCACTTCACCACTTAGGGCTGTACGCTGCTTTAATTGTATACTTTGATGGTAGCGCCCTGGTGGGAGTGACACCCAGAGACGTCTCTACACCGCAGCCGCCATCTTGGAATCCCCTGTACCCCTTTTATTTAAGGTAAATTACTTTATTTAATCAAAATATCGCTAATGACATATGCTCTATGTAAGACAGAAATGAAAAGAAAAGTAGCCCTGATGCTTCGAGATTAATGACAAGATGCACAGAGAATTCTGACAGTAGGACAGGTTATCAGAATAAGGATAGAATGACTTAGAGTGGGATAAGGCAAGGCAAAGTATACTATGGATTTCTATGTGAGGATGAAATGCTCACAATCCACTTTAGTTTTGGGCTTTTTGGACCGTCAACTGGGTCTGGTCACTACACGGCAGGACCCCTAGCTAACAGCTGTGCGGTTCTGGTCACCGGCTGGCAAGGACTGGGCGGGCAATTCTGGTTACTCGATACTAAAGGCCATCAGGGTAGCAGGATTGCAGCAGCAAGCCAGGCTGGATCAGGATGCGAGAGGTACCGCAGCTTTTCCCCTTGTTAATGGGGAAATTTAGTGGGATTTTAAAATTTGAGGCCTTGCTGGGAATGGGATCAGCACTGCTTGGGTTTTGCAGTGGGCCCTGGAGTAGGATCAGCAATGCTTGTCCTTGTAGTTGGAATCTGGAATATGACGGGAACAGGAACACAGTGCAGGAAATCAGGAAGAGTGTGTGTCCCCAGAGTCTTATCAGGGACCCTTATTTATAATGCATAATGACATCATCAAAGTATAGGCTGGGCAGGGTTAACTAAGCACGCCTCTAAACTACTTGGATTGGACAGGGGTGCTAGTTTCTGCCTTGCTCTCAACTGGTTGGATTTCCAAGGGAATGTCAGATTTATGAGGTGAATTTTACAATGTCCAAAAACACTCACAATTACTTGACTTAAAATTCGATTTTGCCAAAAGCATACATTTATACAATTGCAATCTCTTAGCAAGTTATATACTCAGGTTGCATATTTTGCACAGCACATATCAGTCCAATCCTCCAATATGTGGCACCTTGTTTCGCCCTTTTGATACATTTTGGTAATTTTGAGCATGAAAGATTCAGTCTAAAATCCCATAACTTTTTACACAGATACAAATTATCCCAAGGGATGTATTTACAAAAATGTATGTTTGCAACATTGATACTTTTCTATTTATCCTCAATACTTTGCCCTTTCTGTCCCCAATTTTTCAAAGTCTTGCTGCAGGGATAGAAGTCTTTAAAGTGTATTTCTGAAATAGTCTTTGGGAACAAATGGCAGTCCCTTTGTCCCTAGGTCATTTTTTTTTTCTTTCATTCAACTGCTGCCAACTGTCATTTACTTCAGAGCATGGTGGGGGTTTCTCCCTTGATTGAAGTTTTATTGCCCCTTTATACTTCATACTTCCTTCCCTGGGAGCTTCATTGTCACGTTCCCAACGGAGACGATAGTCTGTTCAACCCCGTAATTATCAGGGGGTTGTTAGTATCTGCTGAGAGAGAGCCCTCCTTTTGGTGCCACCCCTCCAAGCAGAAAACCCATTTTTCAACTTGCAACTCCAGCCACCATAGTTTCAACCTTTATTTTCTGTAACGCTCACCTGGCTCCCACGGAGGCGCTGGTCTGGGTTGCTGTGGCCTCTTCAAGCGTGATGCGCAGAATTCGGACCACCGATTGAACAGGACCCCCAAATCTTGCTTGTCGGGCCCGTAGGAATATCCTTCTGCAGATGAGAAAGGGGATTAACTGTCTGCCGAATAGTGTGCTTGCTCCCCCCTTCCCCTCTTCGTTCTTCTCTGATTCCTCCAAAACCCCCGGTTTAAGCTCACCTTATGGTTTGGAAGGATGAACTCTCCATCCTGCTTCTGGTGCAGGGGCGCGCGTTCGTCCAGTTACTTCACTGGTTTTCAGAATGGCGCTGGCACATCCACTTGACTTTTCTGAGCGATACGCTGTAAGTATGAAGATGTAAAAGTTCAAGTGTGAGCCTCCTTTTATGTTGTCTTTTCTGTCCTTTATTTCAGGTGTAGAACTAAGGCGATGCGTTGAGAGGTTAAATTGCAGATGGTAAAATCAGGTGAGTTAGTGATGAGGGCGACCCCTCTAAATGTCTTTATAATTCCCCAGTAATGTCTTTTGTTCTTTCCCCATATGGGCCGGGGTGCGGTACCTGCCAAAGATGCGGCGCCGACCCGAGATGTGGAATGGTTCACCAAGAAAAGCCGGTAAGTAATATGGCTGAGAATTCGGCTTTCCTCGTGTGTTCCCTTGCTCACCTCTTGTCTCTTCTTTTCTCCCCTAGGTGCAGAGATGTGGCGACCGGTGCTGAGAGCCGCGATGGAGCCGGGCGGCGTCTCGGGAACAGGTGAGGGAAGCGCGGCGCTGCAGCGAGCAACGCAGTGCTTTTAAATGGAAGTCTTCCTTCAGGAATGCTGGCGTGAAGATTCCGGATGCAGGTATGAAGATCGATTAAGTTCTTGGTTTTCACCTTTCTCTTCTCTTATTCCCTTACAGGTGTTCCAGGTTCGAGGCGGGCGTGGCTGGAGTCCAGGTGCAGGAGCAAACATGGTGAGCGTTCAGCTGCTGGGATGCAGAACAACGCGAAGCACGTGTGGCTGTCCGGGCGTGGCTTAAATAGCTTTGGAAGAAGTTCCAGGTGAGTATTCTTCCACAGCCCCACCCAAGTAACAAAATAGTTCCTTCAGAAAAATAGTCCCTCCTAAGCCTCATTTGGCTTGGTTCTTCATGCAGCATGGTCTGCATCAGGTGAGTGTGCAGCATGGTCTGCTTCAGGTAAGTGCACCAAACACTTCCCCTTATGAGCCTGGCGCCTATGGCGCCAGGACTGATGTCCAACATGAGCCTGGCGCCAACGGCGCCAGGACAGAGTCCAAAGAGCCCCAATAAAGGGCCGCTGGGCTTTTACCCGGGGGCGTGATGCCTGCTCCCGGGGGTGCTGGGCCTGGCCTGGTGCTCCGGGGGTAGGCATCATGACATTTTCTGATCTTAGATCCAGAATTAAAACAAGCCTGTTACATAAAATAACCCATGTTATATAGTCTCACCATCAACAAGCCCCTGCATATTGCTAAAGACTAGCAGGCTTTCTTTCACCAGTGTACTGTTCCAAAACACGGGCATTTGTTTTTCATTAGTTTGCAAAGGCCCATTTTTTTTTTACACGTGGTGCAGCTGGCCTTCCTTCTTAAATTCAACTTTTCAACTCCTGCAGATTCATACAGTGCCTTGCAGCTATAGTTATTCTCTTGAATGCTGGAGTTGGTCTGAAGCACGGATACATTGAAACGGGCATGGCTCGCCTAGTTAGAACCTCTCTGACAGCTGAGTTTTGGATACTTTTGTAAAGAAAGTGAATGCGTTTCCCGTGTAAGTAAAGTTCCTGGTTGGTTTTAAAATTTGTTAAAGGGAAAACCCTTCCACGATCCGGAGATGCAAGCTGTTGTCACGACAGACGCATCACTTTCCAACATACAGCACACAGGCTGTAGACCCAGGTCAGGGCACAGAACCATATCAACATCCTGGAGCTACTGGCAGTACTGAAAGCACTTCAGGCATTCGAGAGATGCAACTGACAAACCAGTCGGTTCTGATTCTAAAAGACAGCACAACTGCCATGTTCTATATCAACAAACAAGGGGGCACACACTCCAAGTTGGTGCAAAAAATATGGAAATGGGCACTCAAATAGGGGATGTCCCCATCCTCCCAACATGTTCCAGGGGAACTCAACACTCTAGCAGACTCTGAGCAGGGAACCCCTACCAGAGGAGCACGAGTGGCAACTACACACCAGCATCGTAGACCACATCTTCTCTCAATGGGGTTATCCCACACTACACTTGTTCGCTACAAGAGAAAAAAAAAGCTATGCCCTGACTTTTGTCCATGTTCCCCGAGCCAGACTCGAAGGGGAACGCCCTATGGATGAACTGGTCAGGGAAATGTGCTTACGCTTTTCCCCTGACACCATTAATGAGCAGGATTGTGAACAAGATGCACAGAGAACAGATGACGTTTGTGCTCGTCCTAGTTGCTCCTATGTGGGCGAGACAACGATGATATCCACATCTGCGCAAACTGGCGATGTGCATCAAGCTCCCATACCTAACCAACCTGTTAACCCAACACAGGGGAACAACAGTACATCCTCAACCACACTCGAACTTGGCAGCATGGCTCCTAAAGTCAGAGTTCGGACACCTTAATCTACCACAGCGGTGTATGGATATCTTGAAGGAGGCACGAAAACCAAACACTAGACACTGCTCTTTTGACAAGTGGCGAAGATTTGTAATTTGGTGCCAGTCAAAACAAACCATGTAGAATATACTCCTTCACACATTCTAAATTATTTACTCCACTTGTTAGATTCAGGGTTAGTATTCAACTGTATAAAGGTCCTCCTGGCAGCTTTATCAGCCTATACCACCTCTCAAAGTGAAGTCTTGTGGTGGAAAGTGCCGGTCATTAAGGCATTCATGGAGGGACTAAAGATGCTTCACCCTCCAATTTCAAATCCCACACCAGGATGGGATCTCAATGTAATACTATCAAAGCTCATGGGACCCCCCCTTTTGAGCCTATGCACCAGTCAAGTCTTAAACACCTGACCTACAAGACTGCCTTCTTAGTGGCTATTACTTCCATAAGAAGAGTCAGTGGATTACAAGCCTTGTCAGTGCAGGACTTTCGTTATTGTCCATAAAGATAAATTGGTTTTACGTACTCATCCTAGGTTTTCCCCTAAATTAATTTCTAAATTCAATGTAAACCAGTCCATTGAGCTTCCGGCTTTCTTTCAGAATCCAACTAGCTCAGCTGAGGTTAAACTCCACACACTAGATGTGAGGAGAGCGGTCCTCTACTACGTAGACAAGACCAGACCGCTTAGAACGACAGATCAACTGTTTGTCTCCATAGCAACAGGCAGAGAGGGGGGGGGCACATTTCCATAAATGCTATCTCTAGATGGATAGTCGGATGTATACAACTATGCTATTCATTATCAAATAAGACGCTGCCTTTCACGCCAAGAGCTCATTCCACACGGAGCACAGGAGCTACTCTGGCTTTTATTGCAAATGTACACTTAAACAGCATTTGCAAAGCAGCTACATGGAGCTCAGTACACACTTTCATTCATCATTACTGCATTGACACACATTCCAAAAGCAGATACACAGGTTGGACAAGCGGTTCTAAAACATCTATTTGCCGCTGCTGCTCCTCACAACCCACCACCTTCTCTTAACACTGCTTACTAATCTATAGATAGCATGTGATCTAAGCAGATTCCACAAGCCTCATAAGGGATATGTTACTCACCGTAATCGTATTTCTGATGCTTGTATCTGCTTAGATTCACATGTGCCCACCCTTCCTCCCCTGGAAGAAGGTGCATAGATGTTATGAGTATTCCCTCGATATCTGCTCGGATACATCTGTACTCGCATTACACTTCATGCAACCTTATGTCCGAACAAAACAATCTGAGGGACCCCGACGCGTGAAGGACCATGGGTACAGTGGACATCACACTAGGGATAGTATTACTGGCACGTCCTGTCGACGTCCCTTTCGAATTTCGACAACTGTAATACTCCAAAGCTTCCACTAGATCTTGGCCTATGCATAGCATGTGAATCCAAGCAGATAAAAACATCAGAAATATGATTACGGTGAGTAATTTATCCCATATATATTTAACTGGACATTATGTTCTTGTGCTGGTTGTTTTCTGCATACCCAAACATCTCTTGCAGTGTTTAGCTTTGAACTCCGGCAAAAATACCAAAAGGGGAGATCTAAACCTTCCTCTGTTTAACTTCTCTGTAGTTCTGCACAAAAGGAGTCAATTTAGCTTCGATGGAGGCCCGTGAGTCATGGAGCATGGCTGTTAATTTTTCCATTCTCATAAAAGTCAGAGGCTTTGAGGGCCCAGTCTTTCTCTGTCGGTGGATACTTATTTTTCCAATGTATTGCCCTGGCATGCCCTTGCTGCTAATAGGAGAAAATGGGTCATATGTGGTAGGCCCTTCCATCCCTCATCCTCAGACTGTAGTTTAAAGACTGGAAACCTAGAAAACTAGCTAGTAGGACAGTAGAAGTATGGAAGAAGTGCTCAAGACCCTGGGAATCTCTCAGAATTGAATTCATAAATTAGGCAAGGCGCTCATGTTAGCTGGCGGTAGTAAGACAGCATGTCTTGCTTTCATACCTGTATAGACTCTTGGCATTTCTAAGCAGGTGTGAGGAAGTTTGGCACATTCACTAGTGATATTAGAAGGGAGGTAATTGCAGCCAACATCAAGAATTTGTGGCATATCATAAGAATTTATGCAGAGAAAAAAAGTACAAGCTCACATGGAATTTAAAGCTTCATTGGTGACCTGAGAGTAAAAAAGCTTGAAGATGCTCATGAGTCCTTGGAGGGTCTTAAGGATTTCAATCAGGCACACACCCGGGTCCCGCCTAGCATGCAGTGCGCAATGAAATACTTTATTTTTTTTGTCTATAGGTTCAATGTTCTGAATGATATACCACTCATTTCACACCCGTCTCAAAATACCCCCAGGTCACACTGGACCAGGAATCAGGCTAGTTTGTAAAGGTAAATATTTCTTTATTTATTTTAAATGCAAATCACACAAACTCACGCGTCTAGGATCCTCAGATTGTTTTTTTCCGCCATACTGGTCGGAAGCATTTTGCGGAGTCCCCTGGCCTTAGCCATACTTTTGCTAAAATATTGATTAATTTACATCCTTTCCCCATCCCAACGTCGAACTTCGACACCCGACGCCGGCTTGGAGAAGAAATCGACCGTCGGCTGCTGCATGACAGATTTGGGCCTCGGAAGGCCCATGGCCTCGGCCCGGGCCTTGGAAGGCCTCTGGCCTCTGCCCTGCAAGTAGGGAGAGTGGGGGTTGGACATACTCTACACTCTTGGTATATAGGTATACCTTATACATTTCCTACACTTACCAGCCCGCTGCCTCAAGGTGCGTATGGAGGGTACCCCTTTTCAATTCTGCCCCATGTGTAATCGCAAATACCCTTGGGTCGACGGGCACGCCACGTGCAATCTCTGCTTGCCGAGGGACCACCCCGAAGCGAACTGCAGAGCGTGTAGTAGGTTTAAACCTAAGACACTTAAGGACTGTTCGAAGCGTTTGGCCCACCACGCCAGGCAGGCGGCCATGGCAGCCGAGGGCGCCTTCAGCGATGGCAGCGACGCCGTCCTTTCGGACGGCGAGGGCATTACGGCGTCGAAAGACAGCCGAGCGCAGGTCCCCGACCTTGGAAGGTCGTCCGGCAGGGCGGCTATGGGGAAGACCCCCGGCGACACTAGCGCTTCACACACCACTCACACTAAACACACGAAGTCCGACCGAGACTCGACGATGTCGAGTTCTCGGAAAGAGGCACAAACAGAACGGTCCGAATCGGTGTCCTTTGGGCGTTCTCGATCGAGATCGCCGCATGACTCCAGGCAATCATCCACTCCTGCCAAGAGTGCCTTGCTCCCTAGGCAAACAGAAGTTCAATCGTCGGAGGACGAAGACGACTTCCACCCCCAGGCCGCGCTCCAGGAGTCGGAGCCCGCAGACAAGATCAGCGCGGCCCCACGTTCGAAGGACAGGGACTCTACCCCCGATCCTCGACGCCAGGCGTCGAAAAACTCCAGAGCCACAAAGGGAAAGCACTTTTCCACTCACGGGGAGTGGGGAAAACAGCAAAAGAAGCAGCCTCTGCACTCTTCCACACCTGTGAAACGCTCCACTCCTCCTAAACAGACAGACAAGACCAGGTCTGCTGAGATTTCTAAAACCAGCAAATCTACTCGAGATAAATCTCCAGGACTTTCTGAGAGTCATTCCCATTCCAAAAAATGGTCAAGTCATGACATAGATAGGGTCATGTCAAGGATGTCTTCTTTGGCAGACTTTTACGATAAAAATCCAGACCATTTCCTCTTATATGATCCACAAGGGGCTACTCCCTCAGGCTCTAATGATCCTATTCCCCCGATTAAGAAGCCCCGGTTTGAGACACCGATAAGGGCTACAGACCCCTTCGAGGTACAACCATACTAACGGCCATACTCACTGTATCAAGGAGAGACTTCCTTTGGTGAGGACCAAGATTTTGGCATGGTAGAAGAGCAAACCGGGACGGGCTACTATGGGGATGATGAGGACCAAGAAGAGGAAGAGGAAGACCCTGAAACCTACAGAGTAGATTCCCCGGTAGAGAAGGAAGCCCCGTTTACCGACTCCCCTGTCGATAACCAACCCCTCCTGAACGAGGTTATCGCATGGGCAGCAGAACATTTCCATATTGACACCCACGGTGTCCTGGAAGAGAGGGACTTCGCCGAGGAGTTAGTGGGAGAAAGGAGGCCTGTTGCCCAGACCATCCCTATCCTTAAGTCTATTCAGCGAAGAATAGACCCGTCCCTGGTGAACCCGAACCTCACCAGAGCAGTCAATCCCAGAGTTGGAAAACTTTTCAGGGCAGCCCAGTCTGACCCTCTCTATATAAGAGGACATCTGAAGCCAGACTCCCTAGTTGTCACTAACACTCGTAAGAGGGCTGGAACACAGCTTAGCGTCCGAAGCTCCTCCAGACAAGGAGAGCAAAAAACGATATGGTTTCGGCAGGAAAGTAGCCTCAACGTCCGCCTATCAGGCAAGGATTGAAAACTCCACTACCCTGTTGGCCAGCTACAACTGCCATCAGTGGGAAGAAGTCGCGGCACTCATAACCTCTGAACCAGAACCCTTAAAGGGCCAGTTAGCACGAATTTCAGCAGAGGGTAGAGCCGTGTCTGGTTGCATTTTAAAAGCAACTTTTGACGCCGCAGACAACGCAGGCAGATTGATAGCAGAAGGTACTGTTATCAAGAGACATGCGTGGTTACGGCAGTCTGGTTTTAAGGCAGAAACCCAGGCATCATTGTTGGACAAAACGGTGGAAGCCGATCTGTTGTTTGGTAAGGCGGTAGAGGACGCACTGAAGAATGCCAAGGACGAATACGAGACACTCAAGTCCCTTGGCCAGTTAACCAATAAACCCCCTAACCAGAGAGGGAATAGTAATTTTCGTCGCCCACGCGGCCAAAATTCCCAGAGAGGATCTAACTATTCCCAGGGACAGGGTACACAGTGGAACAGCAGCCAACAGTCTACCCAGGGTTACGGCAGGGGTAATAGGAGAGGACGTGGTAAAGGCAGAGGCAGCCCCAGTAAAGGAGGCGGCATGCCTCCACCAAAGCAGTGACGCTCAGTTCAGGGTCCCTTCTCACGCAACCCCAGTAGGGGGGACACATTTCCAACTTCACCCAGGCTTGGGAAGGGATCACATCAGACAGATGGGTGCTGTCAACAGTATCCGCAGGGTACTGTATAAAACTACTGCAGCGTCCCCGGAACCATCCTCCACGACAAAGAGTACACTCTTTAGAACATCAGAAGATTCTCCTCGAGGAGATCGCCATTCTGCTAGCAAAGGACGCGATAGAACTTGTCCCGGGACACCAGGTAAACAAGGGTATTTATTCAACTTACTTCCTTTTGCCAAAAAAAGATTTGACAATGCGCCCAGTATTGGACTTACGGCCTGCCAACAAGTATGTCAAGCCCCAAAAGTTTTGTATGACTACACTACAAGAGGTAATCCCCCTCCTAAAAAAGGGGGATTACATGGCAACCTTGGATATGAAAGATGCCTATTTTCATATTTCCATGTTCCCAGCGCACAGAAGGTACTTGCGCTTCAAGGTGGACAGTCGGCACTACCAATTCAAGGTACTGCCTTTCGGGATAGCTTCGGCACCAAGGGTATTCACCAAGGTACTGGCGGTGGCGGCTGCACACCTACGCAGGGAGGCAATCCCAGTGTACCCTTATCTGGACGACTGGCTCATAACGGGGGAAACCCCAGTAATTCGCAGGACAAACATTCAAAGGGCTATCGACCTCCTCCACGAATTAGGCTTCTCAATCAACGAGAAAAAGTCAAGCCTGGTGCCAAGCACCTCCAAACAGTTCTTAGGAGCAATCCTAGATACTCAAGAGGGGTTGACATTTCCTTCAGAGGAAAGAATTCGGAATATACTACTGCAAATTCCTCAATATCAGTCCGGTCACCAAATAACGGTACGCAAAGCAATGCGTTTGCTGGGCATGATGGCGTCATGTATTTACCTGGTCCCCCACGCGCGCCTGCGCATGTGTCCCATGCAGGAATGGTTGGCGAAACAGTGGTCTCAGGCAAGTGGTCAGTGGGACGATCTAGTGGTCGTTTCGCCAACACTGCTACAAAGCCTTCACTGGTGGACAAGAGAGAATCTTGCACAGGGAAAACCCTTTTACGATCCCGAAGTACAGGCAGTAGTCACTACCGATGCATGTCTGACGGGGTGGGGAGCTCGCCATCTCCACCACACAGCTCAGGGTCTCTGGTCTCCCTTAGTCGCCAAGAACCACATCAACCTGCTAGAGCTTTTGGCACTATTCAGAGCGCTTCAAGCGTTCGAGCCCCACCTACTAAACCTGTCAGTGCAAATCCGGACGGACAGCACAACAGCCATGTTCTACCTGAACAAGCAAGGAGGGACTTGTTCGCCAAATCTGTCCAAGCTTGCTCAGAAAATCTGGATATGGGCACTCAGACGGAACATCTTCCTGTCATCACAACATGTTCCAGGGGAGCTCAATTCCCTAGCGGATGCTCTGAGCAGAGACTCCCTCCCAGAGGAACACGAATGGGTTCTACACAGAGAGGTCGTAGAAGATATCTTCTCTCAGTGGGGTTTCCCCACTATAGACTTATTCGCCACAAGCCAAAACAGACAATGCCCAGGATTTGCATCCAGGTTCCCCCTACCAGACTCCCAGGGGAACGCCCTGTGGATGAACTTGTCAGGGATGTTTGCGTACGCTTTTCCACCAACTCCTCATCAGGAAGGTGGTCAACAAGATGAACAGAGTCGATGACGCTCGTCCTAGTTGCTCCCATGTGGGCAAGACAACCATGGTTCCCACACCTACGCAGAATGGAGGTGTGCGAGCCCATCAAACTTCCAGCCTGGTACAACCTACTGTCCCAGCACCAAGGTCAAACAGTGCATCAGCAACCCAACTCAATGAACCTGGCAGCATGGCTCCTGAGGTCATAGAGTTTGGACATCTCAATTTACCACAGAGGTGTATGGACATCCTAAAGGAATGTAGGAAACCAAACACAAGGCACTGCTACTTTGACAAGTGGAAGAGATTCGTTATCTGGTGCCAGAGAAGACAAATCAACCCAGTTGATTGCACTCCTTCCACTATTGTTACATACATGCTCCACCTGCTAGATGCAGGATTGGTTTTTAACTCGCTGAAAGTACACCTGGCAGCCCTGTCGGCATACGCCACTTCCCATAACAAGGTCTCGTGGTGGAAAGTACCAGTAGTTAAAGCCTTCATGGAAGGAGTAAAGAGACTTCACCCTCCTATTTCAAACCCACCACCAGGGTGGGACCTTAATGTGGTGCTATCTAAGCTCATGGGCCCCCCTTTCGAGCCCAGGCATAAAAGCAGTCTCAAACACCTGACTTATAAAACGGCCTTCTTAGTAGCTATTACTTCTATAAGAAGGGTCAGTGAAATTCAGGCTCTGTCGGTGCAGGATCCCTTCTTTACTGTCCATAAAGATAAAACTGGTTTTACGCACACACCCTAGGTTCTCACCTAAGTTTATATCTAAATTCCACGTAAACCAGTCCATCGAGCTTCCGGCTTTCTTCCAGGACCCTCAAAGCTCGGCTGAGGTGAAACTACACACCCTAGATGTGCGTAGGGCGGTCCTCTACTATGTAAATAAAACCAGACCGCTAAGAAACAGATCAACTGTTTGTCTCCGTAGCTACAGGCAGAGAGGGGGATCGCGTCTCTAAAGGTGCCATCTCAAAGTGGATTATTAACTGTATCCAGCTGTGTTACTCACTCTCTGAAAGAACTCTGCCTTTCACGCCAAGAGCCCACTCTACTAGAGGCATTGGGGCCACTCTGGCTTTCATTGCAAATGTACCCTTGATACAATTTGCAAAGCAGCTACTTGGAGCTCTATTCACACTTTTACTCAGCATTACTGCATTGACACCCATTCCAAGGCAGATACACAAGTGGGACAAGCGGTTCTAAGACACTTATTTGCTCATGACCCTTCTCACATCCCACCTCCTTCTTCAGGTACTGCTCGCTAATCTATGCACAGCACGTGATCTAAGCAGATTCCACAAGCCTCAGAAGGGATACATTACTAATCGTATTTCTGATGCTTGTATCTGCTTAGATTCACATGCGACCCACCCTTCCTCCCCTCTGAGAGAAGGCGCATGGTTCCTTGTAGTCTTACCTTTCTATCTATCTGCTTGGATTATCTGTACTCGCGCTACTCCTCATGCTACCTCATGTCAGAAAAAATACAATCTGAGGATCCTAGACGCGTGAGGGATCTTGGGTACAGTGGACGTCCCACTAGGGATAGTATTACTGGCACGCCCTGTGTCGACGCCCATTTTTGAGTTTCGAAAAACAAACTAATACTCCGCAGCTTCCACTAGATGTCGGCCTATGCACAGCATGTGAATCTAAGCAGATACAAGCATCAGAAATGCGATGACGGTGAGTAATGTATCTATATCAGCAATCACAAAAGCGGTGACAATACAAATAAAAAATAAGTAAAGCAATTGATTTCACTTATAATAATGCAAAATAGAAAACACAGGAAAAAGAACAGTTTTGGTTTGTGAACAGATGGCGTTTAGGTTAATATTTCCCCCTGCAAAATTCTGATGGCACAAATGAGCAATCGTACACAGATGTAAGTAATCAGCAGGTATTCAGGAATGAAAGACAATGTCTAGAGTTTGAATGCAGTCTTCCCTCCCCAAACAAGAGAGAAAACCGTTTTGGGAAATTGACACTTCTAAAATGACGGTAAAAATAGCTTTGTGACGCAAAGCAAAAAAATGCAATAATGCTTAAAGTAATTAAATTTCCTATGGGAGCAACACTAAACATGAACACACATGAGCTACAAGATAAACAGCACACACTTTGGATCAGAATGGGAGTGTGGAAATACTTTGAATGAGAAAGACACGTGGGAAACTTTGGAAAAATGTCAATTTGCGGCAAATTTTCACTATGCGATTTTTGATAAAAATGGGTCAAATACACTGTTCCGTGATGCGGTTTTTGGTTGTGGAGGTAGCTAAGGGTCTTGGGTATCAGAGAGAGTTGAAAATAGGTTTCTATCTTTAAAAGTTATAGAAGTTTTGCTAAGAGGTGGTTTTGAAAAAATAGGTGCGTAAATGAAAACAGAATTCAGTTCTTACAATGCCAATGATGCTCTAAAATAGGCTATTCCGGCTGGTTACCAACTTGAAACACAGTAAGCCCCAGGATGGTCCGCGGAAACCAAACCCTGGCACCTGTGTGTCCACCTTGAAGGACTCAGTCGGATTACCCGTGGTAGAATATGAAGGGTTTTGGATTTTCAAAAGACAAGGGATTTTCAAGAAATGATAACTGTGACTAGAAATCAAAACAAGGTTTCAGACTGGAGTGACACTACTACAAGTTCTTAAGTGAAAGAGAAGATGGCTTGAAATTGGGATGAGACAAGGCAATATACTATGGGTTACTATTCTTCCTGTTGATACTTACAGTCCACTGTTATTATGATTGGATCATCATGGTTCTTGTCATTGGATCGGGTCTACCGTCAGCAGGGCACTTCTGGAGGGATCAGTCAGTTGGGCGGTTCTCTTCAATTTGGATGGCGCCTCAACTGGATTTTGGAATGGATTGGCCCTTCTGGTCACTGGACACGGCACATTAGCAGGATGCGAGTTTCAGCAGGCGAGCCTTAATGGTAGCAAGCCAGATTGGATCAGAATTAAATTCTCAAGTTTTGATTTAATTTGGGTCCAGCTAAAAAGAGTTCAGCAAATACAGAGGCCTGAATTCTGCATAGAAGTCTGCAAGATGAAGAGTTCTGGAACAAAGCGTTGCATGGAAATCTGGATGTGTTCAGGAAGCAGTGTGTGTGTGTGTGGTGAATTTCCTATATTTATCCTACCAAATGACATCACAAAGTTTATGGTGTGGGCAGAATTTCAACCCCCCCCCCCCCCCCCCATGGCTGTGAGTGGCCACAGGCACTTGCCTTGTTCTGGTTGGCAGTCAGAACAGAGCTGTCATATTTATGATGTGATTTAGGAACTCCCACATTGATTTTGACCAAAACTTAACTTTTGCACAAATATACATTTCTAAAATGATGTCCCCTAATATAATCAGACACATACATTGCATACTTGATGGGTTACTTTCACATTGAATCCCCATCTCTGAGCGAGCTGACTTTGTCATTCTATGGAATTTTATCAATTTTAATCATAACAGTTTGGACTAATAATTTCTAATTCAGTACATATCTAGCCGATTATTACCAGCGTATGAATACACAATCTTAGACTTGCAGCATTAATAGTTTTGCTACAATTATGTTTTTTCTGTAACTTTGGTACCTTAGGTGTTAGTGTTCATTAATGTCTTCAAAGCAATGCCCTAAGATGAGGTTAACATCTACCAATTTTTAGATTTATCCTCCTTCGGGTTGCACAGTTAGAGTTTCAAACGTAATCACAATTAAGCCTTTAAACACCAAAAGGTCTGGGCAGATTATTTTCTCTTTGTAACTTCCTTTCAACAGGCACAGCTGTCACATTCCCTTTGATCAGGGAGGGTTGTCATCTTCCTTGAGATGGAAGCTCCCCTGTAGAGATCAATAGACAGCCTGCCACTGTCCTTGGCTGGCCAGAGACGAATGTCTGATGCTCTTTTTTTGTCAATATGCGAAAATCTCCAGCACCCATTGAGTCTACCTGTAGCAGTGGGGTGTCGACTGAAATGTCATTTTTCTCAGGCTGGGCACTGTCAAGTCAGAATTAACCAGTTACTCCAAACTGGGTTACCTTTAAAATTCATTTTAAGGTCCTTCATTGAAAACATATAAAACTAAACCTAGTTTACAACGGATTTGAAAATTTAAAAGCATTGAGCCCTTCACAAACATGCTTTACATAGGTGAATTTTGTAATTTCTTCAGGAAAAAGACACATTTAAACACAGTTTTTACATCTTATTTTCTTATGCAGCACACACATTCAACTCCGCATTATCCTGTTTTTGAGTGCTAGGATTTGTTTTGCATGAAATAAATTTCTTAGTTGCTGTCAGTCAGTGAAGCCCGATGTCTACTGACTGCACTGGATGATCTGTGGTTTCAGCATACTTTTCATTTCAATAGTTCACTTGGAGAATGACTGAATTTAGCGCCAAAACAGCACTCGAAAATGTAGCTTTCCCAATCAATTGCAACCTTCAGACATTTTCGGATTTTAGCCCACTTCTGTGGCCTTGCTTCGTGTGACAGTTACAGCACCCTTTGGCATTCTCCTGCAGAGAGTCCTGTTTTGACACCAAATGTGACTGTGTGTGGCAGGGGTGTGCAGCCTTTTGTGATTTATGAACCTTGCGTAGTTTTGCAGATTTGACGTGCACAGAGGTTAGCGCATCCATTTTTGACAATTTCTTTTCCCCCCCGTTGGCAAAGGGTTGTAGTGAAGCGCATTGGCATGGGTAAAAATATCCCACAAGGGTGTCCTCTCCCTAACGGATCTGTAACAACCTCACCCCAAATTCTGATCGAGAAAACCCCTGGCTTTAACTGGCTACTAACAGATTGTTGGAAAAGAAGTTCATACTCTTCGGAATATGCTGAAAATGTTTATAGAAACCAAACAATTAGGTAAGCAATCTACATATGAGCCCGGCCATAATCCTACTAATCCATAAATAATAAACCTCAAGAACACTACCTTTCATATAGATCCATATTCCCAATTAACATTGAGCCTAAGGTGCCAGCACAAAGCGTTTGACTCAGTTTAATGCAGCTTTGGGACGGTGGTATAGGCAAACATGAACTGGAGTTCAACCCAGATTCTTGGTATCCATTCACACAAACCTATATGAAAACAATTATTGAACTGCTTCCTTGTATGAATTTGGAGTTCATGTGGTAAAACCTGTAATTCTGGGAGATATTTGGTGCCCCTTGTGATGTAGTAGGCCAGAATGAAAACTGCTTGGAGTGGGAGAAAATGGTAAATGGAATCTGTTTCTGTAAATAGACTATCACATTAACTGTATTTAAGATTCTAATTGTGTATTTTTATATTTATTCGTCAATTTGTAGTAAACTGTTCTTTAACAGTAACATTTTATTTAGTCTTCTTTGCAATTTAAATTCAGATATTTTAGATAAAAAACAAACACTAGTTTGCGATAGGTTTTGTTAATTAATATGGCCAATTGTGGGTATTTGCTCCTATAATAGACGGTGAGGCATCTTTGGTGGGGGAAGTAGCGCATGCCAACCACATATTTGGGCAGCACGGTGCAGGCTCGCTTTATTATCACAGCATAGTAGCGTGCATGCACAAATCTAAATGGAATGTAATCCTACTTCTTTAATGTTGGATTCCTAATGTTCCAAAGAATTGTAGTAATGGGTTTGTATATGAACCAATATAATGACAATCAATGTAGCGTCATTCGAAGGATAATGAGATTAAACTCCCTACCACAATTTGAACAAAGTTCTCCATTTTTGCTTCGCTATTTTACACACGAGCCTTTTGTCCCACTGACCACAAGATTATTGCCCACTTCACCCTGACAGTTGTAGAGACTGGAACTTAGTGGAAACATGTCATCCTTTTGTTAAACACCTTTTGGTAAAGGCAAGGATGTTAAACACCTTTTGCTCTCACTTGTAAATGATGGTCATCAGACCGAACTGAACCACTGGTCGTCCCACCCCTGTCATTGATTTATTTATGCCTGTAACATTCACCTGTAACTCCCTGTCCTCAGACCTAACTGTAACCACTGGTCTTATCTGTTGTCAACGTTTTATTTATGTCCGTTACACTCACGTTTTCCAGCTCCCAGTTACCTCAGGGTTCATTGAGTGTGCGATACAAATACAAAATACAAAAAATCCTCTACGTTTTTACTCTTAAAAAAAAAAAAAAATACAACGTTGCAGTACCTTGTTATTTGAACTGTTAAGTGTGTAGAAGTACTGTAAGAAGGTGCAAACCTGATTTTGTATGCATTTGTCAATTTGAGTTTCTATGGATAAGTACTGATGGGAAAAGATAACTTGTGTATTTTTCTGAGGAATCCAATATATAAATTCTACTCCAAATTTAGGTGCTGTGCAAATCCTTATTGTGTGTGCTGCTGAATTTTTTTGACCGGCAACCTTATTCTGACTTGATAATCTGAAGACTTAGAGCCTTTTAGGAGTATAGTTTTAAAGACCTCATCCTGTGGTTCACTGCTAACCCCCTACTATTTCTCCTTCAATTATGTCTTGAAATTGCTTCTATTTACGTTGTAAAGACACTGCAGATTTTGTCAGTCTAATGTTTTTCACCTCTTCATAACCTCAAATCCATATCTTTTACGGCTCTAATGTGTTTTTGATTGATGAGGTCCCCCTTTTAATGAGCTAATTAAATATAATGCAAACTCAGAATGGCTTTATACTGAAATATCAAGTAATTTAATGTGAAATGGATAATGTAAAGTCACAAGAAAACATGCTAGGTTGTAGGCTTTAATGAACTCGAGAATGTAAATGTGCTTTAGCATTTTTGCTGCCCTGTTGCATGGGGAACATGGTGAGTTGTGCTACTTGAATTTTAGTATTCTATAAAGAAAATAATGATGCATGTTGGGCATCACGTTAGAATACTCATATCTTTTAATATAACACTGTGATTTTACAAGTAGAAACGATGTAAAGTGAACATGTTTCTGTTGCACAATGTATCTCATGTAGTTTTGACATTCTGTGAGCCTTATCTGTGAACTTCAGTTCACTGGGAACTGCAAGTGTTGGCTTTCTTGAAAACCAATCCAGACTCCGTTATTCATTCACTGTGATAAATGCTTGGAATTAATGGACCCAGCTGCGTTTGTTTAGTTGGGACAATAGGTTTGATTTCAAAATTCAGAAAATGGGTCAAAGTTAATTGCATGATTCAGATATTTATTTTATATTTTATGCTAATTTGGATGACTACCCTGGGAATACATTGAAGTGTGCGTGGTGTGGTAGGTCAGAAGGAGGACACAGATGCTAAGTAGACAATCTGGAATAGTGTTTATTAAGGAATGGGAATAAAGCCTATCTTTCCCTATTCTAAAGGGCATCCCTACCTAACTAAACTACTAAGATGCTAGTCAGTTGTCGGTGTTGGGTCATGTTAACAGAATTTGTAGAGCGAACGGTCACCCAAGGGTATCATGGCGCTAGGGTGAGTAAAGGTAGAGCAGAGTTCCTATTTGGAACAGGAGGGTTTTCAAAAGACGTCTGAATTCCAGATGGTTAACAGTGCATCTCAGAGAAAGAGGCAGCGTAGTCCACAATTTCCCCGCTGCCTCTGAGAAAGCACGATCTCTCATCCTAACACGACTGGAAGAACGAACAGTAAGCAGCCGAGCCGGAGTGAAGAGCATGAGTGGGCCGGTAATGGAAAAATGTGTCCTGAAGATAACTAGCAACTAGACCCTGAAAGGCATGCTGCATCAGGCAGAGCGACTTGATTTCAATTTGCTTTGCCTCCGGCAGCCAGTGAAGAGAGCGAAGCACCAGTGTTATGATTCCCATAAGGGATATTCATGGCTACACTAGCCGCCAAGTTCTGCAATAGCTGAAGCCGATGGATCAGGCTCTTAGGCTGGGCAAGATAGAGCACATTACAATAATCAATGCAACTTAATACCAGGGCGGCGACAACCGGTAACCAAATCTTTGGGAGGAGCAGAGGAAAAACCTTAGGAATCCTTAGATGGTAGTGTCCAGTTTTGCAGACAGCCGCCACCTGGGCACTCACAGAAAGTGTTGCAGAGAAAACAAAATCCAGGTTCCTGTCCGTCGCCACTGGTGGCGGAAAGGTACCCGTGCCAGAGGCCAGAACGCTGGGATCCACAGTGACAGAAAGTGGGGGAGGCACCAACCACAAGAACCTCTGTCTTGTCGCCATTAAGCTTTAGCCAATTCTTCACGGATGCCAGGCAGAGACTAAGACATGACAACACCTTAGCATGGTCGAGATATAGACGCACCAGGATCTGGGAGGTTGTCAGCATAGGCATAACATTGGAAGCCAAAGGAGCGGATGAGGATCAGAAGAGGCTGCATATAAATGTTGAACAACATTGGCAACAAGGCAGAGCCTTGGGGGGGGGGGGTACCACAGACGATGTGAAACAAGGCTGAGAGGAAGGGGGGGAGAAAGCGTCTGCCAGGCCAATCTTAACCATGCAAGATATTAGAGTGGGGTGGTAGACAGTGTCACAGGCTGCAGAGAAATCCAATAAAATTAGCAATCCCATCCTGCCACTGTCACCAGCCTGGTCGGATCGTCCTGAACCGAGACCAGCACACTGTCCCCCACCCAGGAATAAAGTCGAACTGGAAGTGGTCAAGAGCACTGGCATTCTACAAAAAGGAAGACTGAAGAGGAGAGATCAGAACCTCCAACAATTTCATAAGGAAAGGGAGGAGTGACATGGGGCGAAAGTTAGCCGGAAGAGCAGGATCGAGGGAGGGCTTTTTCAACAAGGGTATGACATCTGCATGTTTCAATTCAGCAGGTATGTGGCCAGCCTGGCAAGACACATTAACAGCTTGGTAATCCAGGTGATGAGGGCCAGGGAAATGTTCTTAGTAATGGATAGGGGAATAGGTTTTGATGGAGCCGCAGATTTTAGCTGGGCAATGGCCTTGGCAACCACATCAGTGGTAAACACTGGGAAGGAAGACCACACCTGTCTGGGTTCCGTAGTAGCAAACTCACCAAAAAAAACAGGAGGAGGGCACGTCACCAACACTGATGATGGCAACCCTGTCGATGGTAGCCCTGTTGACGGAAAGGCAGGAACTTCCTCAGGAGGTGCCACCTCCACAACCAGACGAGGCCACCCAACCACAACACATCAGCCAGGTCTCTCCTTTCCAGTATTCTGTAATACCAGAGGAGATATTACAGTACGAGGTGGATACCGACTTTGATGCTCAGCGTCAAGAGTCAGACTTGAAACAGTCAGTGATATTATTCAGGAAGGTGACCTGACCGTTTGATGGCCACAATAGGAGGCATGTCCGACACTGCAACAGCCACAGGAAGAGGCAAGCCTAGTTCTGCCCAGGAGGCACACCCACCAACAAATCCAACAAAGGGAAGTAAGGGCACTGTTAACCAACCCACAGGCACTACTAGCCATGCAAGTGCTTGCGTCCCTACAGACGGTCATCACCCAGCTTGATGCAGCTCTGATGAGACCAGGGATGCCGGCCTTACCGTCACCTCAATCAGCGGTGCCAAAGGTACCAGAACAATCTGAAGTCATACCCAGATGTACTTCGCGGGGGAAGACCAGCAAGGTCCTCCAGAGGGGTGCTCCAGGTAAATTTCTCTGCCCCCTCCCCACCATCCCCCACGCTTCAGCCAATACGAGCTGCAGGAGTGTCTCCAACACTAACCAAAAGGAGCCGTACCGTTTCACCACTGTCTCAATTGGTGCCGGAAGAAGGGGAACTAACAGATACAGATGCAGACAACCCCTGCAACACCACATCCTCGTCAACCACTCTGAGAAGGGATGATGGTGATTGGGACACAGATTCCCCCCAGGACGTGGAATCAGCAAAGCAGTCTCCCCCTGACGATGAGAGTTCCATTCTATGGTCAAGAAAGTTTGCAAGGAGTTTGTCCTTCTCGGCTCTGAGGGTGAGAAGGAAGGCTTTTTATTTGACCATATGGGTAAGCGCAGAAAGTCAGTGGTCTCAATTTCCATCCTCAACCACGTCTGGCAAGAGGAGTGGAAAACAATGAAGCAACCATTCACAATTCCAGTGGTGAAAGGCTGTCTAGACAAAGCGAAGTCCGAGAAACAAAAATGCGCTATAACCCCAGAGAATGAAGCACAAAAGTAGGATTGCTACATCCTCGTCCAACAAGGGACGCCGATACGCAAGAGGCTCAACATACTCCCAGGGGTACAAGAGAGCTTACCAGGAATACTACAAATCGAAAATGTTTGTCAAAATCAATGCCGCAAGCAGCCCTCCAGATCCCAAAGGATACGGCAGGATAAGTCCCAACGGTGACAATCCATCCGATGGTGCTCTGGGAGGGAGGATCTCCAGGTTTGCCCGACATTGGAGAGAAATAACAAAGAATAAATGGGTGCTGGATGTGGTAGTATAGGGGCACCAACTAGAGTTCAAACAAACGCCCCTTCCTGTACCTCCAAACCATCAACCACAGGTGCTCAAGATGTCATTGGACCTGGAGGACGCAAACTTCTACGTCCCCATTCACAAGAAGCATCGCAAGTTTCTACATCGGGAAGCAGGGGGGCACTCAATCACCAGTGCTCTCCAAAGAATCTCAGGACTGGTGGCGCTGTGCCATCGGACAGGGGATGTTCCTCGTCCCTCTGCATCTGGCAGAAGTCAAGAACACCATTGCAGACTCCATCAGCGAGCTGCACTCCTCCCACGAGTGGGAGCTCCGTCGCGATCAGGTGGACCGCCTGTTAGCCAAGTGGGGCAGGCCCCAGTTAGATCTGTTTCCGATGGTGGCGAACTCCAAGTGCCAGAAGTTTACCAGCAGGTTCCACCAGCCGAGGAGCCTGGGGGACGTGTTCTCCTTCCCGTGGGATTGGCCTTTCCTGTACACGTTCCCCTGTTCCCTCTCATGAACACACTGTGTCCATGCAAGATGATACTTATCTCCCCGGCGTGGGCGAGGCAGATTTGGTATCCGGACCTTCTCAGTCTGTCAGCGTCATCTCTGGTCATGCTGCAATGGTTCCTGATCTTCTCACCAGAGAAGAAGGTGCAATCCATCATCATGACCCAGAATCGCTGACCCTGAGAGCTTTGCTCCTGCAGCCCTAGCGTTTATAAGATAGGAGTTTCCTGCAGACTGCAGGGAGGTTCTCGCCAAGGCCAAGGCGTTGTTGACTCTGAAGAGCTACGGTCACAAGTGAAGGCGTTTCTGGTCGCAGAAGATTACCCTGCTGAGGGTCACGGCCCGGTGGTCCTTCCATACTTGCTATCCTTGGCCAAGGCTGGACTGGCGCATGCCTCCATCAAGGTACATCTGGCGGCTATCTCCCACTACACGAGGTCTCCTGGAAGATCTTCACTTTGATCTCATCGGCTTGTCAAGGAGTTTCTGAAAGGACATTTTCGATCTTTCTCGCCGGTGAAGGCTCCAGCCCCAGCATGGGAACTCAATGCGATTCTGACGAGGCTCATGGGGGCTCCCTTCGAGCCTATGCATCAGACCCCTCTTGAGTTCCTCTCGTGGAAAATGGCGTTCCTTATGGCCATCACCTCTGCCAGGAGGGTAGGTGAGATCTAGGCCCTATCCTGCAAGCAACCATACTTGACCTTCCACGAATCGAGGGTGCTGCTGCGTATGCACCCCTTTCATGACGAAAGTTCAGTCGGAATTCCACCTCAACAAGCCTTCGGAGATACCTGTTTTTTCCTGAAACCTTTGTCACCAGCTGAAAGAACCTTGCACTTGCTGGAGGTTGCACATGCCGTGAAGTTCTATGTGACACGCACAAAGTTTTCGGAAGACTTCACAACTGTTTGAACTTTGGTCCTGTGAACCATGGGAAGGCCTTGTCCAAGGCTTCCATTTCAAGGTGGCTCTCTGGCTGCATCACGCACGGTCATTGGTTGGCGAACCGACGGCTGCCCGGTTGTCCGAGAGCCCACTCCACCAGAGCGATCCCTGCAACGACAGCATTCCTGTCGTTCTACTTCGACAGGGATTGCATGGAGGAGCCCAGAGTCGGCCAAGCAGTGCTACGCAACCTGTTCGCATAAGGTGAGTCTATTCCAGAGATGAGTTAATTGCTTCTGTTGAGCCTTGCCACCTCCCGTGGTTGTGTAATGTTGTACTGCTATGTATTATTTATTCATGAGCATGTGAATCCATGCCAGACCCCATGCTGGAGAATGTTTGTTACTTACCTGTAACTATTGTTCGAATGGATTATGTCCCCTCACTTATTCCTCATCTTAGATATATTCGGCAGCTTGCTGCTTCTTTCGGCAAAACATTTCGCCAGAGGGTGCTGTGCTCGAGGCCACGTAGCTTGGGCCCTCGAAGGCCGCCGTCTAGCGTCGACGTCATCTGTAAAATAAAGGGCTCGAGCCGAGCCCCTTGGTTCAGTTCCATTTTTCTGAGTGGCTGCTTCGTGTATCGAAAACGGTGCATCAGTTTTTCTCATCGAGAAATGTCTTCTTCCTCAACCCGGACAACGCCCAAGATGGGTTTTTAACAAGTGTCTCAAATGCGGAAGAAATGTCCATTACGGATCCTCACCGCAACTGTCTTTGGTGCCTTAGTCCTGATCACTGAGTCGATGAATGCGGGTCCGTGTCAGGAGATGACGCACAAGGCTCTTAAGGAATGCCAAGGTAAGCTAGCGGTGGGGGAAGAGTCTTTCAAGTCTGCAAAAAGGCTAAAAGACTTGAGAATCGAGAACTAAATCTTGTCATGAGTTGAGGCGATCGAGGTCGAAAAGTCACTCGAGGAAGTCCTCTTCCTCGTCATCAAAACTCAAACTAATGGTGGTAGTGGCAGGGAGTCTCAGGAGGGAGGGGATTCACATCTATCCTTATCTGGACGATTGGCTAATAAGGGCAAGTTCACCCGAGCTGGCCCAGAGACATCTGGCCATGACCTGTCACTTCCTACACAAATTGGGCTTCTCCCTCAATTATAAGAAGCCACAAATGATTCTGAGCCAAAGACTGCAATTCATCGGAGCGGTCCTGGACACCACCTTAGGAAAAGCCTTGCCTCCCGAGGAAACATTCTCACCACATTCTGCAGATGGTAACATTTCAGAATGCCCAATATCTACCGGAGTTCGACTTCCTAAGGTTGCTATGCCTCATTGCATCCTGCATTTTTCTGGTGCCAGAGGCTCGACTGAGGATGAGATCCCTTCAATGGGCCCTCAGGATTCATTGGTCCCAGTTTTCAGGGGAGAGGTCAGATCTTCTACAAGTCCAGTCCAAGGTGGCTCAAGATCTCCTTTGGTGGGCTCACAAGGAAAATATTCTCAGAGGGGAACCTTTTTGGCAACCATGGCCGGAGATAACTGTAGTGACGGATGCCTCACTCACAGGCTGGGGAGCCCACACCAACGATCTGACAATCAGCGGTCATTGGTCTCTATTGGAGTCCAAACTACACATCAACCTGTTGGAGCTGAGGGCAATCAGACTAGCGCTGAAGGCCTTTCTGCCCTCTGTACAGGGAAAGAATGTCCTGATAATGACGGGCAACACAGTGGCCATGTATTAAGTCAACAAACGAGGAGGCGTAGGATCACTCCCACTGTGCAGAGAGGCAATGCAGCTCTGGTTCTGGGCAATGCAAGAAGGAATCTCTCTGTCGGCAGTTCACCTAGCCGGAGAGCTGAACACAGCGGTGGACGCTCTGAGCAGGCAGAGCACAATCTCCCACGAGTGGGAGTTAGCTCAGGAAGTCCTTCAAGAGATCTTCGCCGTTTGGGGAACCCTTCAAGTAGATCTGTTCGCGGCCGGGGCAAACCGGAAATGCAAACTGTATTGCTCAAGGGAATTTCCCCCGAGAGGAGCTCTAGGGGACGCGCTCGTAGTGGACTGGGAATTTCCACTCCTTTATGCGTTTCCTCCAGTCCCCGTGATTCCTCATGTAATCAGGAGTTTGAGAAAGTTCAGGAGGACCATGATCCTAATTGCCCTGGACTGGGCCAGGAGGACGTGGTACCCGGACCTTCTGGATATGTCCATCTGCCCTCCAATAAGTCTTCCACAAAGAGAGGATCTGCACTCGCAAGAGGAAAGCCGGGTTCTCCATCCAGAGGTCAAAACACACAACCTTCACGCTTGGCTTCTGAGAGGTTGAGATATAAGGATTGGGACCTCCCGGATGACGTTATAGAGATTTTGCTTTCAGCCAGAAAGCCAGCAACAAAATCCTTATACCGGTGTCGTTGGAAGAGATTCAGTAACTGGTGCAGGGATAAGAATGTGGACCCCTTTCAATGTACCACTCCCATGGTGCTTTCCTTTCGATTACATTTAGCCAACTCGGGGCTCCAAGTTGGATCTATTAAAGGATATTTGGCAGCGCCATCTATCTTTAAGTGCTCCTCAGAAGTTGTTTCATATTTCAAAATGCCTTTGGTTGTCCAATTTCTTAAAGGGTTAACAAATGTGTTCCCTCCTACAACATTCCAAGTTCCCATTTGGGATTTAATTTTAGTCTTAAAGTTTCTTATGTGTGCCCCTTTTGAGCCTTTACATTCTTGTCCTTAAAGGCTCCTAACTTTAAAAATGGTTCTACTAGTAGCTCTAACTTCTGATCGCAGGGTGAGTGAGTTGCAGGCGCACTCTTGCAAGCCTCCTCACACGGTTTTCCACAAGGATAAAGTTGTTTTAAAGGTCATGCCTTTTTTCCTACGTAAAATAGTTTTGGATTTCCATCTGTCACAGAAAATCAACTTACCATCCTTTTATCCTCCTCCTCCGCACGCTAGTAAAGAGGAGGAAAGATTCCATAGACTACACCCTAAAAGAGCTCTGTTTCTACATATCTAGACTGGAAAGATTTAGACAAACTGATCAGTTGTTTGTTGGTTATACTGGACACAAATTGGGCCTTGGTGTGTCCAAGCAAATTATATCCAGATGGATTATCGTAGCAATATCTGAATGTTACAAATTGGTTGGGAAGGAGTGTCCAGATGTTTTAAGGGCTCATTCAACCAGGGGCATAGCAACTTCCACGGCTCTTCAGAGGGGTGTCCCAGTGCAAGACATTTGTGCTGCGGCCACTTGGTCATCAATGCACACTTTTACAAAACATTGTTTAGACACCACTTCTTACCAAGGAGGCCTTTTTGCAAAAGCCGTCCTTCATTCTGTGCATAATTGAAGAACTATGGTACTCCCTCCTCCTCTAAATTTCAACTGCTATGGGAGTCTTATCTAAGATAAAGAATACGTGGGAGAACACAATCCATTTACAGAACAAGTTACTTAGCAACTGTAACATTCTTTTGACTGGATGTTCCTCCCACGTATTCCTCATCGACCCTCCCAACCTACCCCTATGTACAGTTCTTACGCTTGTTGCCCTTGTACTACCTTAAGAGCCTGACATCTGCTGAAACAAATACAACTGATGCGACCATTAACATCGAAAAAACAGAACTGAACCAATGGGCACGGCTCGAGCCCTTTATACGACGGATGATGTAGACGCTCGATGGCGGCCTTCGAGGGACCAAGCTACGCGGCCTCGAGCACAGCGCCCTCTGGCGAAAACATTTCCGAAAGAAGCAGCAAGCTGCCGAATATATCTAAGATGAGGAATACGTGGGAGGAACATCCAGTCGAAAGAACCTTACAGTTGGTAAGTAACTTGTTCTTCTCCAGCATGGGTCTAGCATGGATTCAAAGGCGAATCCTCCCTCCGTACCCTCTGTGGCTCTTCTTGGTCATACTGCCACTTTTCGTGCTTACCAAATCAGAAGATAGCTGCCAGAGGAGGCACTTGGGGCGAGGACTCTCATTGGATGGGGCAGTATGACCCAGAGGACAGTTATTGCTTTAGAGGAGAAATACAGTTTTTAAGTGAAAATGAAACTGTTTTATCTTTTACAGAGGATTCCTCTCCTGACTGGAAACATTCATGAGCATGTGAATCCATGCCAGACCCATGCTGGAGAACAATATTTACAGGTAAGTAACTTAAACCATATACTACAACGCATTTGTGCTTTGTGATTAATAACTAAAATTTAAACCCTAGGCAGCTTCACCATAGTGAAGCTTTTAATCCAACAATTTGGGATCTAAGGAGGCCTTCAACATCCAATATTGGCAGGTGGGATGACAAACCTTAGTGATTGGAGCCTGCCATCAATAATACATTCATTTAAATCTGTTCATTAAACACATGCAACTGTGGGGTTGAAGCTGAACTGGATTCCGTGAGAATAGTGGAAGTTTGGTGCTTCTGTCCCCACATTCCAAAAAAGAAACAGAATTCCTGAGCCTTTAAAATCATTATAATTAACTCAACATGATATCAAATTGTATATGTGCACAAGCTAGGAACCAGTAGTTTGTCACTGGAAGAATACACCATTTTATATTAGAATTAGCACAGGCTTTGGAACATGTTACTGGAAACTTGTTTTTCTCTGGTGCCAATACTTGTCAATATTTGCAGAGAAAACTAAATTAATTCTTTTGTTTCAGACTTTACTCAAATAAAGGTTTAACCTTTTTCAATTTGTGTGTCTTAATTGCAGAGTATATTATGTTATTTACATTTGCCATTATTTGTTTTTCTTTGTATGGATGTTTAAATTAGAATAAAAACATTAGTGAAGTAACAGCAGGCAGGCTGTGTTTTCGTTTCTGAAGACTAGCTGCCTGTATTTGATACATTGTGGGTACATCCCCAGCGTTGAAAGTTAGAGGCCAACTTTCAATTCCTTGATGTGTATATTTAAACATAATAAAATATGTAGCAACTGTAAAAATCCTCGAACAGACAATGAAATTGTTGGTCCCGCCCTGCTAATCCACCTCGAACACAACGCAGATTTTGTAAAGTTCCAGTTTGGAACATAAACAAATAAAAAAATAATAATAATATTCAGATTAAAACAGCCTGTTTCTTGCCAAAGATTATAGGGTTGGATTGTTGCAGTGGTGGTATTACATCAATGCCATTCCTCTGTAAAATTAATGTTAAGAAAAATAAATATCTATAAGGTAGATGTCATTACAACCCGATACCAAAGTTGACTGCTCTTAAAATGTTCTCCATTAATTGTTTTGGGTGGAACTCTCGTAGTTTACCAGAACCGGACATATTTTTTTAGTATCCCTGAATGATCGATTTTTTTTTATATTCTTAAATTAATTACATTCCGAATGTTCCTTTTATTCTGATCTGTAGCCTAACCTCTTATGTATTAGATCATCAATTTGTACACCCTCACGAGACATTTTGCCATCTCGGTGCGACACATTTGTTATACCAGCGTATTACACTGTGTATTTGTTTATACCTCAAGTCAAAGTCAAAGGAGAGTCTATGAATATAACGTTTTTTTTTTTTTTTGGCCTAGTTTAGTTTTGAATACTCTTAGGAAATATCAATTAGGGGAAGATTTCCTATTATACTGATCATTTGGCTTTTTAAGATTAGCTTACTTTTGCTTTTCCTTTTTAGATATTTAAGGGAGGCTCTAATTATAAGGGTACCCCTAATTATAAGTTTATCCCTTTATTACGCTCATACCAGAGTAAATTACACCCCTCTAGGGAAGTTAGGCCAAGAGTCTATCTTGCCAGAATAACAAGTTTATTCTTTACAGATATGAGGATTGGGGCAAAGAACTCTGCTCCCTGAATGGTCTCCTCTGTCCTCATCCGTTCCTCTCTCCTCCCAAACTGCAGCCAGGCAGGGGTTTATATACTGTTAGCTTGCTGCAGTTCTATCACTGGATAAGGGCATGGCTCCATCCCAAACTGTCCTGCTTCCATACAAGGGATGCTGCAAAGACTTCCTTTCTTCATTGTCAGCGAATTCTGCCATGACATGCTACTTTACATATTGCTGCCTTACATAGAAACACACTACAGCCCTGCAGACTTTTACAAACCTTGATGCCTAGCCCCAGGAAAAACAAAACATTTCTCCAACTCATTTGATTCAGTCTATTCACACTCCACTCATCCTACTCATGTTTTTATATGGTCCTGTAATTTCTTTTAAACCTGTTTTTCATAGACCTGCATGTTGTGCGTTGAGCATGTGAAATCCCATTTTAGCATGCATGGGCTTTTGACAGACAGCTGGTCAGTGTGCTCGTGCTAGCACGAATACCACAGCAATGCCTGTAGTCGGTTTTTAGCACAGACTGCATTCTTCCCGGCAGAGAGTCTGCCTCTACCATGCTTTAAGATTTTAGAACTACATAGGATTTAACATTTACAAATGTATTCAGCTAATAGTTATTTGCGCCTTATATTTAAATAACTGCCTTCTTTTAGTGCCTGCCCATGTCTGTGTATATGATTATATTTGTATCACAGAGCTTTTCCCAGTGCCCCTTTCCCCATGGGGCCTTGTAGTGTCTAGAAGGAGTCAAACGAAGTTTTGCCTAATTCTAAAGCTCTTGGGAGAGCAGTAAGGAACTAGCTCCCTCCCAACACATATTCTAGACATGAATGCTGTTGATGCTCTTGAAAAGAATGTGCTAATCACAATAATTGAATGTGCTCCATTTGTTCATATTTACAGTCCCTCCTTGAGGCGCATGACATTGTTGCAACAAAGTGTTACGACTCGCCGCCCTCTACTCCAGAAATGAACCATTCTTCAGTAAACAACCAAATGGCGCCAATAGATGCTATTCGCATGGTTGGCATTCACAAGAGAGCCGGAGAGCCACTGGTATGTGTTAATGTTAAACCATGATAACCTATTTGAATCATGAGGTGATGGCACTGTTTGTTTCATAAAGCATTATTGCAACTTTGTGTCAACAATAATTTAGTACATAAAAAAAAAACCTGTTGGCTAATATAGGTAAGGGGCCAAGCTTGGGAAAAGGAGGTAAAAACCGAAGGGATTGCGGGTGGGCGTCAATGCGGGGGACGGGATGGTGGTCATGGCAAAGATGAGGGGCGGTGCAGGATCGTCCCTCATGAGCTCTGAGCATCTCACACCTGGAAAAGGCATAACCCACCGGCACAGAAATGTTGTGGGGGAGTGGTGAATGCCCTCAGGAGGGGTTTCGCTGTGGTGCCGGAGCGATTGCAGTCTCTGAGCCAGCATTGCAGAGCATACCAGGCTGGGCAGGAACGGCGTTCCGCCGTGACATGCAGTGCTGGAGAGGTGAGAGGGGGCTGAGATCGAGGACTGACTTGGAGGCCCCTTGGCTGATCGTGGCGACCCTGCTGGCGGCCTCTCTGGGAGAGACTCGCCTCAGGATGCAGTGGTGAGTGGAGGCCAATTGGTCACAGAGGTGTGGAAAAGGCACCGGCCATCTTAAGTGAGGGCAGTATTCTTCATCCTGCTATGGGTGCTGAAGTCACTGTGAAAGTGGCAATTTTTGAGTGGGGCAAGTGTGATTTTTAAGAACTATGCAATGTGAAGGGACACTCGGGCATTATACCTGAAGAAGATCCCATAAGCATTAGTTATTGCAAGAATACATACCACCCAAGCAGCTCTTAATCTCAAAACACAGGAGCAAAAGTGAGTGGCATTAAGCAGGGTTCTGCATCTCTTTGCCTCCAGTCATATATTTGCAGTGCCCTAGGGGTGGCTACTGGACAATGACATCAGGGAAAACTAAGAGTAAGGCCAAAGGAGCAGAGTCTGATTTCTTCGCACCCTGCAGTAGACAACCCAATATTGATGATTCAAATTGATTGTGTCCTCGAACGTATTCCACATCTTTGACATGTAATATCCACAGCTGTGCTACTTTGGAAATTTGAGGGCGTCGATGGCGTCGGGTCAATGTCCCTCAAAGGCCTCCGTCCAGGGCGATGTCACCAGATGTTATAAATAGGACACATGGCGCCCGTAGCCTGCAGTTCTGTTTTTTTCCGCAAACTTATTTGCTTCGAGAACTCTGCACGCCTCGTGTATTCTTTGTGAATGTCTTCTTTGACTACCCCTCCGACTCCGTGGTCTGGCTTTAAGACTTGCCGGGACTAAGTCTAAGATGTCGATTACGGACCCGCACTGCATTTGTTTGTGGTGTCTGGGCGAGAGTCATGAAACTGACTGTTCAAAATGCATGTCGCCGATTGCTAAGGTCTTGCGGGAGCCTAAGGGGAAGTTACAGGTAGGTCAGGGTTCTAAACCCAGTAAGTCCTAAAAAGCTGCGAAAGGGATGTCCACCGACGATTGGAGGGGTGACTCTCCTCGTTGGAAGGAGTCCCGGGGATCTCTACCCTGGAGTGGGTCCCACCACTCGTCCTCATCTAGGCACTACCCGGAAGCGGCATCACCGGTCGCCTTCCCCGTCCTCGACGAATGATGGTGCCGTGAGGAAAGTGGCTTGTCCCACAAAATTCTCGACTCCTGAGGAATGGGAGGCCTTCAGGGAGCCGATGCTGGCGATTTTTCAATCCCAGGGCACAGTTCCGCCCGCACCTTTGGAAGAAGCCGGCAGGGAACGGTCTCGGTCCGTTGCTCGCGTGCCTTCGGGCCCGGGTCCTCGTACGAACAGGACTTTGACAGTTCCCGATGATGATTGCGCCAAGGTTCAGGTTGATCGCCAGAGACGTGCTAGGTCGAGGTCTCGTTCTTCGTCCCTAGTGAAACTGCAGAAATCTGGTAAGGGCTCGAGGTCGGCATCGACTCCGTCGGTGCCGTGTCCATCGGATACAGAGGTTGGTGCTTTGCCTTCACTCCAGCCCTCGGCGCCATTGTCGATGTCGACGCTGAAGCCATCTGCGCCCTTGACGCCTTTGGGGCCATTTGGCCGGAATTTGCCGATGGAGGCCCCTGGTACTGTGGATCCTCTAAGGAAGGCTAAATCCAAGTCTTTGAAGCCTGTTGGGGAATCCAGAGCCACTTATGTCCCTAGGCAGGAGTTTGTTCTTCCTCTGGATGATATCTATGAGGATGAGGAGGCGTTTGACCCTGTTGAGCCTGATGTGGCTCCTGTCTTTTCCGGGGACAGTCAGTTGGAAGAGTTACGTCAATCACTACAAGATGCCAGTTGCTTGGACACATCTCCTGAGGTGGAGTTTGACAGGCCTGAGCCTGGGGCTCATGCTGAGTCCTCTTATAGGAGACTGATGGCTAGGGTTACTGAGTATCTTGGTTGGTCTAGTCCTCCAGATGCACTTGTTCAGGATGACTTGACTGATCTTTTAGATCAAGGTCCGTCCACTGACCCAGTGTTGCCTTTTCATTTGACTTTGCAAAAAAGGGTGGCGGCTGCTTGGCAGACTCTGGAGTATCTTCGGCGGTTAACAAGTCGTTAACTAAAAAATACCGCCCTTCCAATAGCGACCCCAGCTACCTATCCACTCACCCCACTCCCGAGAGTTTGGTGGTTCAGGGGGCTACGGCCACATCAAGGCAGGCGGCGTACCCTACCCTACCATACCTCCTGATAGGGACGACAAGCGATTTGATCGTTGGGCACACAAGCGGAGGAGTATGGCGCTGGAGTCAGCCAACTCCAGTTGTGCCTTTGCAAGATTTTCACACACACTGTGGAATTGCATGTCTCTAGCAGCTGAGCATATTGCCGAGGGGGAAGAAAGGGATGGGTTCCTTGCTCTTGTGCAGGATGGCAACGATGCCATGTGTGAATCCCTTCAGTCTGGGCTGGACACAGCCGACTGTGTAAGCCGGTCCATGGCTGCGAGCACCGTAATATGCAGGTTTGCGTTGTTGCGGAAGTCAGGTTTTGCTCCGGATGTACAGGCTTGTCTTCTGAAAATGCCCTTTGATGGCTCTCATTTGTTTGGCAGCAAGGCTGATGAGAGCCATGAGAGGTTGCAGACCTCAAAAGCTGCTGCTAAGTCTTTGAGTGCAACAGTGCGTCAACCTCCTAATTTTCATCGTAGGGGACAACAGTGGAGGGGCGGTTCCTTTCGTTACTACTCCTCTTTTGGTAGGACGAGAGGGGCCGCCAATCAAAGGGGTCAATGAAAAAGTACCCGTGGTGGTTGGGGAAATAGAGGTGCCAAAGTCGCTCAAGCAACAGCCTCTTTGCCTTCAGGCGCTGCAACAGCCACTCCAAAACCGCTATGAGGCCATGTTCCATTGTTCGAGGGTTGCGGGCAGACTGTCTCAGCATCTCCTAAGAATGGCAAGCTATTACGGATGCGTGGGTTCTGGAGACAATAGTCCACGGCTACTGCCTTCCCTTCCTAAATCGGCCTCACGACATTCCAACAGGGAGTCTCTCTTTGAAGCTTCCGGATCCGCTCCTTGTGCAGGAAATCTTGATTCTGCTGGAGAAAGGTGCTATAGGACTAGTGCCTGTAGCGGAGAGGAACAAGGGATGGTGTTCCCCATATTTTTTGATTCCTAAGAAAGACGGGGGGACTGAGACCCATCTTGGACTTGCGTTGGTTGATCAAGTTCCTCCGGAAGGACAAGTTCAAGATGGTCACTCTTTCTCAGGTCCTTCAGGCCCTTCGACTTCAAGATTGGTTGGTGTCTCTGGACCTACAGGATGCTTACTTTCATGTGCCGATTCATCCAAAGCACAGAAAGTACCTGAGGTTTGATGCTGGCTGCTCGCACTTTGTTTCGGGTCCTGCCATTCGGATTGACCTCCGCCCCAAGGGTCTTCACCAAGCTAATGGTGGTGGTGGCAGCGTATTTCAGGCGAGGGGAGGGAGATGCACGTCTACCCCTACCTGGACGACTGGCTGATACGTGCGAGTTCTCCCAAGCAAGCATTTAATCATCACAGCCTCATCTGCCGCTCCCTCCACAAGCGGGGCTTCTCCCACAATTTCAAGAAGTTGCATGTGACACCTTCCCAACAGCTCCAGTACATCAGGGCTGTGTTGGACACGTCCTTGGAAGTGCTCACCTCCCAAGGTGAGGGCTCATCACATTGTACAGATGGTGGATAAATTTCAACATGCCCAGCGTCTTCCGGCTTTCGAATTCTTAAGGGTGCTCAGCTAATGGCATCCTGCATTTTCCTGGTACCAGAGGCCAGACTGAGGATGAGATCCATGCAGTGGGTTCTCAAACTGCAGCGGTCACAATTCTCAGGCAAGATGTCGGATCCCGTTCAGATTCCACTCTCGGTCTCGCAGGTTCTTCTGTGGTGGGCCAACAAAAGGAATCTGATGAAGGGGGAGCTGTTTTGGCAACCGTGGCCGACGGTGACTGTTGTGATGGACGCTTCCCTCACAGGATGGGGAGCCCATGCCGACGATCTGATTGCCACGGGTCATTGGTCTCCGTCGGAGTCCAAACTCCACATCAACCTGTTACAGCTGAGGGCCATCAGGCTGGCCCTGAAGGCTTTTCTGCCATCTGTGTGGGAGAAGGTTGCCCTGATCATGACAGACAACACAGTGGCCATGAATTACCTCAACAAAAAAGGGGGGGTAGGGTCACTCCGGTTGTGCAGAGAGGCAATGCAGCTCTGGTTTTGGGCAAACCAGCAAGAAATATCACTCTCAGCAGTACATCTGCCCGTAGAGGAGAATGCAGCGGCGGATGCTCTGAGCAGGTAGATGTAAGGATTGGGACCTCCCGGATGACGTGATGGAGGTGTTGCTTTCGGCCAGGTGGCCAGCAAGCAAATCCCTGTACCATTGCCGCTGCCGCAAGTTTTGCGACTGGTGCAGAGGACACAGTGTCGATCCTTTTCATTGTTCCATTCCAATGGTTCTTTCTTGCTTTCTTTGGCCCAAAGGGGTCTACAAGTGGGTACCATTAAAGGTTACCTGGCGGCGCTGTCTATTTTCAAGCGCTCGTCTGAAGAGTGTTTTTATTTTAAGATTCCTTCGGTTTCCCGGTTTCTCAAAGGGCTCACAAATGTGTTCCCGCCGTCCCCGTTTCAGGTGCCGGTTTGGGATCTGAATTTGGTCTTGAAATTCCTGATGGGTGCTCCGTTTGAACCTTTGCGCTCTTGTCCTTTTGAGACAGTTGTCTTTCAAGACTGTTTCCTTGGTTGCGGTTACATCCGCTCGCAGAGTGAGTGAATTGCAGGCACTTTCATCTAAGCCACCTTTTACTGTGTTCCACAAGGATAGGGTTGTACTGAGGGTACATCATCCATTCTACCTTAGGTAGTGTCTGAGTTTCATTCAAGCCAGAATGTGGTACTTCCTGCTTTCTATCCTACTCATCCTGGTAAGGAAGAGAAGCGACTCCATAGTTGGACCCTAGGAGAGCTCTGAGCTTTTATTTCTAGGATGTCCAGGGTTAGAGTGGACGATCAACTCTTTGTGGGGTATGCTGGACACCAATTGGGCCAGGCTGTTACCAAACGGACCTGGTCCAGGTGGACTATCCTCACCATTACTGAATGTTAGATTGGCGGGCAAAGACCCTCCTGAGGGTTTGCAAGCTCACTCCAGTAGGGGCGTGGCTACTTCCACAGCCGAGCAGCAGGGAGTTCCTATTAGGAATATTTGTGATGCAGCTACATGGGCTTCTGTCCACACCTTTGTCAAACATTACTCCCTGGATACGCTTCATGGTCAAGATATGGCCTTCGGTAAAGCGGTTCTTTATTCTGCCATCTGGATATTCTAAATTCTTCTCCCTCCTCCAGTCTCTGGTACTGCTTTGGAAGTCTGTCAAAGATGTGGAATACGTTGGAGGACACAATCCATTCGAAGAACAAGTTACTTACCAACTGGTAACTTTCTTCCGGCTGGATGTTCCTCCAACTTATTCCACATCGCCCTCCCGGCCTGCCCCTCTGGAGAATTTCCTATGCTATTGCAGCTTACGTTCCTGCAAGGCTATGTGCAGTCAAGCAGGCATTGTGTATGAGCATGTCACACGTTATGGATGAAAAAACATTAACTGAGGCTACGGGCGCCATGCTTCCTATTTATAACATCCGGTGACATCGCCCTCAACAGAGGCCTTCGAGGGACATCCACCCGATGCCATCGATGCAGGACACCCTCAGCTGTGGACATTACATGTCAAAGATGTGGAATACGTTGGAATACATTGGAGGAACATCCAGTCGAAAGAACGTTACCAATTGGTAAGTAACTTGTTCGTCTCGGCCCACCTCCCCATCTAGAGATCTGTATTGGCGGCCATGGGACGCATTGAAAAATCAATAACTCTGCTGGACAGCAAATTCAACAAACTAAATGAAAAAAGTGTCACAGTTGGACACAAGAACCTCAGCGCTCGAACAGAGGACCACTGAATTAGAACAGAACATAAAAGTGCTCCTGATGGTGCAACATGGGACTAAGAAAGTGGAGGTTGTCATCAAGGCTTACAGAATGCTGGTATCCCAACTTGAATATCTGGAGAATGAGGTGAGGGCTAAACAGATCAGGGTGGTGGGCCTCCACCCGGGAGTGGAGGGCGATGACCACCCAGGCACCATCGCCTTTCGCTGGTTCTCAGATTTCCTCGCTCTTGATGGAGATGTGTCCCCATTTTTGTGGATACACGTTTTAGATTCTGAATGAACCCTTCCAACATGTCCTTGTAAATGGCCGGGGGCCCTACATTGATTTTCCAATTTGCAGACGCTCGGGACAAAGAGGTTACTGAAGGCGAGGGCTGCGAATGAAACTTAGCATTATCAACAGCAAAAGATTCTTCTGTTCCCTGACTTAGCATCTGCGACTGTGAGGAGAAGGAAGCTTAACGCGCTTAAGAAATCCTTTCTGTCCCGATGCGTGAAAGCAGGACTGCTTAGACCTGCTAAGCTGAGGGTCACGTGGCAGGACAAATCGCATCTATTCTGGCATACCAAGGGAGCTGAAGCGTTACTAAAATCCATTCCTGAGAAAGCCACAGTCATCAACAGAGAAGGACTATGTGCCTAAACTATAACTGTGCTACTTGCTTATGCCAATTTGTTGTTTTACCCTATATAGAGCGAACCAGGGTTTAATCTCTGGAGTTACTGATCACAGTACTGACACGCCATAATAAGAATTCCTTGGGGTAGCCAGGCTTATTGAGGGTCATTTGGAGACAGTAGTGGATGACTACTAGCCATAAGGCCTGATATCGTAATAGTGGGTGATGCTGAGGTATCAAATGACAGTAACTTTGAAGTAAAAGGTCAGCCAACTTACTATTCTTTTTGGTGGGGGTGCCTTTATCTCTGCAATTAAGGGTTTGGAAGGCCCCTGCACCATGACTTTTATTGCTGAATCTATTGTCGCCCCACCACCCCAACCCCGTATTGGAAGACCTTTTTCTGAAATGGTTTGGACTGGTCTCTCATGTTGAGGGCTTACAAGTATCCTGCATTTGTGCATTTTGTATTGTACCGCTATCGACGATTTCAAGACTCCCAGGTATAGGAAACCCCCTCCTTCCTGATTGTTCTCCCACCCGAGTGTCCTTTTCCCATTGTGCTTGAGTACAAGGGTTGGCAATTGACCTCTTTCTAGGAGGGCGCGGTTCATTCTCGCAATCGGCCCTTAATTACTTGGATGAGTATTCAATAAGATTTCGAAGGGAGTGAGGGGGCGTTGCAGCTGCGCTTTCCATTGCAGGTCTGTCAAGACCCCCCTTCAATTGTAGGTAATGGAGCGGCTTGATTTGTAAGCCCTGCTGAGCGTCTTCTAGTTCCCTTCTGGTCAAGAAGACTCCATCCTTCCATATCTGACCTGCTCTAGTTAACCCCTGTTCGTATTGTGGTTGGAAGCGGATCAGGTCTATAATGTAGTCTCTGATTGGGGGGGGGGCGGGGAGGCAGATACAACTAAGGGGAGACGGCCAGGTTGTAACTCAGCTCATGCTCGGAATTCCTTTTTTCCATATTGACCATAATACTCCCAAGACTGGATGCTCTCATGCTTTGCATGGGATAGATTTCATGGGGGCCCAGAGCCACTCTCCCAGGGTAATCGGGGCGAAGTACCTGTTCTCCAAGTGAACCCACTGTTTGTTCTTGGATTCCCGAATGTGGTCTACAAGCACTCGGAACTGTGCTGCTTTATAATGTTCTTGGAGGTCCGGGTATGCCAGGCCTCCCTTCTCCTTGGGGAGAATCAAAGTACTATATGCGATTCGTGGCCTTTCCCGATCCCATAGAAACGCAAGCAGGGTATTTTTGGCCTCTGAAAGAAAGGAGTCCGGTAGGGCAATGGGAAGCGACTGAAACAGAGAAGCCGCAGTAGAACGTTCATTTTCACCGCTGTGAACCTACCCGCACAAGAAAGCTTTAATTTCGCCCAGTTCCGTGTCTCGCTTAATGGATGACCAGAGCGGTGTATAATTAGTCTGGAACAGGCCATCCAATTGTTTTGTTATGGTAATCCCTAGATAGCGTATACTGCTGATTGCAAATTTCAGACCCCATTCTGCTGGATTCGAGTCTGGGAGTGTTTGTCTTTTAGTGGTTGAGCGATAGTTTTGTTGCGATAAATGCAGAACCCTGAGTGCGCACCATATTCTTTCATACTAGCAAGGGGTGCCGGGATGAACTGTGTGGGGTGGGTCACGTAGACCAGAACATCAGCAAGCGGGGCCAATTTGTATTCTTTGCCGCACTTTGAGGCCCATTATTGATGCATCGTTTTGAGGAATTTGGGCTAGGGGCTCCATGACTAAGGCAAAGACCAGTGGTGAGAGGGAACACCCCCGCCTGATCCCTCTTGTTAAGAAAACAGTGGAGACACCACCCCATTTACCACCACTCTTGCGCTTGTGTTATTGTAAAGTGCTTGTGCTACCTGAATCCACCCCAGTCCCAGGCCAGCTTTTTCAAGGGTTTGGATCATGAAACGCCACTCCACCCGGTCGAAAACCTTTTCCGTGTCAACCGATATCGGTGTGGGGTCTACGTCGCCTGCCTCAATTGATGCGATTGAGTCCAACGTTTTGCGGACATTATCCGCGCATTGCCTCCCCTTCACAAACCCCACCTGATCGCTATGGACCAGAAGTGGGAGGACTTTGCTCAGTCTGTTGGCCAGAATGCTGGCGTATATTTTTGGATCTACGTTTAATAACGAAATTGGTCTATACAAACCGCATTAAAGTTTGTCTCTACCCTCTTTAGGTATTACAATTATCCTAGCTTCTTTAAAGGAAGGCGGGGCCTGGCCTGTGGTCATGTCATTAAACAGGAGGGACAGGAACGGCGTGTGTGGTGTATAATTGCTTGTATAATTGTGCAAACTGGGCAGTAATATCGGTTGGGTTGTCTAAGGTACCTCCCGTCGGGGATTTTATCTTGTTGACCGCCATTTCCACTCTTTGCTTTCGTAACCTAGCAGCGAGTAGCATGTGGGCTTTGTCACCCTTCTCATAATACTGTTGCTTAACATAACTGAGGTGGGCTAAGGCCTTCCCCTGCCAGATATCTTGGAGTTCTTTCCCAAATTCTCTGATTTCCGCTAAAGTTTCGGTCGCGTCGCCTCCTAGTTTACCAGGGCAGCTTCATTTTTTCGCATAGTATTTTCTTTAGCTGAGCTCCACTAAGCTGTCTCATTCTTTTAACCAATGCCCTTTGTGCTATTATTAGGCTCCTTATCGTGGATTTCGCCGCTTCCCATATTGTGGTGCTAGGCAGATCCACCGTGTAGTTTCTTTTGAAGAAATCCCTCATCTCTACATCTAGTGATTCTCTAAAGATCTTGTCCATGAAAAGCGTATCATTGCATATCCACTGTTTGTCTATTTTCCTGCTAAGGCCCAGGTCCAGCCGCACCACCACCATGTCGTGATCTGACCCCCCCACTGGTTCTATTGTTGCACTTTTCAGGTGGTGCTCGAGTTCCCCCTCCAAGAAAATGTGATCCATCCCGGAATATGTTTTGTGTAGGGTGGAATACAATACAATGTGTGAGATTTCTGTAGCAGTGCTGGGTCCTCCCGGAATCTATTAACAAATGCTCTTATATCATGTTATGGAAGGCTCCCTTGTCCCAGGGGATTGGGGGATGGAGGGGACTGCCCCTTCTCTATAGGATTTCCAATCAAGTGCTGGATTAATCAACAAATGAAAATCTCCCCCCACAAATCAAAGATCCTGTCCTCCGGCTATACAATAGTGCGAAGAGATCCCTGCTAAACGACAGCTGCTGAGTGTTAGAGGCATATGCCGACCATAGTGTGATGTCTTTTGGTCTAATGGTCCTGTGCACAATAAGAAATCTCCTGCCCAGATCTCTGTGTGTGAGAGATGTGTAGCTCCAGTGAACTGTGGTCCAAAATTCCCACTCCTCCCTTCTTTTCTGGGCCAAATGCCCATATAACTCCTCCCTATTGTCTACACCTTAGGGTGAATTATCCTTTGTTTTTGAATTTGGTTTCCTGCACAAATAAATTGTCTAATTTGGCTTGTTGGAAAGCTTTGACCAGCATTGACCTTTTTTGTGGCGACCCCACACGTTTTTTGTCAGCTGCCATTTGCGTTCTTTGGTGCGTGCGATGAGTCTAGCTGAGCATGCTGTTTTGTTTCCCGCGCATCTGAGCCACCACCCTTTTGCCGTACCCTATAACCTGAATCTGTTTGCAATTAGACACACTGTGGTGGTATTCTTTACAATTCAACCTCTCCCTCTTTTTCTCATTACCATGGCCAGAATCCCGCAACCCCCATCCCCTCCACCTACCCAATTAGAAAAAGAACAAGGGCCTCCCTTTAACTTTGGAGACGCCCTAGGTAAACACATAGTGCCACACTTCGGGTGTTTCCCTAGGGACCTGTTTAACTTAACTCAACAATTTTTCAACTGATGTTTGGCGAGTGTATCATGAAAACACTGTACCGCCCAGCCCGGCAGATCGTGTGTGCTGGGACCCGGAGAGGTGCACTGCGAAGGCGAGATGGCAGCAAGTTGCTTTTGCTCGTTAGTTAATCAGAACTGTGTTTTATCGTCACTCAATGCGAGTTTCATCTACTCCTCCAGGGCCCCTTCAAATTGTGTCTCCCTTCAAGGGGTGTTCAGTATTTTATATTTTCGAGGGGATTGGGTCCTCCCACGTATTCCATATCTGACAGTAATCACCACAGCTGTGTTGCTTCGGAAAATCTTTCTGCGACCTGCGTCGATGATGTCGATACGCCGTCCTCGAGGGCCTCTGTCAAGCTGACGTCACCGGATGTTATAAGTAGGACGTACGATGCCCGTAGCCTCAGTTCCGCTTTTTCCGTGAACGTGTTCGCTTCTGAGATCTCGGCGCGCCTCGATTCTACTGAATCCTGTTCTTTCGGTTCTTCGAACCTGTTTCTTCATTGCTAATCGAATATGATGTCTTCAGCTTCTTCCACCTCGCGGTCCGGCTTTAAGAAGTGTCGGGTGTGCGGGTCCAAGATGTCCCTGACGGATACGCACAACGCTTGCCTCTGGTGCCTCAGGGAGGACCATGATATGGACGACTGTGTCGACTGCCAATCGCTCACTTCGAAGGCCTTACAGGAGTGTAAGAAGCTGCTGTCGGTCGGTAAGGTGGCCAAGCCCCGGAAGTCACGTTCCACTGGTCTTTCGACAGACAATTCGAGGGGCGACTCTCTGCATAGTCGTCGTGAGTCCGGAGGTTCTTGGTCTGGGAGTCTGTCCCGCCATTCCTCTGCCTCTTGGAGGCACTCCAGGAAGCGCCGTCACAGGTAGCCTCCCCCGTCCTCTTCTGAGGACTCCGCCCGTCGGCGGGTAGCTTGTCCCAACAAGCATTCCACTCCTGAGGAATGGGGTTAGTTCTGAAAGGAGATGTTGGCGATTTTTCAATCGCAGGGCTCCGGTCCGGCCACGCCGTCTGAGGATGCCGGTCGAGGCTGCGCTAGAGACACCACTTGTCCGCCTTCGGGCTCGAGCAGTCGTCGCGACCACCGGGCGCCTTCGAGGTCCCGGTCCGTCAAGGATGGTCGCTCTAGGCATGCCCGTTCCAGGTCCCGGTCCTCGACGATATCGAGACCGCAAGACTCTGTGATGTGTTCGAAGAAGACATAGACGCCGGCGGCGCCAAGGTCGGCAACGGACTCTCTCGAGGCCCCGCCTACGAGGAAGTCGTCGACGCCATTGGCGCCCAGGCGGTCGAAAGACAAGCTCGGGGCTCCGCCCTCGAGGCCTGGGTCGACGGCGCCGCGCTAGACGTCGACGCCCATTCCGTCAATGCCCCCTACGCCTTTCGAGGCAGCTTTGTCGGAGGTACCCCGTGGCACGGTGACACCCCCCAGAAAGGCGATGGGTAAGGCTAAACATGTCTTTGTGCCTTTTTCTGTGCCCTCTTTCCAGCCTCTGGATTATATTTCTGAGGTGGATGAGCGGTCTGAGGAAGGTGAGGTTCCTGCATTGGTTCCTGATGACATTGTTTCTTGTCACAGTCAACTTGAGGACCTGCGTCAGTCGCTGCACGACGCCAGTGGTCTAGACACCTCTCCAGAGGTAGAGTTTGGTAGGCCAGAGCCTGGCACGCATGCCGAATCTTCATATCGGCGCCTCATGTCGAGGGTCACTGAATACCTGGGTTGGTCTGCCCCCCCAGGGGATTTTCAGCAGGATGACCTGACTGATATCTTGGACCAAGGTCCTCCAACTGACCCGGTGCTGCCATTCCATATGGCCTTGCAGAGAAGGGTGCCTGCGGCTTGGACTTCTCCCGAGAGTCTCCCGGCAGTGAGCAAGTCCTTGCCGAAGAAATGCCGCCCAGCCAGTGGTGACCCCTGCTACTTGACAACACACCCTGCTCCGGAGAGTTTGGTGGTGCAGGCGGCTACGGCCCCGGCAAAGCAGGTGTTGTATCCTACCATCCCTCCTTATAGGGACGACAAACTTTTTGACGGCTGGGCGAAGGTGTTTTCTTCTGGTGGTATGGCGCTTCAGGCTGCAAACTCCGTTTGTGCCTTGTCTCGTTTCACGCATACTCTGTGGAACTGCATTTCCTTAGCGGCTGATCATATCCCCGAAGGGGAGGAACGGGATGGTTTCCTTGCTATCGTGCAGGATGGCAAGGACGCCATGTGTGAATCCGTTCAGTCGGGTCTGGACATGGTTGATTGCATCAGCCGATCCATGGCGGCGAGCACCGTAATGCGCAGGTTTGCGTGGTTGAGGAAGTTGGGGTTTGCTCCTGATGTGCAAGCCTGGCTCCTCAACATGCCCTTTGATGGTGAACCTCTTTTTGGCAGCAAGGCTGACGAGAGTCTTGAGAGGTTGCAGACCTCGAAATCTGCAGCGAAGTCATTAGGCACTGCAGTCCGCCAACCTCTGCCTTTTCGTCCTAGGGGACAGCAATGGAGGGGAGGTTCCTTTCGTTATTACTCATCCTTTAGTAGAGCGAGAGGAGCTGCAAGTCAAAGGGGCAACCGTAGGAGTGCCAGGGGTGAAAAACAAGGTACTTGAGGTGCCAAGGCCACGCAAGCAGTTGCCTCTTTGCCCTCAGGCACTGCTGCAGCCGCTTCAGCTCAGTCATGAGGCCCATGCTTCGCCGGTTGGGGGAAGGCTGGCGCAGCATCTTGTAGAATGGCGTGCCATTACTTCAGATGTGTGGGTTCCGGAGATCATAACCCACGTCTGCTGTCTTCCTTTCCGGCAGAGGCCTCACGACAATCCACCAGGGAATATCTTTGAAGTGTCTGGATCCGCTCCTTGCGCAGGAAATTCAATCCCTGCTGGAGAAAGGCGCCATAGAACTGGTGCCTGTAGCGGAGAGGAACAAGGGATGGTATTCCCCTTATTTTTTGATTTCGAAGAAAGACGGGGGATTGAGACCCATCATGAACTTGCACGGTTTGAACAAGCTCCTTCAGAAGGACAAGTTCAAGATGGTTACTCTTTCTCAAGTCCTATGTCCCTGGGGCAGTGTTTTCCTCCCCAGGTGAGGGCTCATCACATTCAGCAGATGTTGCACAAGTTTCAACATGCCCAGAGTCTCCCAACGTTCGAGTTCTTGAGGTTGCTCAGCCTCATGGCATCGTGCATTCTTCTGGTGCCAGAGGCCAGGTTGCGGATGAGATCTCTGCAATGTGCTCTCAAACTCCAGTGGTCGCAGTCCTCCGGCAGGATGTCGGACCCCGTTCAGGTGCTGCCCTCGGTCGTCCAGGACCTTCTGTGGTGGGCCGTCAAAGGCAATCTGATGAGGGGGGCTCCGTTTTGGCTACCCTGGCCGGAGGTGACGATCGTGACGGATGCATCCCTCACGGAATTGGGAGCATATGCCAACGTGTTGACAGTCAGCGGTCGTTGGTCTCTGTCGGAGTCCAGACTCCATATCAATCTGTTGGAGCTGAGGGCTGTCGGGCTTGCCCTTAAGGCTTTTCTGCCGACTGTGCGAGGAAAGAATGTCCTGATCCTGACGGACAACACAGTGACCATGCACTACCTCAACAAAAAGGGGGGGGGCAGGTTCACTTCCTCTGTGCAGGGAGGCGATGCAGCTCTGGTTCTGGGCCATCCAGCAGGGAATTTCGATCTTGGCAGTTCATCTGGCCAGAGACGAAAACGAGATGGCGGACTCTCTGGGCAGGCAGAGCGCGATCTCTCACGAGTGGGAGTTGGCTCAGGATATTCTCCTGGAGATCTTCGGCCTTTGGGGGACCCCTCAAGTGGATCTCTTCGTCTCCAGTGTCAACCGGAAGGGCAAAAGTTTCTGCTCGCTGGAATTTCCTCCAAGAGGAGCCTTGTTAGGCAGAATCCTGTGCAGTTCCCTTGGGGAACACTGCAAAAAGATTAAGACTACAGGAGTAAGCAGTAAACTCAATTGGTAGCAGTCTGCACCACCCAGATTTACCTGGTAGCTGTGGCTGAGCAGTCGGACTTCTCTCAAAAAGAGTAGGGCAGTATATAGAGTATACACAATAGGGCTAATAACACAGTAGAGCAAACAAACACTGACCAGAGCTTTGTAAAAAAAAAAGTATATAATTATGTATTTAAAACCCACTTTAGGCAATATTCTAGCACTCTAAATCAAAAGCAAGTTAAAACACAGTCAGGTAAAGTATACACACCTCCCTTAATAACTATTAGACAAGTCAGAATTAAAACACCACGATTTGTTAAACAGAGGTGAGCGCAAAACCTGATGGCACTCCAATAGTTCAGTTAAAGGGAGAGAAAAAAGCAGAGCATAGAAATAAAACAGGTCCCAACACTTTTAGGAGTTCTCAGCAAGGGAATAAAGGCAGTCTAGACTGTAGAGCCAAAGTTCATAGGCCAGGACCACTTAAAAGGTAGCAAAGCGAAATGTGCCCAGGATCACACGGTTTAAAAATGCACTAAAAGTCTTTGCAGAATGTTCAAAAGAGGTTGGGGCGATTCAAGAAGGTAAAGTTAGGTCTGGGGCCAACCCAGTTGGCAAGCCAAGGATTTAAGGGTCACCTTGGGCAAACTGAAGAAAGGGAGGCCAGGCAGGACACAGTACCTTAAACAGAGAGGAAGCTCCAGCGGTGGCAGTTGTTCCTGGCAGTGGTTGCAGTTCGTTGTTTCGACCAGGGGAAGAGAGGATCTCGTCGAGGAGGAAACGTGGAGTCGTTGCACTGCACAGGGATGAAACCAGCCACGGAGTTTGTTAATAAAAGGAGCATTCCTTTTATTTGCGGTCAAAGTGGTGAAGATTGGCTATCCGGCCGCCGGGGTGCTTGGGACGGGCGACTCGACCAAAAGACGTCTTTGGAAGGCGAAAAGGGCGAACTGGTTGGTCCCACCAGCTCAGGGGAAGAAGACTCGTCCAGCAGAAGATCTTCTCTTGTCGTCAGGAAAGTGGTGAGGTAGTTGCAGCAGGGCTTCACCGGTCGTGTTGTCATTGCAGATGGCTCAGCTTCTTCCCTCTTCGTATTCTTGGGTCCTGTGGCGACTTCTGAAGTTCCAGTCCCAAAGGCCCTGCTTTTATGCAGAAAACCCCCCATTCATCAGCCTAGCTGTCAATCACACATCACTGGGCCAATCAGAGTAGAGTGCGACTTGGGTTGCCGAGGCAACGCAGACCAGGGTGCCAATCCCCCCTCTACCCCTCTTGTGGAACCCAGACAGAGTGGTACCATTTGGAGGGCTTCTGTGGAGAAGCCTGCCAAAATAGTGGAACAAAGGACTCAACCTTGGTCAGAGTTAGAGACGGACACAAACGCCATTTTAGAAAAGAGTTCTGGCAAAAAGACCCAACCGGGGATTTAATATTAAATAAATAAACCGGCGGTATCTTTAACATTGCACCAAAAAGTGGTGCGTTTAAAATCAATGGGAAAATCCCATTGAGAATATTCCGGTGGAATATTTCGTGTGGTAACCACTGCCACCAGCCAGAAACTCGGCAAGGGGGGACTGGAGAGTGCCCCCTTGAAAACAGACCCAGGGGCAATATATATATAAACACGAAAACACAGTGAAAACGGGGACACCGACCCAAAAAGGCTGTAAAGACGGAAGACAATTAAAAAGAAAAAGGAAAGATAACTCAAAATTGCCAAAACCCATACGACAACGAGCAAAATTAAGCAAAGACATGGTGCAGAATAGACCAATCGCCAACACCATTAAGAGCATGAACACTGGAACAGAGCCACCAACAACCATTAAAGCGGGAGGGTCCAAGGGGAAGAAACCCACTGGCTTTACATTTGGCCCATTAGACAACTTCTCTCCAAAACAATTGAAAAACACATCCATACCAACTGAAATGTCGGATGCACAACTCCTAGAAGGAGCCAACCTACCTACTTGGAAACTATCCTGGACGACACAGGCAGTGGACGGAACCAAACTCAAAGAAAATGTACACCATAAGGAAAGACAGACACCTAACTCAGCCACCCAAACTAGATGACATTTCAGAAAAAGAAATGACCCAAGTACTGTTAACATCAGTGAAGTGACAAACAAAATGGAGACGCAAAAAAAGCCTCCAACGATATGAAAACACAAGAACAAGGGAGCACACCCGATAACCAATGAAAAGACCTCACATTTATAGAGATTAACAATCAAAAGACTGAGCCCCCCCCCCAAAAAACATCAGAGGAGACAGATGAACTAAACAAGAGAGAGACAACAAAAAATATCAACAGACAACAAAACCGTACAGTCCGACAAGAGAGGCTGCAACACAGAACCTGCTTCAACAGATAGAAAGAGGTCTGAGAAGCAACGTGAAGCAAAGGGGCAGCAAGACAAACTAACATCAGCTAACACAGGAGAACTCTATTCTACACCGCTAAAAAACAAGACTCAGTGCGGTACAGCAATCTCCTAACCAAGACTCATCGGGCAAAAGAGCGGATCTGCTCTCAATGTCTACCGTAACCATTGCATTGGCCCCCTTCAGTAAATTATACGAGTCGATAAACGACACACTCAAGGACCACACAACAATGGTGGCCTATATGCAAACGAAAATTACCTACCTAGAAGGCTACATTATGTCACTAGAAGTGTACAAACAAAACACCAGAGACTGGGGAATCCAAACAGAAGAAAACGAGAAAAAAACTGGGGCAAAGGCAACAAGCCGCGGGACCCAAACTAAAAACGAGAAGGCGGCAGAGCAACAGGAAACTCCGATAAACATCGCTACCGTAGACCTGACCAATGAAGGCAAAAAGGACCCAAAAGAGAAACTCCTAACAGACAATCACAAAAAGAAGCACCAACTCAAAGAAACCCACCTTGAAAGAAACTACAAGGCTTAAACTAGCCAAGGGTACCACTCAACAACAAATGAAGGAGAGCCTCAAGGTACAACAAGAGAAGAAACAAATACTAAAATGGACTGTAGCACAAGAAGCAAATACGGAACACCTACACCTAACAGAACTCTGACCTCACAACAAATCCAACCACAAAGAGGGGCCCGCCATCTCACGAGAGAAAACCCATGAGAAAGCGGAACCAGAAGACAGCGCTGAAGAGGAAAAGGATGCATTGATCACAGACCTACTGAATGTCAGCCAATACTCGATTGAAGAGTCAGAACCAGCACCCAATATAGCCCTGATGGAAAAAAAAACAACGCCAGCAGTGACATTCGAATTGCCAAATTTTCTAACGTTAGAACAGAAAAGAAACAAACTAAAGCTCCAAGAGAAGAGACCAAATCAAACCCAGCCCAAATACCCAGCAGATCAAAGCAGGAGCTCTGAAAGAAACGCCGACAAAAGGGTACACGAAACCCAGACCACACCCATTGCTACCTGCAAACGGGAAGTCACCTACAACAACATTAGGAGGGGAAGCGCACTGGAAACATCCCCAAGAGACCAGAGAAGGTCACATTCCCACAGTAACAACAAAAGAGAAGTAGCACACCACAGAAGATCGACATCAAACAAAGACCGACATCAAGACAGGTTTCAAGATAACCCAAGACAAGACAAGAGACGGTCATCTCACCAAGCGTCGATTGGAACAACAAAGAAGCAAGAAACAAAGTGAGCAGAAATACAATACACCTCGAGAGAAGATAAAAGATCACAAATGACGCGAAGCAAGAGGTCTACAAATACAAGATCTTTTAAGCTGGAAAAGCTACTCAAAGAAGGAGGAGAAGTGATCCTAAACAAGAACGCCACGTTAAAGCTTCTAAACCACACCGAAAAGCTGAAAAACATAAAAACTGACGACATAGATATCATCTAATTTGTGGACAACAACTGCATGCACAAAGTTTACCTACACGTCATCTCAGTGGGCGAGAAAGACTTGCGGCATCCACAGATCAATTACGTGCCATGGGCTACGACCTAAGCCCAACACTGCCCACAATAAGTAGAGAGGATGGATCACAGCACAGAAACGAAAGAAGGTACAAAGACTCAAGTCGTCTACAAGAGCGGGAAGTGATCATATAGACGTCCTCAATGCTCATACAAACGACACACGCTGACCTAAGGACACACAGAACGAGGAAATGCTCAGACAGCAGGGCCCATGATAACAACACCGGAACAAGTCACGGACTCCGAAGAGAAAGTGAGAGAGAAGAAGAAAACAAAGAAAATTCAAAATTTTGTGCTCCACCAAGAAAAACAGAATCTAAGGGAAAATACACTTTGAGAACGGAATCTCAACGAAGGCGAGATGATCACAGAAATAGAAACTACAGAGTACGAAAACCAAAATGACAAAGATGTGCACCTGCCAAAAGGACCGCTCCAAAACTGGAACATCACAATCAGCAGAGAACCTCACAGGAGAACGCCACATGCCGAAACCAATCGGAACAAAGCGACAGACGGGAAAAGAGACCTAAATAGCTGGAACTGGCTCCCAAAAGTGCTTGCAGAGTCTACAAGATCCTAGCAACAAAAAAGCTCCCTGAATCGAGACAAATTCACGAGGAGCAACTATTTACAGAAAAAGGACTGACCGTAACAACTCTAGGATCATGGAACACACGTGGCTTTTCCCACCTCACGGAGCCTGGAGAAGTAAACCTGTGACGCTACGACCTTCTATGTCTTCAGGAGACCTGGTTGCTAGACCAACCCACTCTGGACGGCTACGAAATAATAGCATCACCAGCCACCAAAGGCACGAAAGGAAGACCAGCAGCAGGCCTACTAATAGGAATAAGATCAAGCAGCGGATGCAAGCTAGAAACCGTTGAAAGGAAAGACACATTCTTAGCGGTAACGATCTCCGAAAACCAACTGCACACAGCAGAGAGGGAAAGGACCAACAACCTCCTACTGTTAAAACGACTTACTGGAATCCAAAAGCCCAACCGGACAAAAGCTACCTAAGAGAACTGGAACGCACCATCTACAAAGCCGTTACTAAACACTGCATTGGTCAAACAGTAATATGCGGGGACATGAACGCATCCAGCGTAGGCTCGCTTAATGACCTGACCATAAACGAGAGCAGGACCAAAGCCGCCGCCCAGAGGGGAACCAAGTTAGACCGCCTCCTACTCTCACGAGACCTCCATAACCTTCAAACCATAAGATCAAAAGAGAACCAGGAAATCTCAACCTGTGAAAAAGTCGAGATGAAAGCAAACATACATCACATCTACGTCTCAAGATCCATACGGTCTTTAGTCAAAAACCTAGAGGTCAGAAGAACTCTGAAAAGCGACCACAACATACTACAAACCAGTTGGGAGATACCATCAATACCAGCCCCGCATTTTATGAATCAACAACTCGAACCAACCCACCAGGGCAGAACCCTGAAACTGACCATCTCAGCCATAGAAAACATTGCTGACAATTATCACAGACTAAAAGAAAAGTTACCATCAAACTCTGCGCTGGGTAAGATGGACTACAGACCCCTACTGCTTCCATACATGCGAGTAAAAAAGAACATACAACACAAAAACTGTGCACACCTCAGAAACGAGAACCTGGAGAAGACGAGAAAAATCATGAGATATGCAATAAGAACAGCCAAGAAAAGACCGAACAAAAAAAAACATAGCAGCAACCATAGCAAAAAAAATCTATAAATCCTGGTTGATGCATAACAGACACACGCTGTACCAAGAGGACGCAGAAAAAATGTTAATATGTCTCAGCGGCAAAAGATCCAAAGACTTCTGGTCTCTGATCGACTGCACAAACCATCGCATACAAGACACACTGCTGAATAGCGTAGGAGAACAAAATTGGATTGATCACTTCACCAAGCTATTCTCCAAGCCAGAAACGGAGACCCAGTACAACCAGCCACAGACCACGACACCGTGGCACTTAGATTACGACAGAGACTCCATTGAGGCAAAAATAAAAAACCTGAAACCATCACGTGCGCCAGGCCCAGACAGAATCACAAATCAAGATTTGAAAAAGAATGGAGAGACCTGGATCCCACTGATAATGAACATCTTAGACACATGTATCAGATCAAAAAGCTTACCACCTTCCTAGACAACAGCCAACATAGTCCCCATTTACAAGAAAAACGACAAAAAGAACCCTGAGAACCATCGACCGATAGCACTTCTAGACGTGCTGGGTAAGCTATTTGGATCCTTTCTTCTAGACAACTTCCAACTCTGGGCAACAGCTTCGGAATGCCGAGACCCCTTTCAGTCAGGGTTCGTTAAAAACTCAGGGACACTGGCTAACATCTTCGCTCTGAGTGTAATGATGGCCAAAATCTTGGAGGGGAGCCGAGAATATTCTTGGCATTTGTGGACCTAAGTCAAGCTTTTGACAGAGTCAATAGAGACATACTCTGGCACAAACTCGCTACATGGAACTGCCCTAACACTATCCTCGCCCCAATCAAAAGCCTGTTACCCAGAAACCACCTTGCGAGTGCGACTCAGTGGTATGGGTCAGCTCTCAAAAGAAATCGGCACTGCAAGAGGAGTAAAGCAGGGCTGCCCACTCGCACCAGGGCTTACACGGGAGACGTAGGGCAGCACAAGCAGAATTTAAGGATCTTCCCCCTTCAACTAGGAAACGAGAAAATCAGTCGCCTACTGTATGCAGACGACATAATACTGCTCGATCAAACTGCAATAGGTCTACAACGGAGACTAGACAGGCTACTGGCATACACTAAGGAAAATGACCTGGAAATCAACACCCAAAAAATGAAAGTGCTAATGCTGGAAAAACATCACAAACCAAAGGAGAGCCTAAAGTGGTCAATCGCCGGTCAGAGGGTGGAAAAAGTCAGCTCCTTTACATACTTAGGAGTGAACTTCAACTGCACCAGAAAAGAAACCCAAATGCAAGAAACACTGTGGGGAAAAAACAAAATTGGTGACGGCGCAAACGAAGAAAGTAGACAGAAAATATGGCAAGTTCACCCTACAAGCTACAATCAACTTTTGCAAGTCGAAAGCAATCCCGACCATCTTGTGTGGCACAGAAGCGATGCACGAGATACGATCTGGTCGAAACTGGAAGGTTTCCTCTGGAAAAAGACATTGAACCTACCGCAATCAACCTCTATCGTGGCCCTAAGAAGAGAAAACACGCTGGTCTCGCTGAAAGCTACAGTCGCATTAAACGGCCTGATGCTGTACCAGAAAATCAAAACCTCCACCTTCAAAACCTTCGAATTGATCAGAAAAGAAATGGAGAAGAACAAAAATAAGATGTTAACATCCTGGGCTAAAAAAGATTACGATCTCCTCACAGAAATAGGAAGCTCAGAAAAAGAACTAGAAGAAAAACAAAACAAAAGCGAGACTAAAAACTTGGGATTAGATTAACACCTTAGAAGGAGCAGCGAAAAAAAACCTCACCATGCATCTCCCACAGAACTCACAAAAAATCAATGAGACGATTGATTATTTGAAAAAATTTCCAGACCAAAAAATGCTAACTACTGTCCTAAAAAATTTAAAAATTCGCTTAAACCTTTTCAAAACGAACGAAATACTGGCGATCCGAGGCAACGCAGCCAACAACAACGGTTGCTTCTGCAAAACCGAAGAAACGGTGGAAACCCTAAGACATTTACTCCTAACATGCAAAGGAACAACAAACGGAGAATCCCACATCGGCTACCTATTTCATAGACACGCGAATATTAGAAGAGCAATATTGGTGGGACCGCCTGATGAGTGACAAGATGACAGAATGAGTGATTGCAGTAGTCCACTTTTTTGACAGCCTACAGCTGGACACACTAACAACAAACTTACAGGAACAAGAATAAAAACCAAATCTCACAACTCAGAAAGGAACTTCAAAAAACAAACGCCAAAGAATTAAAAAAAAAAACACTTCAGACACTCAAAGACAACTCAAAACTTGTATAAACTGCAATGTTCAGTTAAACCAAGAATAACAAAATTAAATTAAAAAAAAATTAACCCCTTCCAGTACTTCCACAATATGATGGTTTGTACTGGTTCTGTTCACAATTTAGGACTAGTAAAGTCAATGGTGACTTTACATGCCCTGGGAGATAGTAGTCAGTCCCAGGGTATGGAGTCTATGTTTGGGGGTCACTATGACAGCCCTGTGTTACTGCACTGAGGGTGCTGTGTAACACACACATAAAAAATAGATGATCCCCTATGAAGTAGAAAGAAAACCCCATAGCCCATAAGCACACACAAAGACACTCAAATCATGCCTAAGAGTGGGAGGAAAAGAGTCTCACTCTTAGGAGGAGAAAAAAAACAAACCCCAAAAATCCAGCAAAGCTGCTGGGGGACTCACTAGGTTTGCGGAAATTAGCCTTATAAGAGAATTCTCCCTAACAAGCTTTAGGAGATGCGTTCGTGGTGGAGTGGTCCTTACCACTGCTGTATGCGTTTCCTCGAGTCCCCGTCATCCCGCAGGTGCTGCGGAGGTTACGGAGGTTCCGTTCCCACATGATCCTCATTGCTCCGGCATGGGCTCGGAGGACGTGGTACCCGGACCTTCTCGACTTGTCCATCTACCATCCACGTCGTCTTCCCTACCGAGACGATCTGCTCTCACGGGAGGGGGGGGTCAGGTTCTCCATCCAGAGGTCAGATCCCTCAACCTTCACGCTTGCCTTCTAAAAGGTTGAGGTATAAGGATTGGGGCCTCCCTGAAGACGTGATGGAGGTGTTGCTTTCGGTCAGACGGCCGGCAACAAAGTCCCTGTACCATTTCCGTTGGAGAAAGTTCTACGACGGGTGCAGGGTTAAGAATGTGGATCCTTTTTCATGTGACATTCCTGTGGGTCTGTCTTTTTTGCTTTCTTTAGCCCACAGGGGCTTGCAAGTGGGTACCATTAAAGGTTACCTGGCGACGCTGTCCACATTTAAGCGCTCGTCTGAGGAGTGTTCTTATTTTAAAATTCCTTTAATTTCACAATTCCTAAGGGCTCACTAACGTGTTCACTCTGTCACCTTTCCAGGTGCCCGGTTGGGATTTGAACCTTGTTCTCAAGTTTGTAATGGGTGCTCTATTTGAGCCTTTACATTCTTGCCCTTTGAGACTGTTAACTCTTACAACTGTATTTTTAGTTGCGGTCACTTCCGCTCGCAGAGTGAGTGAGTTACAGGCACTTTCAGTTAAGCCACCCTTCACTGTGTTTCATAAGGACGGGGTTGTCCTTAGAGTTCGTCCTTCCTTTCTTCCGAAGGTGGTGTCGGAATTTCATTTAGGCCAGAAGGTTATTCTTCCGGCATTTTATCCTCCTCCACATCCTGGTAAGGAAGAGGAGAGGGTCCATAGGTTGGATCCTAGGAGAGCTTTAAGCTTCTACATTTCTCGCATGTCCCGGGTCAGAGTGGACAATCGGCTCTTTGTTGGTGTTAGGCAGAATCCTGTGCAGTTCCCTTGGGGACCACTGCAAAAAGATTAAGACTACAGGAGTAAGCAGTAAACCCAATTGGTAGCAGTCTGGACCACCCAGATTTACCTGGTAGCTGTGGCTGAGCAGTCAGACTTCTCTTAAGAGTAGGGCAGTATGCAGGGTATACACAATAGGGCCAAAACACAGTAGAGCAAACAAACACTGACCAGAGCTTTGTATAAAAAGTATATAATTATTTATTTAAGACACACTTTATGGCATATACTAGCACTCTCAATCAAAAGCAAGTTAAAACACAGTCGGGTAAAGTATACACACCTCCGTTAATAGTTATCAGACAAGTCAGGGTTAAACCTCTACTATTTGTTAGAACAGATGTGAGCGCTTAACCAAGATGGCACTCTGATAATGTAGTTAAAGGGAGAAAAAAAGGCAGCGCATATGAATAAAACAGTTCCCAACACTTAACAGTTCAGAGCAAGGGGAGAAAGGCAGGTTATACTGTAGAGCCAAAGTTGATAGGCCAGGCCCACTTTAAATGGAGCAAAGCGAAATGTGCCCAGGATCACATGGTTTAAAGTGTACTGAAAGTCTTTGCAGAATGTTCAAAAGAGGTTGGAGATTCAAAAGATATAGTTAGGCCTGGAGCCAACCCAGTTTAGAAGCCAAGTATTTAAGAGTCACCTTTAGCAATCTGTAGAAAGGGAGGCCAGGCAGGACACAGTACCTTAAAGAGAAAGGAATCTCCAGCGGGGGCAGTTGTTCCTGGCAGTGGTTGAAGTTCGTGGTTCCGACCAAGGGAAGAGAAGATCTCGTCGAGTTGGGAACGTGGAGTCGTTGCACTGCACAGGGATGAAACCAGCCGCGGAGTTCCCGATTTAAAAGGTGCAGTCCTTTTATTCGCGGTCAAAAGTGGTGAGCTTGGCTATCCGGCCGCCGGGCTGCTTGGCACGGTGATTCGACCGAGACGTCTTTGGAAGGCGAAAAAGGGTGAAATGGTTCATCCCACCAGCTCAGGGGAAGAAGACTCGTCCAGTAGAAGATCCTCTCTTGTCGTCGTGAAAGTGGTGAGGTAGTTGCAGCAGGGCTTCACCGGTGGTGTCGTTGCAGATGGCTCAGCTTCTTCCCTCTTCGGATTCTTGGGTCCTGTGGCAACTTCTGAAGTTCCAGTCCCAAAGGCCCTGCTTTTATGCAGAAAACCCCCCATTCATCAGCCTAGCTGTCAATCACACATGCTAAGTGGTGAGCCGGGCGGCTCACCACTGGGCCAATCAGAGTAGAGTGCGACTTGGGTTGCTAAGGCAACGCAGTCCAGGGTGCCGATTCCCCCCTCCAGCCTTCCTGTGGAACCCAGACCGAGTGGCACCATTTGGAGGGCTTTTGTGGAGAAGCCTGCCAAAATAGTGGAACAAAGGGCTCGACCTTGGTCAGAGTTAGAGATGGACACAAACGCCATTTTAGAATTGAGTTCTGGCAAAAATCCAAACCGGTGATATAATATTAAATAAATAAACTGGCGGTATCTTTAACATTGCACCAAAAAGTGGTGCGTTTAAAATCAATAGGAAAATCCCATAGAGAATATTCCGGTGGAATATTTCGCGTGGTAACCACTGCCACCAGCCAGAAACTCGACAAGGGGGGGACTGGACAGTGCCCCCTTGAAAATAGACCCAGGGGCAATCGAAATTACCCCTTACCAGTACTTCCACAATATGATGGTTTGTACTGGTTCTGTTCACAATTTTGGACTACTAAAGCCAATGGTGACTTTACATGCCCTGGGAGACAGTAGTCAGTCCCAGGGTATGGAGTCTATGTTTGGGGGTCACTGTGACACCCCTGTGATACTGCACTGAGGGTGCTGTGTACCACACATACAGAAAAACAGATGATACCCCATGGAGTAAAAAGAAACCCCATAGCCCATAAGCACATAACAAGTCAAAGACATACCTCAAATCATGCCTAAGAGTGGGAGTAAAAGAGTCTCACTCTTAGCAGGAGAAAAAAACAGACCCCAAAAATCCAGCAAAGCTGCTTGGGGACTCACTAGGTTTGGGAAATTAGCCTTATAAGAGAATTCTCCCTAACAATTGGTTACGCTGGAAGGCGTTTGGGGCAAGCTGTTAATAAACAGACATTGTCTAGATGGATTATCTTGGCATTCTCTGAATGTTACCGCTTGGCGGGTAAGGGCCCTCCGGTAGGCTTACGGGCCCATTCCACTAGGGGTATGGCTGCCTCTACTGCCCTGCAGAGGGGTGTTCCTATTCGTAACATATGTGATGCAGCCACTTGGGCTTCGATCCATACATTTGTACGTCACTACTACCTTGATTCTGTCCATGGGCAGGATCTGCAATTTAATTGGGCATTCTAAATTTGTGTATTTTTTAAATTATTTTCCCACCTCCTTATGTTGGTACTGCTTTGGGAGTCTGTCATAGATATGGAATACGTCGGAGGACCCAATCCCCTCGAAGAACAAGTTACTCTCTTACCTGGTAACGTTCTTTCGATGGGATGGTGCGACGTATTCCATATCGCTCCCTCCCTGCTACCCCTCTACAGAATTTCTTATGCGATTACAGCTTACGTTTCCGCAAGGCTTTCTGTGGTCATACTGGCAGTAGATTAGTGCCACATGTTCTGGGGAAAAAACTACAACTGAGGCTACGGGCGTCGTGCGTCCTACTTATAACATCTGGTGACGTCGGCTCGACGGAGGCCCTCGAGGACGGCTTATCCATGTCATCGACGCAGACGCCGAAAGATTTTCCGAAGCAGCACAGCTGTTGATTACTGTCATAGATATGGAATACGTCGTCTGACCATCCCATCGAAAGAACGTTAACAGGTAAGAGAGTAACTTGTTCTTCTCATGCCTTTTGATCGGCCCCTCTTCGGCCAGACTCCAGATGGGCTCTGTGCTGTCTTCGACGATGACTGCATTTCCTCGGCTTCAGCTGTACCTTTTTTTTTTCCTCTCAAGCCTTGCAGTACATTAGCTCCTTCCTCCCCTGAGACCACCCAATACTCTTCATTGGCATAGTCAAACGTGAGCGCAAAGCGAAAGCCCAATCTGTACCTTATTTCGTGGTCTCGCAGCCAGGATGTCGGGGGTTGACAGGCTCTTCTCTGGGCGAGTGCAGTGGCAGATAGATCCTGATAGATTCTGACGCTTGAATCTTCGAAGTCTATGAACTCTCGTTCCCTTGCAAGCGTCACAATTTCTACACCAAAGCTTTTACCCTTATTTCTAGGCTTGTTGGCGTCTCATTTGGGGTTTCTTTAAGTCCTTGGATTCTAATATTCGCTCTCCTTTCTCTGTTTTCTAAATCATCAAACTTTGCTACGAAGTCTAGGTGTCTTTGTTCCAAGTCTTGGAATTGGCTTTCCGGTTTCATTTCCACAACGTTTGTGAACTGCCGGTAGCACTCCAGGGCCTCTACTTTGTCTTCGATTTTATGCACTCTCTCCTGGAGAGCATGGACAGTTGTCATGCTGTTGCTGAGAGAGCGGATTTCGTCTAGCAGGAGGCGCACGTCTGCTTTAGTGGAGGTTTCTTGGTCCCCACCCGGAATGGGAGGGGTGTCCTGGGACAGGGAGGCAACCATGGTGTTGTACCCCCCAGTGAACTTCTTGAAGCTTCTGGGCTGTGGATCGGTCCAATCCGGCCTGTGTATGCACTTAGCTGTGTATGTGCTGAGACTGTGACTTGTGATGCACTTTCTTTTCCTTTCTGCCTCCAAAAGCCGAAGAAGGGGCTACGTGATGAACTGATTGCCCCGTTTCATGGGATCTGGGTGGGGGTCCCCTGGCGATCAGTCCTCTAGTCACTACATGTGACTCGTCTTGTGCTTCTCGATGCTTCTGTGTGTATGTTTTGCGTTTCTTTATTGATGGGGGGAGCCTGTTGTCCAATTATGTTCAGCGTCCTTTGTGGCGAGGTGAGGGGAGGCAAGATTGTTCCTTGATGAGTCCGGCCTGAGGGGTCCTCTTGCTACAATCCTGACTTTCACATGTTCTGCATCCCTGCAGGTTCTTGGGGCAGGTTGGCTTCCTCCGCTACCCCTGTGAGTGGGGACCCTTCCCCCTGCTGTGGTTTCTAGGAAGAAAGTGGGGAGGAGGGGAAACTCTGTGGCAGTGAGCGCAACCTGATGCAATCTGTCTCAACATGTTTTTACCCCCTTTTTTTCTTTTTATCCCCCGTAGGTCTGAGAGTCTTGGTGTGCGCTAGGGTGTTCTTGGGTATTGGGTCTCCCGTTTCCTGTTGTCGCGACTGCTCTGTGGCAAGTGCAGCGGGGTGGGATGCGTCCTCGCTTTGTGCCACTTGCCCTCTTCAAGGGGGAGGGAGTAAGGATGCTCCTTGTCTCGAGGAGCAGTTTCCTCGAGAGGGATATTCCTGCATGTGCCCCGCTAGAGTTGACTCTGCACCGGGTGCTGGGTGGTTGGGATGCTTGCTACCAACACTTGGGGTGATGGGGCTTGTGTCTCCTAGTATTTCCTTGTGGTTGTGCACGGAAAATGGTCACCGGGCTGTTTTTCTGGGCGCTGAATAAGGGCTGTGGGCTATTGACTGCTCCCAGACTTGTTTTCCTTATTGCTGATTTTTTCTGTTATATTGGGTGGAAATTTGCTTGTCTTAGACCAGGGATCTCTGTGTGCCTCGTCCCCTCCCACCTCTGTGTGTTTGTGTGGCAAGAGCTCACACAGGGTTTGGTTGCTCCTGCCTCCCTTCACGTCTCCCGGGCCGGGTCAATAGAGCTTGCGCTGGTGGCGCTTGTCTTACCGTGAGGGGCGGGCCGGTGTCCCGTACATATGGGTCTCTCAAGACTCCCTCGTTGGTCTCCTCCCGTTCTTCTCACCTGCTTTCACCGGAGAGGGGAGCCTCTGGAGCAGGCCGTCTGAGCGAATGCTCCTTGGTTACCCACCACACTCCGGCAGACTGCAGCTCTGGCCTGCGCTCGCCCCAAGCTGCTCGATGCTATTCTTCCGCCCCGTCGGTCTGCTTTCTGTCTTGTGGCTGCCGGGGCTACCTTGTTCTAGGGTCTGCTTCTTTCGTCTGCTGTGATACCAACCCGTCCCTTGTTGGCCTCGGCACTTGCCTGGGTCGCTGCTTTGATGTCTGTTTGCCGCTCTGCGCAGGGCCCACGTGGCCTTGCGGGTGGCTGGGGCTCATGCTGTCAGAGCATGATGGGCCCGAGAGCCTGCCTTTCCACGCTGCTTTATAGATGGAGGATACTCCGATTCTCAGCAGGATTTGCCCCACTTGCTGCTGACTTCTCATGCACGGCACCGACTTAGAGCTGTATGTGGGCTGGGCAAGCTCTATTATTTCGCTGTTGGGTCTCTGAAGATCAGTGCAATCAGGCAGCCATTGTGCCTGCGCCCCCTGGTGGTCTCCAATTGACATGCCTTTTGATGGCGACAACCTGTTTGGCAAGGCTGTCGACAAAACTCTTCAGGCCATAAAGACAAACTGAGAGCACACGTTCTATGGGCACCCTTCAGCAGAAGAGGCTGTCCTTTTGTTCATCTAAGGAGAGAGTCTCCAGGTCTTCAGAGTTTCACTACCACCTATCGTCAGCCCTCCTACTTTACCACCCAGGAAGATTATATGGGATGCCCTCAGGCCTACGGCAGTGGCACCTAGAGCCTACATCGCCACCCCAGCCCCTTCCAGGACGCAGATGCCAAAGCAGGCCTGAACCAGCCTAGGATCCGCGCCACCACTTCTGCATCCCCGTGGGAGATCGGCTATCAAAATTTGTCGTTCAGTGGTGAAAGATCTCCACAGACAAATGTCCTTCAACAGAGGCACATCTTGCCCACACATTCCTCCTGTCATGAGAGACGAACTGCACCTGGCTAAGCTGCTAAAGGTGGCTCAAGACATGCTAGGCAAAGAGGCAATAGAACCAGTCCCTCAGTGTACTCCAGATACATTCTGGTATGGAATAAGTCGGGGTGGTGGCTCCCGATCCTAGCTAGACCTGCGAGGCCTCCAATCCCAAAGGTTTAGGATGGTCATGTTGCAGCACCTACTCAACCAACAGGAGGAAGGAGATTTCCTGGCAACCCTCGATCTGGAAGATGCCTACTTCCATATCCCCATTCACCACAAAACACCTGAGGTTCCTGCGGTTTGTCATTCCGGGCCACAAGAGCAGTTCAAGGCATTGCCCTTTGGCCAAAAATTCGCCCCATGGGTATTCACTAAATGCCTGGCACCAGTGGCTACCCACATCTACCCTTACTTGGACGATTGGCTCATCCGGTCCCGCTCCTGCACGCTGGCAACCCAGCACACCGCAGAGACCAGCCAACTTCCGACTTCGCTAGGATTCTCCATCAACTATCCGAAGGACTGTGTAGTGTCGTCTCAGAACGCACTGTTCCTGGGTGCCCGCCAGCACTGGGTGCTGGCTCAGCACAGTCTGGCGTCTTCCTTTGAAGCAAGGGTGAAGGCCATCCTGGGAAAGGTTCAATGGCTCTAGACCTCCTCTGTTGCAACAGTCTGGTCTATAAAGTCCCTTCTGGAGATGTCTTCCTGCATTCACATGGTCCCCTTCTGCAGGCTACAGGAGACACATTTTGGATGCCGGATGGAAACAAGTCACTGGCATATTGACCAACAAGATCACCCTCAATCGGGCATTCCGTCAAGCCCTGCAATGGTGGTCCGTTCTGACAGGGAATATTCATGAGCATGTGAATCCACGCAAGTCCCATGCTGGAGAAGAAGAGTTGCAAGTAAATAACTTGTTCCTTATTTTATTATACAAGCAAGCATGTAGGGTTGTATAGTAGCAACTAATATTTACAGAGAAGAATTTTATTTGATAATTGTTTAACACTTCTGTTTGAGTTGCCACTCTAAAACGGGACATTTATTCTTCATGAAGCCATTGGAAATTCATTTTTTCTGTTTAATTGTTCCTTATAAAAGCAATGTATTAGGGTCCAAACTAATTTCCCTGTTTAAAATGTACCTTTAGCCATAAAACCCCTCTCTGGTTCAAGATTAGTTTCCTTCTGATTTAAACTGTTTCATGTATTTATGCATAATTAGTATTTAGTAACCATTAGTTAACACAGAGTCTAGTTTAGTGGCAGCACATCACTTCACACAATACAAAAAGGCTCACAAAAGTCTTACACATGTCTGCGAAATGTATACTTGGTTGGTGCTCTGATCCACGTTTGTTCCGTGCACACTGGCAGAATGGATTCAGACATGAAAACCATGCTAATAGCATGTTTGGTCCCGGGCAGTGATCTTTATCACTTCTTTGTTAATAAACAACTGGATCTATTTGCATATGGCTCTTTAAGCTGCAAGCCTCACCCTGCATCTTCGCATTTTCTCTGAGCTCCAATAGGACTAAGGTTTATGATACAGCAGAGAACCCACCAGGCCAGTAGTCCCATCCACAGGCCCAAGGCAGGTTGCAACACTCCTATCCATAACCAGGACGCCGGACAAGAAGCGGATACTCTTTCCCGGGTATAATATCGGAACTACACTGATGTGCCGCCCGCCGCAGAGCACAAGCGTCGCAACACCACCAGGACACAGGAAGGCAGGAGCACGTCTCGAGAGAGGAGCGTGACACCAAAGACCAGGCTGCACCGGGGGATTAAATGGCGAGCAGCTAAAAACACCTCTGGTTGCCAATAGGGGGCTTCCAACGGCTACATCGGGGAGAAAAGGCAGGTCACTGCTGAGCAGCTCCCTGGTAATACTGCCAACAGACGGGGCGGGGGAACGCCCACAGGGAGAGCGGTTCCCTGTGTCACTGCGGGCATACTGGGAAAACTCACGCGGGAAGCTAACACAGCCCACCACAGAAGGCGAAACCAACACTAGGCTCACATTCTCAGACAACTTAGTTGAAACACCAAATCCCAGGCAGAGCAGGGATAAAATGTATAGCTTGCCTAGTCAGAGAAATCCCAAACCATACAGGTAGCCTGAAAGGGGAAAACTAGGACAGAGGCAGCCCTTTTCACCTCATATCGGGGATGGAAACTTCATAGTCCAATCAATCAGGGGTAGGCAGGGGATTTAAAGGAACATGCCGTGTTTTGGTAATTCAATTGGTCATTCCTTTGCCAACTCTGGAAGAAGGACTTCTTATGGGAGCTGTGAGGAACCCGAGGGCGTCCTGGCTCCTTTCCCCCCCCCGGTATCCTCTGCTCAGGTGGCCAGGAAAAGGTCATCACTTTTGGGTCCCGACCCTGGGGTTGGATATGCAAGGGAGGGTCACCTGGGTGGAGGAGGCTTTGGGGGTGGGGTGGGCGGTGAGAGGACGTCCTTGGGTGAGGCATGGTAACCCCCATTTCCCTTTCACCGCAAACCCTCCATCCCTCAAGCCTTCATAGGCTTTTGTCACTGATTCCCCTAAAATATTCCCCAAAATGCATCAATATTGTACTTGGATGAAGAAGAGGACAACGGAACCAACACATCCTCATTTTGTGAAAACAAATGAGCAATTGTCAGTCCCAACTAAGTACTGGGACGAGAAGGTCGACAACAAGATCCAGGCAGGACTACCGGTTTGCTGGTGAGCGGTCTAGTCCTTTTTTATATAAATGAAACTGGAGGCGGGAGCTTTAAAAGCTTGAAGCCCAAAACAAATGGTGTCAGCTGTGAAAGCACGGTCGGGTGAGGGAGTAGAGTTGGCTGTGTGCAGGGAGACGTCTCCGGTGTGGCGGCATTGCAAGAAGAGCGCTGGAAGCCTGTGAAGCAGCACAGAGTGTATGCAGCAGGAAGCAGTGACAGAAGAAGCTGAATGCCGGTAGCAAGCTTTGAGACCGAAGCTGGCAGGACCCAAGAAAGCAGTCGTATGTATCCTGCTTCACTGTGAAAGCATTGCTGGGTGTGCGCGAGCCACAAGACCACCACAGGGAGAAGATGCAAGCGATCACGCGGAGAACCAGGACCCCATGGTGACGGAAGGACTCGCGAGTAGCCAGAAGACAGACTGTGAGTAAAATCGGAAAGGGGCAACACTGGGCTAGCAGGCGGTGATAGAAATAAAGTGAATGCAAGGCATTGTGAATACCGAATGCAATGAAAGCAGATGAATCGCACTTTGAATAATGAATGAAATGAAAGCAAGACATTTTCTGAATACTGAACAAATTGAAAGCGAGTTAAAGAAAAGTAAAAGTAATTTGAATATCGAACAATTTAAAAATACTCCTGCATCCTGAAAGGAGTGAAAGAAAGAGTGTGAACGTTACTGAAAGGAAAGTTGTGAACTTCATGGAAATAATGAACTGCACTAAATGAAAAGTGCTAGGAAAGCCAAGAGAGCACAAAGAGTTGAACGCAAGATATAAGAGATCTAATACAGGCCACAGCCAAGCAAGTGCAAAGAGCTGTATATTATTTAAAAAAAACAGCACTGTCAAGACCCAAGGAAACATAAGGAAGTGTAACACGCACAAGGTGTTTAAACCAGCCACAGTACATAGTCAGAAAAGTGCAACACGTGACTGAAGCAAATCTCGCTGCTGAGGAGAAGCAGTGGACTGAAGTCCCAGGAGAACAGTCAATGAATGGTACCGGTTGCGTGACCTGTAATGGGTGGGACCGTGTGTTCCACAACTGTGCCTAGACCGGGTACCCCTGAATGGAAAATCCACTGAAAGCACCTTTCAAGAAGCTTGTGTTGTGCCAAGATCTTTTTGTGATATTCAAGTTGAGTGTTTTGAAAGCTGGGGGATTTGAACTCTTGGGCAAGAGAACCCCTGTATTTGATGAACTACTTTGAACTTGGGGAAGGGATCACAAGCCAAAGAGCCAGAAGAAGCTCTGAACTTTACTTTGAACACTGTTCCCTTTTTAATGCTGACATCCCTACACATTGTATGCAGTTAGTTGTGAGGGCAAGTATACGTTTTGGACACAGACTGTTTGTTTTGGTCTTCCTGACATAGACTATCCTAGTTTTCACCTTCGCATCGGGCAAGTTAGGCATTCATCCACTCTGCCTTTTAAGTTAAAATAAAACTTTGTTGATAAACTTGAACCTGTTGTCTGTGTCCGACTCCTGATACCTTCAGACCAGCAGCAGTTTACCTGGGCATATTGAAGAGAAATACAGACAACAGAGAACACTAAGACTTGATAGGAATCCAGAAGGGGGCTGTGAACAGAACCGTATATTGAAGCCTTTACAATGCATTTAATTGTCACCTAAAAAATTATAATAAAAGGCACCCATTATATATATCTTTGGTATCCGACTTGTTGGTGTCAACCCGGTTAACACAGGCACACAGATAATAACTATAGTTGGAAGGGCAGAGCCAGGATTTTGAAAAGGGCCCTGTGACATTTCAAGATTGGAGTTGTAAAGAGGAAGGACAAGCGTCCAGGGGCTTTCTTTTAAACAAATGGTGCATTTTGCAGTATTTTAACACTACCGCCTCTCTAGAATATGGTTTTACATGACACATTAACAGCAGTATGTACCATCCACAATATCTTTGCAAAAGCCCATGAAACAATACTTGAATAAGCTGTAATTTGTGGCCCAATTTTAGGATTGGGCAGTTTCATCCTACCAGTTGGCTTACTTGACCCAAAGCCAACATGTCAACATGTCTTCCAGGTATCATGCCATCACAGCAGATTGGTGCCATGTATGCAGCATTACATGTATGTCTGCACATCATTATTACTGGAGAGGCATGAGGAGCAGTATGCCCAACCAAGTACATTTCCTTTACACTTTCCCACTTCTCCTCATTGGCCCACTCAAAGCTTCTACAAATCTCTCCTGAACACAGTTAAGCCATGCAGCTGGCTCTTAAAAGCAAGTAGGCACAGGGTTGCATCAGATCTTTGAGTGCCAGTGCCCTAATCTAGCACACCTGCCTCTTTGTCACCAGTAGACTTGTGCTAGACAAGCTATGCTCGGGTGGGTCCAGACAAAGTGTCTAGACCTGAGCTTGACTCTACTTTCCAGCCACTAGACAAATAAAACTGTGTGTTTCATGGCCTGGGATGGGTGTCATCTGCTTGTCTCTGGTCCTGCCTTATCCACAGAGCCTCGCACCAGGGAGAGTGCTTGGAATCTTCCTTCACTGCCTCTGGAAGCCGTGCTGTTCAAGGTGTCGAAGCAAGGTTGCCTCTTGGGGTAATTTGGACCAGATTCCTGCTGAGCGGGTCCTGCAAATGGTTTTCACTGGTCTTTTATTACTAGCAGTGCACTTTTTGGGTCAAATTTCTTTTAAGTTTTTGTAATGTCAAACAAACCAACATTTCAACAGAAGGGAATGTATTGATTCCACTAGTGTGCTAAAGAAAAATGTTCAGTGCTGAGATGTTAAAATATCCGTCATGACAAACAGTAGAAGTGACAGCAGCAAACTACATTAAATAACATCAAAGAAAACTGTGCAAATCATCTTGTCCTTATGAACTAATAATTGCAAAATATCTCAAGTGAATACTGTACCATCCTCACACTCTAATCTGCAACCTCTGGCTATCTATTTTAACATACCATCGTCCCATCTTCTTCCTTCCCCCGCCTTGTGTCCTAGAAGATCTCAAACTTTCCATCAACAAAGAACATAAATCCCTTCTCCTTGCCTTTCAGCTGCTGGACCTGCAGCTCAAAGAAATCAAAAAATTCAAATGGAAGAGAGCAACATGTGAATTTTGTATATATTTCCAAGGAAGGGTAGCCATTTTCGATATTGAACTTTGATTCATTTAACATATCTGTTAATGTTTCCATCTCATAAATGTCAAATGCCTTAATCATTTACTTTCCTGTTTAAAAACAGAGTGCATTTTCCACTCTGATACTAAACATGATTTTGCTGCTAGGAGTAATATGTACCATGTGGGCTTAGAGTATAAGATTGCCCCTCCTTAGAGGGTAGGCAAGCTAAAAACAATTTGGAAGCGACTCCAATGGTCTAGTTATTCTCTGCAGCTCCATGATACAGGAAAGGTCCATGAGCCAAAACGCCTCGGCATGCAGTCTTGCTACAGCCCCATCTAGCAAGGCAAACTGACTGTAGGTCACGTTTTGGCTCATTCATGAGGTGGTTATTGCTGGTTGTCCATGATTTAACACTCAGAAATGTCCAAGGAAGAAAAAACCGAAAGTCATTTGAACGAAAATGACTTTCGGTTTTCTCTCCCACAAACATTTCTGGTAACCCGCCTCCCCCCGCCTCTTACCTTTTGGAGGCACACTTCGTTGTGTGCCGCCGACTCCCTTCACCTGCGTAGATGCACGAACCAGCACTGCAGGGTCCTTTATTTTATTTATTGTTAGCCTTTTTGTGACAGAGCAGGGGACATCCCTGCAATCCCCGATGCCATTGTAACGAACAAGGGTGCAGGCGACACCCCCGCTCCCCTTGTTCCCTAAAATGATACTGATTTGTAGGTGTGACATTTTTGGCTGTATGTAATTTTCTTACAGCCGGAATTCAAACAAATCTATCCTTTGTTTATTTTTCTTTTTCATGTTTTTATACAAATTCTGGGTATTGCGATCAATGTAATTGTTTTATCCCACAAAGCTTGTACTGTGCGGCCATTGAGGTTTAAATGCTTTACTACCAAGTTTGAGAGAACTTTAGACCAATGTATCCGAATCTGCAATGACCCCCCCCTTACCACTCCTTGCTATCGATACTTTTAAATATAAGACCCTTTGTACCTCTGTGTGTGGAGTTCCTTTTCAAAATGGGTTACATATCTCTTGTTGGATGTTTTAATTGTGCAACATCCAATTTAGGGCAACCTTCCACCCATCCCAAACCAGGCATGCACAATTTTCCTTTATTCAATCAAGTTTTTGTTATGAATCTGGGATCCCCAATTTAATAACATTGATTCCTTACAGCCTCCCACCCCTTTTGACACCAGAAACACACAGGGTTGAACAAAAGGTCTATTTTGTTCAGAAATTGAAATAATTTAATCACTTTAACCCCTTAAGTGTCAAGGACGAGATTACTTGTCCTAGGTGGATGGGATTCCACATTATGATATTTTTTCCTGGCAGTAAAGAGGTTAAAGATAGTTATACATCCATGACTGCTTATTATCAACACACTAGTCACCTCAGTTTGCAATGCTAAAATTATGGAAATAGACTTTTGTAATACACATCACCATAGGTATATATGCATTTAATTCACCCTGAGCACGCAGGCACCATGTTATTGAAAGCGCGAGAGTCCAGGAGGAATCTTTTATTTGTGAAAAACAAATTAGTTTGATATCCCGCCTATTCAATTCTTGCTACTTATCCTTTATTAGAAATACAACCACCCCCTTACTAGACATGTAAGAATTTCAGCAGCATTTTAGGCTCAATTGCAATAAACTACTGGACCTTCAGGTATGTAAATGGCTTGTAAAAAAAAGAACATGCATGTTCAACATGTATGGAGGCTAGATCCCTCTGGTTCTGTTTCTATTTAATTATTGTGTAAAAGCATGCCATTCTCACTTTCAATGGGACACTTTAAACGGGAAGAGAATGGATCGCAAATTACCCTCTCCCTTTTGTCTGGAATACTTAGCTTTAACAGTATTCTGCTCAATGGCCTATTCAGGAAGTGACTTTACTTTGTTTTGCTAGGTATGCACACTGTTGGATGTCATTTGCTCTTCTGTGCTTGCGCAATGCAGAGGAGTCGTCACTTTATACAGACTATCAGTACGATTTTATTGATCTATAATTCCAGAAGCACATACGAATGTACAGTTAGTTGCTAAACCTCCATCCCTCAATACCTACATATAACAGGGCCAGGATTTACTCTAATTCCCTTTATAGTATCACTCCCCTCAGGATTGTTTCCCCTTTAGATCATACTTACATTTGAATTTCTTTTTGCTGGATCACAGACAGGCAGGTGGGGCACCCTCTAAAGGACTGGTTCAATTCTCCCCCTCTAGGAACACGTGGGCATCAGTCCGCAAGATGGGATCCGCCTTACTCTCCACAACCTGTCTGCTGTTTCTTCCACTGAAGGAGGCCAGGGGCTTTAACTCCGGCTATGCCTCACTTTCGTGGTGCTGGTAATTATCCAAAATGGGTCCAAAAGCAGAGCAATCTATTCCTTCTCCTTCCTGTTCTTATGAATTCTTCTTTCTCTTCATTAGTGAGTGAGTGAGCAATTGAGTCTATCTATCATGGTGTGTCCCTGAGTGAGTGTGTTGAATCTTATATAGAACAGTAACTCCACCTTTTCTGAGGTATGTATCCTTTCCCCAATTTAATTGGTCAATGTATGTGATTGGACAGTGTTCCAAAAGTGGCCTCCACAGCCATTGGGCACATTAATTAAGGAGGCAGTCTTATGGAAGTAACGTCTGCACCCAGTTTCCCTCCCATTCAATGTGATATGTCAGGGATTTCTTGCGTTAGATATTGGCACATTTCATAAATTTGTAATTTGTACACATGATCACTTTGCTAATTTGCTCATCAGATTCCTCTCCAAGTGAATAAAAACACAATTATCACAATAGCAGCAATGGTTAATTACTTTTCTGTCAAATTTATTTTTCCATCTCAGTGACCGGCTCATCCCGGCAAACGCTATGACATGACCCACTAGCATGCGCCATTTCTTTGCGACAAAATACAAATATGCCTAATTTGCATACTGAAAATGACGACCTACACATTCGGTTTTTTTTTTCTAGCTGTTCTAGCTGAACATTGTAAAAAAAAGTCACTTTTTATGAATTTATGTTAAAGAATTATCAGTGAAATAGTGAATCCTACTCTAAAATGTTTTTTTCCTATAAAAATATTAAATGGCATCTGCAGTTGAGTCTGTCACCAACAGAACATCTGGAGTCTTCAGTTGTTTAGCTGTTAGTTCAGGGCTAATCTTTACAACCCAGAGGCCTGGCAGTGATCAGGTGTTTGAAGTTTGGTTCTTCAGGGCCTTTACATTTGTCGCTGCCCCTTTGGACAGTTCCGGGTCTGTAGATTCTTCTGATTAAGCTTTGTTTTCCAGATATTTTCTTTCCTTCCTTCATGAGGGCTTGGGAGATGGAAGATCAGATTAGATGCCATGGATCTGCTGAACCCCCATTAATTTTTCCTTATCTGAAGTTCACCGTACACAGTTGCAACCCATAAAAGCCGGCTTGGGATTTACAGTCCGGTCCATTTGTTTTTTTCTTTCTATGGCCCTATCCTCCAACAGTTTATCTGTGAGAAAGCATGGTATCTGTTTTCATTTGTCATTTTGGGGGAGGTGGCATGAGTAGTATACAGATGTCAAGAGTTCAGTTCTAGCTTCCTTCAATATAGTCCCATTCACACATTCAGCTTTTAAAATGTACATTTTCCTGTTCCCCCTTGATTTGACATTTTCCTCAAAAACACAGCAGCATAACGCAAATTCGTTTTTCTTTCTGCTATTCTTTCTCCAAGTGAAGCCTTTCCCAATTTTAACAAACATTGCAGGTTATTTTCTGGTACTTGAAATGCTCATCTCAGTCTTGTCAGTCAGTTTTATTTGAGTGACTGCAAAACAGTTCACATGTTTTCGCAGTACTGTGCGCAGGTGACAAATTGTGTTCTTGAAATTATGCCATGTTCTTAGTAAATCGCCTTACCCCAACATGTCGGGAACCCCCTTCAATTGCAGGTATAGAAAGTCCAAAAGGTGGCCCAGTCGAAGTCCTGTTGCAACTGGCAAAGGCTCTAAAGTTACACCTACCCCACATCGGGCCTGCTTTCAACAATCCCACTTTATACCATTCCTGGAAAGAAAGAAAGCTTGTGTAGAACGTGCGTATAGGTTAACCCATATGCAACTCAAGGGGGATAACTAGGTTGTAAGCCATTGTCATATTTTGGGCAGCCAACCTCCCAGAGAACAGGGTGTAAGCAATAACATTCCAATAGCGTTCATGGTAAGGGGACCCTATTTTTCAGGGAGACTTGTGCTTTCCTTTAGAAATCATACAAGTGGATCACTAGAATGAAATGTTGAGCTCCACGCACCCCTCCGCCTATAAATGTTAGGCTGTCCTTACGAATTCTTGTTTCCTTTCCGTCCCAAATAATTCTCCCCATTTTCCATTGTAAAGTCTGTAGGGCCTCCTCAGTGAACACTATTGACAAACTCTGAAGAGAAAAAATACCTTGGTAACATGATAATTTTACTTCCACCAACCGTCCCTTCCAAGATAAAGTGGGTGAAAACCATCTACCAATATTAGAGGTGATCACCCTCCACGTATGGTGAAATCAGACTTTTAGAAGTTCCCTAGAGACCTTATTTGCCTGATCACCTGGTAACGGAGCCTGTCTATGTGGACCTTGAAGGGAAATCTCTGCATCTGGTGCTTTAATGCATCACTTAGCAAGCAAATGGTCAATTGGCATTACAAATGATCTAGTCACTTCTGAAACATGAGACACCCATGCCCAATATTTCTCTCTTCCTGCAGTATGGGGATAGATTACAATGGCTTCACCCTATGCAGTAATACATAGTCTGTGCCAAACCCAACCCTTACATGTTAATTGTAGCTACCCTTGTATACCCGAATAGTCAAAATCTTTGGTTATTTCTTATTGCTGTTTTCAGTGGCTACATGACAATTGGATGTAATGAAGGGGGCAGTGGACAGCTTTGCCTCTGTTTCCTCTCTAGTGCAAATGCAATCACTTTAGCTTAAGAGACAGCCTAGAAGGCGCTAATCCATCTCATCCAGCTATCTAAGCCCATTTTCCTCAATGCTTCTTTCATAAAATTCTCAGCATTCAAGAATAATCAGACCAGCTCAGCATTTGCTATACAATTTACCTTTTTCTGCATATTGCTGTCTCCTTGTATACCTATACCAAAGCCTCCTGGTCACTGTAAACTAGTGTTGGGAGAACGCTGTGAAATTTATAGGCCAGTATTCTTAAAAAATGTCAGCAACATTAAGTAAGGAATAAGGCACAATTCCTGTGGTCCTTGTTCTTCTTCGGAGTAATCGATATCCGTGTTTGAAAAAAGTATTTGGGTATTCTCCCCTGTCCCTCCCCCAGGGGTTCCATTATGCACTGTAGCCAACAAGGGTGCTAGGGCATCCCCAAATCTCCTTTCTCCAGCATGGGGTCTGGCATGGATTCACATGCTCATGAATATTCCCAGTCAGGCTGGGAATCCTCGGTAAAAGGAAAAAAAAAAACTGTTTCACTTTTGCTTTAAACTGTATTGCTCCTCTAAACCAATCACTGTCCTCTGGGTCATACTGCCTCCATCCAATGCCAGTCCTCTCCCTAAGCTCTACCCCTGGTGGCCATCTTCAGATTTTTAACGCCCGCTTCAGTGTTAGGAGTCGTCTTAGTGCTCGCCAAGCTTTTTTCCTTATTTAGCGTTTTTGGGTGAAATGTGAAGTTTTATTTATTTTTAAATTTGAGTTTTATTCGTTTTTAAAAATAAGGGTAATATATTACATATACGTGTGTTACATTCGCACTGTTACATCAAAGTTGTATAATTACTCAACATAAAAGGCACGCACTTTCGTGTGGGTTATCTTATCTCCCCCCCCTTTGTGTTAGATTCTCTCAGTCCCGCTCAATCCCCCCTCCCTCCCCTGGGTGGCTTTCTTGATTCTTCCAGTTCGTTGGCGAAAGTTCAGTTAGTGATTAGCACAAGCCGGGACGTCGATCTTAGGCGCTCTTTTTGGGCTCAGAGTGTGCGACTGAGTATGCGACGGGCTTGGTTGACTTGTGGCTTGTCGGGCAGTGTTTGCTTCCTGCAGGGGGTGTTGCTTTCTAAGGTCCTTGATGTGTTAGGTTGTTCTCTTCCGTGCGTATGACATGTAGATTAGCGAAATCACTCCAAGTTTCTTTGTGTCGTGCAGCCTTATCGTGGTGGGCTGCCGTGATTTTCTCCATTGTGTAAATGTTCGTTGCAATCTTAACCCATTCCTTTTTAACTGGGAGGCATGGGGATTTCCATTTAATGACCAGGCCCGCCCTAGCGGCCAATAGTAGTGGGGACACCAGTCCCTTTATTCTGATTAGCTCCTCATCTTCCTCCTGCAGAATGAATAGTCAGGAGGGGTGGATGACTTCCGGTCAATGCTGTCGATCTGTTTGATCCAGCCTAGGACTTCGGCCCAGTATATGCGAACTTTGGGGCAGCCCCACCACATATGCCAGTAATTGGCGTCCATGCTACATTGTCGCCAGCATTTCGGACTGTTAGTCTGGTACATTTTGGAGAGCCTGTATGGGTCGTACTGCCATCTGTGAAGTAGCTTTATTGCGTACAGTTTATATTGTGCTGCGATTGATATTCTGGATGGTGTTGCACAAATTATGTCCCATGCCTGCTGATCGAATTCTCTGGCAAAGTCCTTTTCCCATTTTCTTTGAGGCAGAGGTTTGAGGCTCAATCTTTACAGATCAAGGCGCTGTACATGCAAGCTATCAAGCCTTTGTGGTGGTCGTATCTAGGATTTTTTCAAAGGGCGCGAATTCTCTTCTCGTCTTGTCTTTCCATTCCCTTTTGCATAGGACACCTTTCAAACGTAGGTACAGGAAGATCTGTATTGGGTGCAATTGGAGGGCTTCTTCTAGTTATGTAACTAGAAATCGGGTGATATGATGCGCATAGTTTGGAGGCCTTGCCTTCCTTAGCGATAACCATTATGAGCGCCTCGGAGAAAGATTCTGGAGCTGAGCCCTATTGGAGGATGTTATTGAAGAGCTGGACCATGAATAGAAGGAGGGTGTCTGTGAAGGTCTTGTAGAACCCTGCTGTATAGCCGTTGTTTCCAGGGGCTTTCCCTCTCGGGAGCCTTTTAATCGCTTCTTCTATCTCCTCACCTGTGATGGGGCGTTGATGGCTTGCGTTATGTCCGGCGGTAGGCGTGGAAGGGAAACCTTGTTCATATATTCTTTAATCTCCTCTGGGTGTGGGGCGGCCTCTGAGGTGTATAGTTTCTCATAGAAGCTGGCGAATGTCTCTGGGATATTGGACGGGTGGTTTCCGTGGGACGTTTCCTCAATTTGTATTGTTGACACCCATCTTTCCCTGCGCTGCCCTCGTAGTCTCGCGGCGAGTAGTGAGTCTGCCTTGTCCCCTTTTTCGTATTTCGGTTTTAGATATTGAAGCTTGCGGACGATGCGATTGGTTTCTAATTGCCGCAGTTCCTCCCTCTTGTCGTTGGCTTCCTCTGTTTTTCGGCTTCTATCGACGTTTGCCGATTGGGAACTGTGATCCAGTTTCATTTCGGAGCTTGTTTTGTATGAGTTGGCGTTCTCTTTTCTTAGCTGCTCCTTCTTTAATGAGTATCCCTCTCCACGTGGCTTTGCCCGCTTCCCATACTGTATTTACAGAGGTTTCACCTGTTTTGCTTGAAGTACTGTTCAATGTCCTGCTTAAATTGATCTTGGAATATCGGTTCCTTCCAGAGTGTCTCGTTGCAACGCCATTTCTAGCTTCTCTGGGGGGAGCGCCATCCAACTGATGGTGGCCGTGACCATGTCGTGGTCCGTCCGGGTTACTGGGGATATACCGAATGTGGTCATCGCCTCGGTGAGGTATACGTAGTCAATTCTCATGTACGTGGCGTGCAGCGTGGAATAAAACGTGAAGCCTGTCTGCCGTGGGTTTTTATGTCGCCATGCATCCTTGAGTTTGTAGGCGTCCATGTCTCTGACCTGTGAGCGACCAGATTCTGGTGGGGCAGCCGCTAGTGGGTTGCTAGCTTGTATGTCCCATTCTGGGTCTATCCACGTGTTGAGGTCCCCTCCCAAGATCACTTCCACTTCTGCTTCAGTCATGACTTTGTGGACTGTGTGTTGTAGGAATCTGGACTGCCCAGAGTTGGGTGCGTATATGGATGCAAGTGTGATAGTGGTGCCCTGTATTTTGCCTACCAGTACGAGTGCTCCTCCGCTTACGTCGGCCCAGGTTTTCAAAATTTCGAACCAGAGCTCTTTGCTAATTAGGATGCCGACACTGGCTCTCTTGAGTGGGCCAGAGCCCCAGTATTCGGAGCCTGCCTTTGCGTGCAGGACCTTCCTCTCCTCGGCTGTATCTGGTTTCTTGTAAGAAAAGTATGGCTAGATTCGCCCTCTTGAACTCTCTAGACACCAGTGACCTTTTGGTGGGGGAGTTGAGTCCCTTGACGTTCAAGGTGCCAATTTTGATTGCGCCAAGCCTGTCGCTCATCGCATCAAGTCTGTCGATCATTTGTCTTCTTCTTGGATTGCGCATCGAGTCCCGTCGTCTTTCTCTGGGTGCCGCCTTAGTGGAAGTGGGCTGATAGGTGCCCATAGCCGCTTGGAGCTGTGCTATATTCATTTGCCCTCCCCCCTGCATCTCCCTAAAGGTATCCCACGTGATACCCCTTGCCCTCTGTCCACTTTCTTCATTTTTCCCTTTTCAGCGAGGACCTGCATTTTGGTTTAGTGGCGTCCAGATTGGATGGAGTGAATGCAGCCGGTCCAATGTCGGACTACCGGTGGGGACTGTTACCTCACGGTCCCTGTTGCAGTTAGTATCAAAATAACTTTTTGAGCCAACTTCCCACCCCCCCAACACTTAAATACTCAACAGTAACTGATATAAGTGAAAACTGTAGTGATACATGCGGTTCCATGGATCGTCATCAGCCGACTGTGCCAGTCCGCCTCCAAGGAGGAGGCCCTTCTATGAGGCGGGCCTCGCTTCGGAGTTGCGTGAGTCGCTGGGATCCTGACAAGTGTTCATGCAGTGATGCCCAGATGGATGGCGTGGCTCGTGGCGGGTAACCCTGTTGCGTCACTAGTTTCAGGCCTCTCGGGCGCAGGTTTCGTGATATTGTTAATTTGTCACGGTCCAGAGTGTTGTTGCCCCTTCTGTATTTTCTTGAGCCTTTCACTCTTTCTCCTTGAGCCCTGGAGCTCCCATTGTTGTCTGGTCTGTTCGGGCCCTTCACGGTCTCCTTCCTTTGGTGCCGGTCCTAGAAGGTCGGCGATGCAATCACAGATTTCTTCTTCGGATCTTAGCTGTATCCGTCTGCTGCCGTGCTCAAAGGTGAAAGAGAAGGGGTATCCCCACCTATATGGTGTGCCCTGATCTTTGAGCCATGAGTGGGCCACAGAGGCGTCTCAGCGCTAGAGTGAGCGATGATAGATCCTGAAAGATGGTTATCTGGGTGCCTCCGAGTGTAAGGGGCCCGCCTGATCTAGCCTTCTCTAGTATTCTGGCTCTGTCTTGGTATCGATGAAATCTGGCGAGGACTGACCTCCGGCTCTGTGTATTCTGTTTTAGGCTCATCGATATCTTCGTCCGCCGTCAGGATTTTGATGATGTCGTGTATGTTTTTTTTTTTTTTAGGTCTTCTTCCGATTCTCCTTCATGCTCGAATGCCAAAAAAGCGTAGGTTGTTTCTCCTCTCACGATTTTCCAAATCGTCCATTTTAAGTCAGAATTCCTCCTCTCTCCTTTCTATTTCTCTTACTCTGAGGTCCGTTTGTGTTTCAAGCGTGTCTATTGAGGCTTGATTATTCTCAACTCCTTCCAGTCTTTCTTCGATGTTATCCATTCTTTGTGTTATTTTATCTATTTTGCCGCCTAAATTGGCTCCTATGATTTTTATTTTGTTGAGCAGGGCTGTGAGGTCACCTTTTGGTAGCAGCTGCACCTGTTTCTGAGGTCTCCATTTTCTCTGTGGACCCGGTATCAGGGGAGGGTTGGAGTGTAGGCGTATCTGGCAAGTTTCACCTTAATGCTCATAAGGTGGTGACTGTGGTAGAGGAGGCACACGCCCCTGAATCGGGGACCCTACCCTCTGCACTGCGGTGCTCCCAGATGGCTTCAGAATGCTTCCAGGTGCATGGCCAAGTCCGGCGTCCCCTTGTCACTATGCGGTGGGAGAGTGGTGCGTACAGCTCGTTGATTCGGCGTGAGCACTGTTAGGGCTCTTAGTCGCGGTGGGCTGGTGCTTCGATCTCCTGAATCTTTGGATGTATGGCTCTGTCCTGCGAGGGTTGGGAGCTAGTGATCGTTCTGGGCAGCCTTGTGTGTTCGTTTGCAGTTGCCGCTCTTATTTGGGGGCCATTACTTCTTTTCTAGCAGATCTTGTAGAAGCGATCTGGAGTCTAATATTATGACCGGCAGGTAAAATGATATATTGTCCCATTGGGCCGGTCCAAAGTGTGTTCTAGCTTGTCAGAGGGAGAGTTTGCTGACCTGCCCTTGCTCTGTAGGGCCCGTTAAGTTTGTCCAATGTCCTCCTCAGTCCTTGGCTGTTTCGCTGTCTGTGTTACGACGGTATGGGGGTGGGTCTCTGTTGCTTTCTTCAAAGCCTGGGGCTCAATGAGTCAGAATGCCCAATGTTGCGCACTTGAGTGCGCAATGGTGGGATGCCTGATGTTGAGGTCGCAATGGTGCTTGAGTGCTCCCCATGGTAAATGCAGGGCAGCAGCGTTCGTATTGTGTGCAATAGCTGCCTCGGTAAGATTGCTGCCTCCTACAGTCTCAGTATGCTGCACTGCGTTGTCTTGACTCAGGAGTATCACACAATGAGACGTCACGTGTGACTGGTGTAATAACCTAGATTACACAAATGTCTAACACAGGCCTGGGGGTCAGGAGCGGCGCAGCCTTACGGATGAAGTATGATTCATGCACTACAGTCCGTATGCTGCACATGCTTTACCGGGTGTCAGATCTGCACCTGGGGGCAGGGGTCGCAGGAAGTCAAGTGTATTCTTTCCAGGAGCTTGGCAGGTCCCATGGGATCCCGGTGATCTGTATTCCGGGTCAGTTATTGGCGAGGGTCCGTTCGGTCCAGTTCCCAACGCCGGACCGGCCCCTTCCGTGTAGCACAGCTGACCGCGTGAGGGAGGGGGGTTCAGCACAGGCAACAACATGAACCGAAGCGGGGCACCGAATCCGTTAACTGATGATGCCTCTCCCAGGGTGTCCGCTCCAGTGGCGCCATCCTCATCTCCGCCCCTCAAGGTGCAGTCCCAGATCTCCCTTCGCACTATCGGGCCAAACCAGGGGCATTTGAGTAGAGACCACCTTGACTTCCGACCTTTACGAGGGGTTTCAGGTGCTCTCGGGGAGTGTCTGCAGTAGGCCTCTTATGCCTGCGTTCCGCGACACACATGGGTCTCGGGCTACTTTAGTTTTCAATCTCGTCGCTGCTACAGCACGTCGCACTGCTCCGTTCTGGCTCTATACGAATTCTGCTTCAATTTTCCCCACTCTTTCGGTCAGATTGTGGAGGACTTGTTCCTACACCTCTCCATTTGTAATTTTCCAGGGTGGGGGGGTCTGTTAGTGGGGGCTAAAGCCACTTTGGAGACCGTTAGTCGCAGAGCTCACACGGAGGTTGAGTTCATCCATGCGCCCCCTGGTGGCCACTCATTGTGAAAGTTTTTGACTGATTTTGGTTTTATCGTTCGACCGTAGGTCAACTACCATCAGCGGGGATCAGCTGTTGGTAAAGATCTTGCTACATTGAGGATCTTTCATTGAATCAAAGAAAGGCCCAGGCTTGGGCTTACTTCCTACCTTCTCTCCATGACCAAGGAGATGAAATGCCTATTCAAACTCTGTACAAAATGTGGACTAAGGAACGTTTTCATGGAGGATGGACCCCACAAATGAGGGATGTGAGGTCAGCTGTGTTTTTTCTAAAAAGACCAAGAAGGATCACTACAGCAGGCTGGCGGCTAGGTTAAAATCAGGTAAGGCATCTGACTCGGCATGATCATGCTTCCTGCAGGACCGACCGGTCCCACTATCGCACAGAGGTTGCAGTCCTTTTGAGGATGCCCTTCCCGCCGGGGTCCAAAAGATGGCAAGGCTGCATGCCACTGATCCCACTGGGTTTGCAGCCGCTGCGTGTCCTGGCTCGGGAAGGCCAAGGTTGCCATCGCCGAGCACATCCACAGTGAGCCTACCGGCAAGGGGAGCCCCCTCTGAAAGTCTTTGACTCCTTCGAAACTCTGCTTGCCATCAGCGGATAAGGCGACAGATATCCAAAGTGGGCACTTCGATGCCTCCATCGGCTTCTCAACCAGCCAAGACAACATCAACAGCGTCATCAATGGCCACAACCACATTGACTGCTGCTAGCACCCAGTCGAGGACCCCATTGACGGCTTCGTCGACGACCACTACTTCGATAGGAGGGCAGACCACGAAGGTGGTGACCACAGCCGCAGCGACTGCTGCTCTGCTTTTGTCCCTGCCGGCACGGCGTGTGGTAACTGCCGCTGCTTTGGCAAAGACCCCTAGAAAGGGGACAGCAGCTGCTTTCCTCCAGAAGTATCAGGAGAGGAGGAGTAAGGCTCAGATGACCTCTAAGAGGGGTACAGAACAAGGGGCTGAGCCAAGTGTGCCGGGGCACATTTATTCTAGCTCCAATGAGGGTGAAAAACTGCCAGAGGGCTACTATTTGTACCACAGAGGTGGCCAGGGGCCCTTGTTGGAAGGTGGGATATCCGGAAGAAGTACTGAATGAGGCCCAACGAAGATCCAGTTTAATCGGCAAGGACGATCTGCTGGCAACAAAAGAAAAACACAAGGGGACTCCACTTCTTTATATATCAGAATTCTCCCACCAAAGCTTCCAAATAAGTAAGACTATCAGAAAACACTGGGGAATACTTCAAAATGATCCCATTCTACATAAGTTGTTTCCAAAAGCACCAAGGATGGCTTTTAAAAGAGGGCGTAACCTGAGAGATACATTAGTTAGGGCTGAGAGACCACCTAAAGAGAAGCAACTTTTTTTGAAGACTAGAAAGAAGGGGACATTCCCATGCTTAAGCTGTTCCCATTGTAATAATGTGGTTAAAGGAGAGACAATCTCTCATCCCCCACACGGGCAGAAAAATAAAATTGAGAGACTTGGTAACCTGCCTCACCTCAGGGGTAATTTATTCTAGTAAATGCCCCTGTAGGAAAATCTATGTAGGACAGACAACAAGGCCCGTCAAAGAGAGGTGGATGGAGCACAAGTCGAACATCAGGTGCAAGAGTGTGAGATCACCGCTAGCAAGGCACTTTGTGGAGAACCACCACACGATAGCCCAACTTAAATTTCAAGTTATAGAGGTTGTGAAACGTCCACATAGAGGAGGAGACTATTAGTCTCTCCTATCACAAAGAGAAAAGTACTGGATCCACTTACTTGATACACTGCACCCCAGAGGTCTCAATGATGAGTTCTCGCTCAAGTGTTTTATTTGATGACTGTCATGTGATATAATTTGCTTTACTTACTGTTGAGTGAATTAAGTGACAAGGCGAAGTTACTATTTGTTTTGCTATATGTGTATAACAAGTTGATGTTCAACAAATAGGACTGTAATGTTTGAGGGGATATCTAAAGAGAGGGTACCTGCAAGGGGTATATTATCTGTACTATGAATATGCCTAGGTCAATTGTGAAGGAGTATCTTTAGACTCTCATCAGGGACCTGTATGAACAGTACCGGTTTTCAGCTCTGAGAAAGTCCATGATGTTACATAGAGATGATTGTATTAACCTTGTTTGGAACTCGCAATAATAGTGGAGGTTTTTTTCATTTTTTATTTTTTTATAACCTTTATTTTTGGATTTTACAACATAGCAACTCAATTAAACAGTATACCTCCGCCTGCCTCCCCCCTCCCTCCATCGCCCGGCACTTTCTCCCTTTCGCGTAACTGTCTTTTCGATCTGGGAGCTGCTTAGTTCTTCCTCTTGTCATAGATGTGAAGAAATGGAGTCTTTAAGGTGTGGATTTTGGGGATGAGCTTCCTGATAAATTTGAGTCAGCGGTTGATAAGAGATATGCAATGTATGGGGCCCAGATATCTGGTCGTCTCGCGTGGAGTGGCAGGGTCTTTATAAAGTTTGTCTCTACATCTTGACTGTAGCTCACGTCTTTGAGCCAGTCTTGGAGGTTCGGAGTTGGCCCTCTACTCCAGTGTATTGCAATTCTTCTTCTTGCTAAGACAAGTAGTAGATCTGTCAGTTTACGGCCGAGGGGTGGGAGGTGTTTGGTTAGACCCAAAAGTGCCAGAACTGGGTCTACTTCCAGTTGGGTTCCAGTAATTGCAGATATTTTCTCTAGCACAAGTTCCCAAAAGGACACTATGTTGGAGCACGTCCATGCCAGATGAAGGAAGTCTGCTTCTGGAGCTTTACATCTGTCGCATGTTGCTGTGGTCGTCAACCGTTGTCTGTGGAGTTTCGGCGGTGTGCAGTATATTTGATGGATAAAGTTGAAGTGAATCTGTTTATACCGTGTGCTCAAGGAGACTTTTTGTGTTTGATGGGTGATGTATGACCAGTCTTCATCTGTTATTGTGGTTTGTAGGGTTCTTTCCCACCTCCTTTTTTTGGTGCCTGGGTGGGGTAGGTGCCGTGTCGTTCAGTAACGACTAGTAGATTTCCGAGACGTGCCTTCCATCCCCTGGAGATTGGATTACTGCCATGTCGGGGGTTGTTGAGGAAACGTGGGCAAAGTATTTTGTAGTGTGTGTCGGAGTCTGAAGTATGTGAATAGGTCTAGAGCGTTGCTGCCTCCCCTCTCTTTGGCTTGTTGTGGGGTGATAAAGGTGCCTTCGGTAAAGAAGTCGGAGTGTTTTTATTTGCAGTTTGTCTGTCCAGTTCAGGTATGTTCTTTCTGTGGTTAGGGGTAGCCCTGCTATGAATCTCACTGGAATTGATGGAGAGAACCTTGTTTGAATGTTGCATTTTTTTGCGATCGTTTTCCAAATGGAGTGCGTGACCTGGACTACGTTAAGTGTATTGTGGGGCACCTGTAGATTTCCCAGAATTAATGTTCTGGGAATATAGGGCGTCACCAGTGCCCGTTCAATTTGGACGTGTGGTCTAACAAAGTCTATGGCATACCAATGCCCTAGGAATTGGGCTTGTGCGGCCCAGTAGTATCGTTCCGTGTCGGGTAGTGCCAGACCACCTCTTCTTACAGGTTGAATGAGTGTGGAATACGCCACTCTAGCCACCTTACCCGGCCACACCAAGTCAAGTATTACACTCCGGATACATTTAGGAATTGCTGTGATAATAGAATAGGAATATTTATGAAGAGATGCAGGAGTTTGGGTAGGATCACCATTTTCACTAGTGAGACACGGCCCCACAGGGTAAGTGGGAGAAGTTTCCATCTCATCACCTTACTGTGTATTGCTTCCAACATTGTTCCGAAGTTTTCCTGCATGACTTCTGCATGGTATCTTGACAGTGAAATCCAGAGATATTTGACTTTCGATGATTGCCAGTTGAATCCGAAGTCGTCGACAAATGTCTTTGTAGCCTCTGTTAGGGGGAATATGATAGACTTGGAGTGGTTGATCTTCAGCCCCGAGAAGCTGCCAAACTTAATTATTGTGCGCATTATTGGACTTAGGTTGTCTGCCGGATTGTGTACGAAGAGCGCAATATCATCCGCGTAGAGTGAGGCCACAAACTTATGTGGACCGATTGTTAAGCCTTTTTGTAAGTGACGAGCTCAGAGGTCTGACGCCCGGGGCTCCATTACCAGCGCAAAGAGCACCGCTGATAACTGGCAGCCCTGTTTGGTTCCTCTCTGTAGTTGTATTGCTAGGGATTTAGTGGTTCCCATGGTGATGATGGAAGATGGGTCCTTGTACAGTAATACTACAAGTTTGAGGAAGTAGGAGCCCAGTTCCATGCAGCGCATTACTTTGAATAGAAATGGCCATTCTATTGAATCAAACGCTTTTTCTGCGTCTAGTAGTGCGGCTATTGCTTGTTCTTCAGGTTCGAGTGCTGCCATTGCTCCGAAAATCCTCCTAATCCCGAAGGAGGTGTTACGTCCGGGAATGAAGCCCACCTGGTCGGCAATAACCAAGCCTTGCATAAGCGGGAGGAGTCTGGCTGTTAGAATTTTAGCAAGTATTTTATTTTATTGTCTAGATTTATCAGCGAAATCAGCCTTTAGGAGCCGCAGTCGTCATGTGGTTTTCCTGTTTTGTGGAGAAGGTTCATAGTTGCTTGTCACAGGGTCTGGGGTAGCGTTCCTAGTTCTATCGCTTCCTCATAGACTTGCACAAGCACTGGTGCCAGGAGGTGGGCGTGTGCCTTATAAAATTCGCCAGTTAGGCCGTCGGGTCCGGGGGCCTTCGTGTTGGGGAGATTTTTTATGGCCGTAGGGATTTCTTCCAGGCAGATAGGGACGTTCAGTGGTTCTCTCAGTGCTTCTTCTGTCCAGTATAGTTCAATCTCGTTTAGGTATTTGGTAAGAACTGCCTGGTTTGCGTTGTTTTTGGTACTGTATAACTCTTGATAGTATTTGCGGAACGTTCCGACAATTTCTTCTTCTGTGTGGACTAGTTCTCCTCGTTGGTTCCTTATCATTTCCACTAGGGTGGGTTTCAAGTCAGCTGTGATGAGGCGTGCAAGTAAGGCGCCAGGTTTTTGGCCCTCACCGTATTGCTGGATTTTGTGAGATCGGGATAGGAACTTTATTTCTCTTTCTGCCGTTGACCTAAACGTGTCTAGTTCCTCTTTTAGCGCAGCCAGGGACCCTGGGTCTTTTGATTGGGTGTATTTTAGTTCCCATTCTTTCAATTTGGTTTCGCTGGAAGTTAGTTCCCTACGGATAAGTTTTAGCATGCCTTGTTCCTTCGCTAGGCCTACCCCTCTAACATAGCATTTCATGGTCTCCCAGAGCAGACCGGGAGACGCCACTGACGGCTGGTTGATTTCCAAGAAGGTGGTCAATTCGGCACGCAGTTCATCTGCGAAGACTTGGTCTTGTAGAGATCCTGACTTAAATCGCCATTGTGGTCGGCTTTTCCTGCCGGCAGCTGGGTTGTATATAAGCGTGACAGTGGAGTGATCCGATAGGGTTCTAGGGGGGGGGGGAATCTGCCAAGGGCCCCATTGGCAATGTGGCTGGGATGAAACTATAAAAGTGATCCAGAGTCTGTATTGTGTACCCATGAGTGAAAGTTGAATTCTCTGGCATCCCAGTGTGTATGTCGCCAGATGTCGATCAGATTGTAGGCGGAAAAGATTTCTTGAATTTGCCGACTGGCTTTGGAAGATGGAGCTCTAGTCCCCTGTGATTTATCTTTGTGTGGGTCCAATGGTGTGTTTTAATCACCTCCCAGATGATTGTGGCTGACCCTACGGACTCGAGGTGGGTCATCACCCAGTGAAAGTTGTTAGCGCCATCTGTGTTGGGTCCATAGGAATTGACTAGGGCGACTTCTTTCCCTTCTAGTGTTCCTCTTAAGAGAAGTGCTCTGCCTTCCGAGTCTTTTTCTGTTGAGATGAGTTTGAACTTTGTTCTTTTACTTATTAGGGTAGCAACTCCCCTCGCAAATGAGTATGATTAAAAGTACCTATGGCAGCCCCAATCTCGGGCCCAATTGTTCTCAGAGCTGGGGAGGAGATGAGTTTCTTGGATCATGGCCACATCTATTTGGTGTCTTCGGAGGTACTGAATTATTTTCCGTGTTTTTGCAGGTTGGTTGCCCCCTTTGATATTCCATGTGGCTAGATTAAGCATCGTGCGATGGTAGTTTCATCTTTCCGGGTTTATGGTTTTGGGTGACTGTGGGTGCTTTAGTCTAGTTGTCGTTTTGTTTGGTGGAGCTTGATCAACGGTTTCAATCGCAGGCTTTGATGTGGTCAGAGATATACCACCTGTGGTGGTGGCCGGTGGTGTTTGGGCTTGGTTCGTGTGCTTTTCTACAACTCTAAAGATTTCCCATCCCACATGCAGGCAACTTCCAACTCGCCCGCAGTTATCCCTCCCTTGCGTGGGCAACTTCAAACTAGCCCACTGTGAACCCTCCCTTAAAAACAGATAGGTAAACATTGCTGTGCTTGGGGCGCCAGCAGCCTTCCAATGGGGAAGGGCTCTCTTGATTTGCAGGATATTGTATCTGTGGTGGATAATTTGTGGCAGTGAGTGTGGCCAGATTCAGACTTCTTATTTTGCTCTGGGGTTGGACTATGGTGGGTCTCTCCTCATTCGATCTTTGCGCAGTGGTCTCGGATTATTGGAAGTGGGTTTACAGCCAGCTCGGTCCAGATAGTCATTGGCTTCCTCAGGGGTGACGAAGAATTGGACTCTGTCGTCTTGTTGGACGCGTAGTTTTGCAGGAAAAAGCATGGAGTACTGTACTTGGTTGTCCTGCAGTCAGCGTTTGACGGTTGCGTATGATCGCCTTTGGGCCTGGATCGCTGGGGAGAAATCTGGGAAGAATTGGATGTTGTCTGCTTCGAATTGGAGGTCCCCTTTTTCCCTGGCCTTTAGTATTAAGTCGTGGTCTTTATAGTTTAGAAGTTTCGCTATGATTGGGCGCAGGTTTGCACATGGGATTGGTCTTGCGTTGGGGACCCTATGTCCCCTTTCAACCACGAACATGTGGGAGAGGATCTCAGTTCTGAATAGATCTCTGCAGATCTTTTCGACATGTTCTTCCATGTTCGTCCCGAGTTGGTGTTCCCTGACCCCGATGATCCTGATGTTATTTCTTTGCGAGCGTCCTCGAAGTCTTCATTTTTTGCATTCACGACTTTCATCTGAGTTTCGAGCGATGAAACTCTCAAGGCCAGAGAGGTTGCACCATCTCCCAGGTCAGACACCCGTTGTTCAACTGCTTCCAGCCGGTCCTCGTGTTTGTCTAGACGATGTTGCAGTCTATCAATCTTGGAGGATAATGTGTCCAGTTTGCTTCCTAGGCCTCTTATTCCAGATTTCAAATCTAGCAAGATTTCCCAGATATCAATGTTCTGAGGTTGTTCCTCCTCTTGGGTGTCTTCTTGTGTAGGTGACCCTGGTCTGCTAGTGGGTTTGGTTGATTTGGTGGAGGAGCTAGCTTCAAAGTACAGTTTTCTCTGGGATTTGTCAGTTTTTTCCATGGTCGCCACCTAGCTGTTCGGAGTTGGGTCTTGGATGCCGGGTGTCCGAGATGGGAGTGATGGGAGCAGCGGGAGCCCGGTGTTATGGCTCCACTTGGTGTCCCGCGCCCGCGGGGAGCACCACGTAGGGGACCTGGTGGGTGGCTGCCACATGTTTTTCTTGGTCGATGCTTGAGTGAAGAAGGGGGGCCCGGGCAGCGCTCACACCCAGAACGACACAGCGTTAGGTTCCTAGGTCAGCTGGCATCTGGACAGAATGGTTTTGGGGTATCACTGACCCTGGGTGTTGCTGGGGGATCGCTGCCCCTTCAGGTATCAGTCAGCGTATACTGTGTGAGGTAAACGTGGATTGCTCCCTTGAGATGTGGGCTCAGAAGAGAGGCGGCCCCTCATGCCGGCACAGGCCTGTTGTGAGCTTGATCTTAACGGTAATTGCCAGGGGGATCTCTCTGTTTGTTGTTATTGTTGCTGTGATTGGAGTCAGGGACCGCCGCCGCGCCGCTGTTAGGAGTCTTGTTGGGTGATTTATGGCATTGCGCTCTGGTCTTCCCAGCTCCCTGCGCCCCTCTGATCTTGGCGGGGCAGGGGGAAATGTCTGCGGCGAGGGGGCTCCGCACGGCCTCCGGCTGCTTTCAGATCGTCTCACTGTTTTTCATGCGTGTCTCTTCTGTGCCTTTGGAGGGGCCCAGCCCCTGCGACGTCTGCCGGGGGAGGACGGCGGCGTCGGCCAAGTTGCAGCCCGGCTCCGGCTCACAGGGACTGTCACGCGGGCAGGCCGGGGTGCGCACACAGCCAGTGCTCGCTAAGAGTGCACCGGCCGAAGGAGCGGGCCTGCTCCCCCGGCCCCGTGCCGCCTCCACTCCTACCTTTCTGCCCCGACAGGCCTACCCACAGGCAGCAGCTCGGCTCCGGCGCCCCGCTCCCGGTCAGCTGTTGACATGCGTCGCAGCGGGCAGCGTGTTTGCTCTCTCCTTCACTTGGGTTTCCGAGCCGGCCTCCCCTCCTCGAGCCAACGCGGGCCAGGTGGTCTGGTGGGTTCTCCCTCTGGGGGTGAGCGGGTCTCCCGCGGCTCGGCAGTTCACTCTCCGCGGGTCCCTGCTTTGCAGTCACCCGCAGCACCGTAAGAGAAGACCTCTCTGCAGGGGTTCCCACGACTTGCGGGCAGTCCTCAGTCGGCGGCCCCCTCAGGATGGCTAATTCGGCTGGGCTTGCACCGTCGGCGGCAATACTGGGATCGGTCTGATTGGCAACTCGTCCCACAGCTTCTCATCAGTTGTAAATGTGTTTGCCCACCACAGACATGCCGATTGCTCAGGATTCATCGGGAGCTGCACAGAGCTCTCTTAGGGAACCGCCATCTTGGTCGGCCCTCTAGCGCCCTCTGCTATAATAGTGGAGGTTAAGTTTGCAGTTGGAACTCATTAAGAGAGGGGTACTCACTAGTGCAACTAAATATAGTTCTACAAATACTTACCTAGGTTATGAACAAATAACCAGTGTATCACAATGATGTGTGTCTCTATTGGAAGTAAAACGCACTAGACATATGGGACATATGGTAGCTAGACATATGAAATTGAACATTTGTATTGAATGGGGCGGATGTTTCTTACTGTAGCTGTTTCGGTTTATTTTATTCATTTTGAAGTCATTAGCACATCTACTTGCTGTTACAAATGTCTATAAATGTATTTTACTGGTGAAGTTTACTGTAAACAGGATGCACTAGTAGGGATGTAGATCTACAGCACTCATAATTCACTGGTGAACCTGTGATATTTTTTTTTTACTCATGACTTCTATTCATAATTCACTGCTGAGCATTTTATGTTGATGATATTAACTTCTTTTCCCGCAATGGCTTACCTATAACGAACTAGAAGAAGATTATACCAAACTCATTCACTCACTTTGTGTTAACTGGGTCCATTCCAAGATGGACGCCAAACACATTTTTGCAACAGTCCGTCATCTTTGAAAGTGGCTTCCAGTAAGTCTATATACTAAAGCGAGAGGACGCATTCTCTGTTTCAATGTCGGCCGCCATCACTGGAGCAACCGACACTTGCATCAGAACGCCACCGAGGGGATACTGGAGCCCACTTGCCTACAGGTAGGATTCCTTTTACAGAGTAAGATATTATTGAGCGGCATGCAGGTCCGTATGGACTAGTTTCTGAACGTAGTATCTTGACATATTTGTTAGTTTGTACGCGCACTGAACCGCGCTCATAAACAACGCTACGAACATGGTGAATCTCCACAGACGTTGTTTTGTTTAAGAAAGAAGATTTAAGCCCATGGCAGATCCGTTTACCCATAGATGTAAGTGGTGCTTTTGTTTGGTGACATTTAGTGACGTGGTCATTGGTATGTGTTTGGAACTCAGATTAAATTCTGATAGAACACTGTTGCCTTATAGTGACTGGTGGCTGTTGTTTAAATACATCGGCGTCCAAGATCGCATGCTGTCATTGCAATTGGCCCAGGAACCTTAGCTGGAGACTACAAGGAATATCTGCAAGCCCTACAAATGTGATTAGATCACGGCGCTTGCGGTGAGTACAGTTATCTATCATTGAGCTCTATATTCTCTCAAACACATTGTGTTTTTCATTTACATTGGAGATGTCTTAGATGACAGGTTGGTTTCTTTTATTTATTTTACTTTAGGCGGCGAGGCACACCGTCCGGCTCAATTTGTAACTATTTAGCAACTATTCATAGCAAAAGGATCACCCTGAACTGCATTTCTACATATTATGTGATAGTCTTGGGTGACTAACAGAAGAGTTGGATCCCGCTACAGAATGGGACATTCCAATGTGACTAACATAAGGGCTATATCCCTGAGGCTAAGGCAGTCACTAGACTTGTGTTATAGTGAGCCATGTATCTGAAGAAGATACCCGTTAAACCAGTCCTTATGAGGAGTGGATCCATATGTCAGTGGGCATTAATGACATGCATATGAGAGGCGTCACTGTGATGCACATCTATTTCAACCCGTGTTACATGTGATTGTTTGAAAGATTTGCATCGAACATTAACACTGGCAAGCAAACTTAGTTTCTTATGTGATATTTTTTCACAGTCCTATTAGGCTCAAGAAGAAGAGGAAACTGCCTCAAAACGCATCAGCCGTATATATTGCACACCTGAATAGCTTTGTTGATGAAATTGTATATTGATTAAATACTATCATTTACTTACACTGCTTTGAAAAGCATTGCGTGTGTTTAATATCCGATACAACTGAACACTACTATCTCTAGATCATCAATTAAATCCTTAACTGTCTGCTGACGGTATTCTATAGTGTGCAGGGGACGGGAGGATTCCAATCTTGGATCCTCATTTCTCCCTTTTTCGCATAATATTGGTTCTGTGCCAGGACCATTTTCCTCCCACGCACCTTAAAACTCTTATACAATTGAATTGACCTTGTAACTTGAGAATTTTTTTGGGAATAATTGGTGTGCAGCAATAATTCTTCCTTTCACTGCAGGGTGAACCCCATTGTCTACCTCTACAGAAGAGGCGTACCAGCCCAGACCCCTCCCCCTCTCGTTCCGCCTACACCTCAACTCAGGGTGGTTTCGTTGGACATTCTGACCACGCAGCACACGCTGGTATCAGAAATTCAGCAGAGAATACCGCTCACACCGGGCCCTACTCCGTCTAGAAGTCCTACAAGACTACCTTCCGGGAAGCCCTTCTAGACACAAGCGCAAGTCAAAGGACCCAGCTGGTCCAAGGTGCCAACCGACCCCACCGCCGCTTCCACCTCAGGATTTGACTCTGACAAAGGATCCTGCCAAGCACACAGACACACAAACCGATACAGCGGCTACAGCAACAGACACCAAGGCCGATGACTTTGTGCCAGCGGATGAAGAGCCAGCAGCCGTGGATGATCCACACAGGGCCTCTCTGCCAGATGAGGTTGGCTTTCAATTAAGGAAGTTCAGGGACTCATCTACTCAGGCACCAGTTGAAAAAGATCAAAGAGGAAGGATTCCTGTATCAACGTCGAGAGTCCAGGCGGAAGACCATCATGTCCGTCCCCTTGTTGGACGATATCTGGGATGAAGGCCTAGTGCTGTTGCAACATTCCGAGCACCGCCCCTTCCAAGCGGGACAGCCTTGAACGAATAGAGTCCTGAACTCGGCCCCCAAGTGCCTGAGGTCCCAGCCTTCACATGACTGGTCTCAGCCGCGGCCAGGAAACGCTCTGCAAAATAGCCATCCTTGTCCATGGTACCCCGTACCATGAGTGGAAGAAGCTGGACGCTATGGGGAAGAGGATTATCTATATGGCTGCCAGCATCATTAAGGCCGCTAATGCCCTGGCAATTTTGTGGCGCTACGACCAGGAGCTCTGGTATAAATTGGTCCGATTCTGGACTTCCTATCGGACGACAAGAAGGCAAAAGCTCTTGAGCTGTTCCAGGAGGGGAAGTGGCCTCGGACCACGCCATCACAGTGGCGGTGGTCATCGTGGACACTGGATTCCGTCAGATGGGAAACTGAGTGTCTCTTCGTCAACAGGGATGGCTGAAAGCCACCAACTTCAGGCCGGACGTTAAGTCTAAGGTGTTGGACATGCCATTCAATGGGAAGAACCTGTTTGACAAGACTGTTAACGAGTCTCTTCAAATCATCAAGACTGACAGAGACGGCACGTTCGCTCGGTACCCTGCAGCAACGTCAATTTTCCTTTCGTTCCTCAAGGGGAAAACCCGGCAGGTCCACCAAGGGCTACACCACCCCTTATCGGCAGCCTTCCCGCTCAACGATGCAAGAGGCGTACAGAGGTCACTCGCAGGCATACGGCAGTGGAGAACCGCGTCACCCATAGGGCAGGGATCCTAGACCAAAATAGGCTTGAACTGGCCATGGACTCCGACCCCCTCTTGTGCAACCCAGTGGGAGGCAGGCTGGCGAGGTTCGTTGGTGCGTGGAAGACCATCGCCACCGACCGATGCGTGCTGGATGTTCTCGGACAGGGCACACCTGGACGTTCCAACGCAGGTTTCCTCGTATTCCCCCTGTAGCACGACAAGAACAGCATGTGGCGCAGCTACTGCAGGAGGTTCAGGCACTTTTAAAAAAGGGGGTGAAAAAACCCGTTCCTCAGAACCTCCGGGGCAATGGTGTGTACTTTCTGGTCCGAAAAGATAGGAGGGGGGAGGCCAATCCTGGACCTGCGATGCATCACCAAGTACTTTAAGTCTAGAAGTTCAGGATGGTCATGTTGCAACATTTGCTCGGCCAACTGGAGGAAGGCGACTTCCTGGTGTCTCTAGACTTGGAGGATACATACTTCCACGTACCCATTCATCGGAAGCATTCAAGTTCATGCGGTTCGTGGTCCTGGGACGACACTATCAGTTCAAGGAACTTCCCTTCGGTCCGACGAGCGATACAGTGGTGGGGCGTGCGCTCTCATCTCATGCAAGGGACTCCATTCCAAATCCCTCCTTAACAGGAGACAGCCCCCACAGGCACTTCCCTGGAAGGTTGGGGAGCTCGCACCAGACAGTTGTGTGCCAGAAGGCCTCTGGCTGCCGGAAGAAAAGATACTTCACATCAATGTCCTGGCGCTTCAGGCTGTCTTCTGGGCCCCTCACATCCTGCCACCGCTGAGGGGAAAGGTGGCGAGGATCTTCACGGACAACACTACCACCACAATCTACGTCCTGAAGCGGGGTGAGCCGCTCTCCACCAGGGAGGCCCAGGATCTGTAGCACTGGGCTATTTGTCAGTACATGTTTCTCGTCCCCTGTCACCTGGCGGGCACCAAGAACACCATTGCAGACTCGCTGAGCAGGGAGCTCCGTTCTTGCCATGAGTGGGAGCTTTGTCAGGACCAGGTGGATCTTCTATTCCACGAATGGGGTCCACACCAGATTGACCTTTTCGCGACAGCAATTAATTCCAAGTGTCAGAAGTTCGCCAGCAGGTTCCCACAGCCGAGGAGCATGGGGGATGCATTCTCGTTTCTGTGGGAGGGACTTTTCCTATACGCTTTACCTCTGTGCCCTCTCTTGCTACGAGTGATCAACACGCTCAGTGTGACTACCGGATGATACTTGTCGCCCCAGCGTGGCCACAGCAATTCTGGTATCCAGTCCTGCTACATTTGCCAGCAGTTCCGTCCATCAGTCTGCCACTACTTCCGGACCTTCTCTCAAGAGCAGGAGGAGCGATTCTGCACCATGATGCAGCGTTGCTGAACCTCGGGGCCTGGCTCCTTCAAACCTGAGTTTGTGCACTATTCTTTACATGCAGAGTGTAAGGACATCCTGGCCAAGGCCAGAGCCTCTTCAATGTTGATGTGCTACGGCCATAAGTGGAAGCGTTTCTCTGTGTGGTGTCAGACTTAGAAGACTACACCTCTGTGTGTCACAGCCCCGCAGCTCCTAGCATACCTGCTTTTCTTGGCCAAGGCTGGACTGGCTCATGCCTCTATCAAGGTGCACCTAGCCGCCATAGTCCGTTAGACCAGGGCACCGGGCAGGCCTTCTCTGTGGTCGCACATACTTATCAAGGAGTTCCTCAAAGGACGCTTCAGGACTTTTCCACTGTTGAAGGCTGCTGCCGTGGCTTGGGAGCTCAATGGGCTTTTGACTAAGCTCGCAGGAGCACCCTTTGAGCCGATTTAATCAGGCCCTGCTCAAGTTTCTATCGTGGCGATCACCTCGGCTAGGCGGATCGGGAGATCCAGGCCCTTTCGTGCAAACAGCCGTACTTGTCCTTCCATGCTTCAAGGGTGGTACTGCGTACACACCCCACCTTTATGCCAAAGGTGCTGTCAAAGTTCCACCTCAACAAGCCATTGATGTTGCCTGTCTTTTTCTCGAATCCATTGTAGCCAGAGGAGTGGGCCTTGCATTTGCTGGACGTTGCTCGTGCCTTGAAGTATTACGTGGCTCGCACAAAGAGTTTTTGGAAGACTTCTCAGCTGTTTGTCAATTTTGGACCTGTGAATCATGGAAAGGCCTTGTCGAAGGCTTCCATATCCAGGTGGCTCTCTGTCTGCATCATGCAATGTCATCGACTGGCTAGCAGGCTGCTGCAGGGCTGCTACGGGGAGGTCCACGCACACCTTCATGAGGTTCTACTGCGTCAACAGGGATTCCAGGGAGGAGTCCTGACTCGACTAAGCGGTGCTACGCAATCTGTTAATTTGAGGTGTCTATTCCAGAGGTGATTGTTTATTGCTTCTGTTGATCCTTGCCACCACCCGTGGTTATGTTTATGTACTGCTGTGTAATCGTTATTCATGAGCATGTGAATCTATGCTAGACTCCATACTGGAGAAGGTTTAAGTTACTTACCTGTAACTATTGTTCTCCAGTATGGGTCTGGCATGGATTCACACACAAACCCTCCCTCCTTCCCCTCTGTGGTTGTTCTTGGTTCATACTGCCACTTTACGTGCTTACCAAATCTGAAGATGGCCACCAATGGTGGAGCTTAGGGACAGGACTGTCATTGGATGGGGCAGTATGACCCATAGGACGGAGATTGGTTTAGAGGAGAAATACAGTTTTAAAGCGAAAGTGAAACTTTTCTTTTGCAGAGGATTCCCAGCGTGACCACAGGGAATATTCATGAGCATGTGAATCCATGCCAGACCCATGCTGGAGGACAATAGTTACAAGTAAGTAACTTAAACCATTTAAAACCGTTGTGAAGACATCTTGCTTTTCTTTCCTCCCTTCATCTGATTAACAGTTAAGGAGACTACCCTTACAGAGATGGCAAGTCAAGCGCTTGCGCTTTTGCTGTCAAGAATACCATCAGTTTCTTTCAAAGAATGCAATAATTTTTTCGAGCTGGACCTCACTTTCAATATCCCTTGAACTGTAGAGGTCTTCATACTGCGCGAACCATGTAACTATCTTTGGGGTCATAGAATTCCCTCCCCTGTGTACCCCAGATGTTTTCTACCTTCCTCGCCAGCTTTTGTGAACTCCATTTATTAACCAAGAGCTTATCGTCAATGTCACCCTACTCATACAATTTTTGTTTCAGGAAGTTATCAATTGCAGCCTTTTCTATCTAGCCTCCACCAGAAGGTTGGGGTCTTTCTCCCTGGTGTAAAATACTTTATCCTCAAGCTTTTTAATCTTGGTTCAATGTCTAGACTCAACTAGACCGCCTCTCTCCTTTTTTCTCTTTGCACTTTAAAGCAATCAAGAGGCTCCTGAAGGTGGCTTTGGCTTTTGCAGCATCCCACACCACATTTAAAGTGGTTTCTTCTGTTTCCTTGAGATCAATATATTGGGTCAGTGCCATTTGAGAAATGCCAATTTTCCACAACATATACCCCTTAATCCTGGGCTGATAAACTCTTGCAGAAATTCCCCAGCACACCAAACCAATGTATGTGTGAGTAAAAAAAAAATATATATAAATATATACAGGCGACTAGGACTCTTCCCTATTTGATACCTAGAGGTATCAATGTGTCTAGTCTTAAACAAAGGAGACCTTACTCCCTTCCTTTACAGCCTGTGGGACATAACCCAAACTACCCCGTAAAGAAAGTGTTCCCAACTTTCTCGATAAACAAAGTGTTAGTCTTGTACCATGGCAGCATTTTCCTCTTCAAGAACTTGTGTGTGCCAAACATCTTTCTTCTCATTCCATGCTGTTCAACTGTTTGTGAATGGATATCTACGTGTTTCTGTCTATGTACTGTCTGATCACTTCTTTTTCCAAAGCTCTCACAGGATCAGTTTCCAACTTATTTGCCCTCCAATATCAACTAAAACCGGAATCCCTAATGGTAATTGATCTCCCTTCTCGATCAACCAAGCTTTTAGGGCCTGCATGCCCTCCACTTCGCCAGAAAGGTCTGGTAAAATTATGTTGGATCCTTCATACTCCATTTCCTTCTGTTTTCATGCTTTATTCAGGTAGTAGTGACATTTGGCTGTGATCGATCATGGACCAGACAGCCAGACCCCTCCCCTGAGCCCTATCAATCAGAATGTTTTTGCCTCTTGCAGTCTTGTGTAGAATATTAAATATTTCTTCCAGTTGGGCAGCAGTTTGAATGCGTTGGCTAATGGATAAGGCTTCATTAGACACAATGCTCTTCCAACCATTGATTGGCGAATACTTCCTGAATCAAGTGCCAAGTGTGTGTGAGGCCCCAGCTTCTCTTGCTTGGCAGGGAATTATGGCATAGGGCCTGGAAAATCATGGGAACCTTAGATCCCGCCCCCCACCCCCTGAATATCCCACTGGTTGGAATGTTTGGGAAAAAGCCTGACTCTGTAAAAAAAAGACCAGGAGGTACTTGGAGAATGGGATAGTTAGACTAGGAGATTTGGCACAACAAGGGAAACCGATTGATTTCATGTCATTGACACAGGGCTTTGGCATACGTAGTAGCCAATTTTTGCTGTACCTGGACTTGGTCAGAGGAAAAAATAAAGTATTGTGACCAGACATTCCAGTGGGCATTGCGTGACCTGGTACTTGAGACCTTGTACGACATGTCAGAGGGGGGGGCATGTGGTCTCTAGGCTATATGAATTGTTTCTGAACAACCTCAACGAACTAGACCTAGTGGTATGCTCAAAATGGGAAGACTACCTGGGTAAGACATTTACAGATGTCAAATGCACAAACGTTTTTCTATACACTAAAAAGGTCTCGAGGAATCCCAGATTTAAACTTGCACAGTTGTACATTACACACCGGGCATACATGACCCCCCGTAGGATATCTGTTCTGATAAGCAGGAGACCTGCATTGTCCAAGATGTGTTCATAACGTAGCAGACATTATACACATGCCTGGTGATCAGAACGTTTTGGTTGGCGGTCGCAGACAAAGTGACCAGTGGAGGGATACAGATGCACACATGGCCCCCAGAGGTCAGCTTGTTGGGGTTGTTCCCGAGAGGGGAAAAAGCGCACGGCACACCTCACTAGGATGAAGGATCTAATGTGGGTCTTAATTAAATGCAGAATTGCAATGGCCTGGAAGTCGGCTAAGGGACCTAGGATTGAATCATGGTGGGCAGATATGGTCTCTGCCGTCTCCCAGCGCTTTACAACATGGTAGAGAGCATTATATAGTGGGATCAGAGAAGTGAGCACAGATGTAGCTGCCTAGAACGCACTAACGCAAGTAATGTTTGCCCCCTCTGACATCAAACCCTGTGAACACACCCATCTGGGAAGCGCCATCTGCTAAAATGTGACATATGTCATTAAAAAAATGAACAGGGAGGGGATACAACTGGGAACTATCAGAGCTGCTGCTAATTGTCTAGGGACCTTGTTGAATTGCAACCATACAAGCATGCATGTCAGATTCTCTTTGGTTGTGTTTAAAGTTTTAGGTACACAAAGAACATTTGTATTAACATTGGCCGCTTTACACAAAGGATGTTATGTAAACAACATGGGTACCTGTTGTACATAAATAAAAATTGTTATGTTTCTTCCAGTTTGCGTTCCACCTCTTTAGTTGTCTCACCATTCTTCTTTGGGACTTGGTGTACCTGGAATTACTTTAATGGCCAATCCTGGAGCCTTAATTTCCTCTATGTTTAAGATCCTATTTAATTACTACCTCTGCTGGCAGGCTTACCCTGAAGGTACCTGTGCCCTTGATGTCCACCATTTTGTCTATCTTGCTGCTTCCATGGAATTTCTGCAGTTCAGAGAGGCCTGGCTGTATTCTTTTCCCACCTTCCACCATATGCCATATACCTAGCCTGCTCTTTTGTTACAGAAACACATTTTGCAGCATTGACCAGACTGCTAAGAAAGGTTAATTGACCTTTCGTTTCCCCAAGAATTTCGGCTCCTAAACCACTCTGCAGCTCTCTGTATGTTTTGGACTTGATTCTACACCATTTACTCTTACCCCATTTTACGGTTGCCTTACACACCTAATTTTCCCTTGGTTGCTTCAGGGCTGCTAACCTTCGAATGGGTGCCTCCGGGGGCTACTGGCTTGTCAGAGCTGTCCAATGGGCGTAGAATCCAGTGCCTGCGTTAGAGGCTGCCCTAGCCTTCTGGGCTATGCCCTTTACATCAGCATCCCACCCTCACTTCCTGCATTTCACTTACTTGGGAGGCTGGGGGAGCAGTAACTGCTACCAAGCTTACTCCTCCTGTGCTTGAGGTTCTTCCAGCCACCTTGACGTTTTTCTGCTGTTCGGTGCCAGACTCTTCAATAGGCTTTGCAAGGTGTTCACCATCTTGCAGAGGGGTTTGGTGCTCATCAGTCGCCACCTGGTTGGGCCCATTCACCCATACACTCGGCGGGTTGGGATCTTCCATAGGACCTGCAGCATTAGGCAGCCATATTTCTGCACACCTTGGCGATCTCCAGCAGCAGCTCATTTCTATGAAGGTCTGTGTGTGCTTGACACATGAATGGTGTGACGAAATGTCTGCGGCTCTGCAGCAGTACAGGGATGAATGGTGGCTAAACCACCTACTCAGCCCCCCACAACTACTAAACCAGGCGTTAATCCAGTTATAAAGCTGAAACAGCCACAGCCCAAAAGATATACTTTCTTTGTATTGTACGATAGCGCAGGCCGAGGTCAGGCTATATCTTCAGGAGGCTTATGAGCTGATAACCGTAGCAACTCAACTTAGTGCAAAGACTGCAAAATAAACAAACATCCAATCAAGGTTCTAAAAGATATATAGAATGTTAATTAAATAATATGCAAATCACTAAAAATAAGCAAAAACCCACCCTTATAAAACAAAGAAAATGCAAGATGTTGTTGAATAATGCTCTTGTGTTCAGGCGCTTAATTGGCACTATGCCAGTTTTTAGGTGTCTTAGAAGGAAAAGGTAGAGAAGCAGGGCTTAAGTCACCATGGTCCCAGTAGTAGACTGGGGGAAAGGGCCTATTCACAGTATATTATTTCTTTGTCTTTGAGGCTCAACAGCATTGAGACAGACTTTTCAGCTTCGAAACAGGGCTTTCGTGGCCAGGTTGGGGTTGTGGAGCCACGGCGACAGGTTCTCAGTGCTGTGGTGCTGTTTGGCAGCGACATCGGCTTTTGGATTGAAGGTGCTGGGAATGGTGGGTGATGTTGGGTAAGTGGTGCTTTAAGACTTGGTGACCTCCTAGAAGAAAAAGCACATACTTGCCATTGATTTTTAGCGGGCTCAACTGGCTCATCACTGTCAGGGGCACAGCAGCTGCATTGGCTTGGAACTCAAAGAAGCTGGTGACCAGGCAGAGGTGTTGAGTCGAGGACACTGGGTCACAGATGTGGAGGTTCAGCGTCGAGTGAACTCGAAGGCAGGAGCTTTTGAGTGTCGAGGTCAAGAATGATTCTGGCAATTTCCTTGTAGCAACCTGGACACCATTCAAGGTGCTCAAATGAGCATTGAGGCGGCTTGGCGATGCGGGGGGGGGTGCCAGGGGTCGCTTCCTTGGTTTTGCAGTTGTGGGAGTCACAATCCATGGCCTCTAGGAGAAGGAGAGTCCTTCTGTTGCACTCAAAATCCAGGGAGCTTGGTTGACGCGTAAAGAGGTGTGTTCACCTCCAGTGATAGGGTACTGGTTCCAAAACAGCCACATTGAGGCATTGGTCCAATAGTAGTCAAGCCCACTGATCCCTGGGAATAGTTGGGGGGCAAAGCTCTCCTCTTCCTTAGATGACTTCGGTCATCACGTTCCTGGCAGAAGACTTTGGGATAGACTGTCTCTCTAACAGTTGTCTAGATTAATTCTTGTCCTTGTGAAGTCCAGAGATGAATCAAAACATTAGTATGTGCCCCTCTCCTTTTTTTTTAATGGCAACATTTCATAGGGGAATGGTCCAAAACAAGCCTGCCTTAGGGATCCTATTGCTGCTCTTTTAACACATGCCCTTTGCCTTATGACATCACAACCAAAGCACCTTGCTTGTAGGAAATGGATGGGAAAGGAAAGTTAACCGCCACAGAAAGCAAGATGGTGGAAACGTTATCCAGGCCTACTTTCCCTTTCTCTGGCTACTGTAACTCACCCACGTCCCATGCCTGTTGACTTCAAAGGTACTCCAGTAATCAGCACCCTGGTGCGAGTGTGGCTTTGTCAGTGCTGCCTCAGAAGTACAGTGCTCAGGGGACATCCCAGGGTAATGTGTCTATGCCCTGCAGAAAGGTGCGACTACTCCTGCTGAAGAATCAAGGTAGTATTGGAGAAAGTAAGCCTAAACACCACTAAACATCAGTCCTGTCATGCTTAAGCCCTGCTCACAGAGCTGACACTGGTGTGATGTCGATTTGATGTGGCTGTCGAATTGTCTCTTCGGCAGTTGCCATGCTACATCCCTGCCATGACTTATGTTTAAAGATGCACCTGCCACCAGACTGTCTAAGGCATACAATTATCAGAATGTAGTGCAGAGGTGCACACATTTAAATTGCTACCTTTGGCTGCATGGACTTTGTGTTCCAGCAGCTATCGGCGGCGCACAGGTTACCTTTGAACCTGCTCTGTGCCGCGGCAAGGCTGGGCTGCAGATGTTAGACTGCTATAGCGATGGTACATGTGCACATTATAATTTTCACATGGAGCTTTATGAAAGGGGGTCTGATTAGCTGGCTTACCTTACAGAAACAAAATTACCTGCATCATTTTATTACAATAATAATAAAAAACAGATCCTTCACACCCTTGCAGATGGCAATCTGTCACAATAAGTGAGCTAAGAACCTATCATTGTTCATTGGTTGGGTGAGAAAGAAGAGCTCAGTAGTCACAAGTCCGTCTCCCAAATGCAGCCACCTGTCCCTTCTTCCAGGACAATGAAAGTGAATCATAAAAACAACCCTTCCACCATTTTAAACCATCTTGTTTACTTGCATGCAATCTACTTACTCTCACATGAGCAAAAAAGTGTTTGCTTTTTTTCTGTAATCTGATAGATTTTTACATTGTGCATCCGCTGCAAGTCTGTGGCTGGCTGTCAGTTTTATTTTTAGTAGTGGCTGTGTAAGTCTTGAAAGTAGAATTGCAAAAAACAAGTGGATTCTTTTTTAGAATGGCACTACTTAGCAATTTTCTACTTGTAGTGCAACAGTTGCAATCTTTTTGCTTAACATTGTCTATTTGCCATGTTGATTTATAATGTGATTAGTGTAATTTTCACGTCGTCTTGTAGTTAAAACACGTTTGTATCCGGTAGAGGCAAGGTTTTTATTCAAATGTCTAAGGTGCAGACGGGGCTCAAATCTGCACTTGCATGAAGTGTGTGATCCTGCAAAAATCTTTTTCTCATGGTGCTGAATCTTTCAAAATTGGAATTCAATGTCCCGGCTTTGTGTTATGGGGGCAGGGGAGGAAGCAAATTCAGAAAGCTTTTTGCCTCTTTTCAGAATTGTTTACACCTCAGTTTTCCCCTCCTTCCTTTTTAAATGGTCTTTTTAAGTACTGTAACCCCACCACAAAGGTCACATTGTATATCCTCTTGGACATGTTAATATGTGATACCCAGGGGAGAATGTTCCCCATCCCCTAAATACACTGGGCTTGCCAGTATCGTGCATTTCATGTAGTTGTTTACTGTTGTATCCCTTGCACTTTTCTGATAACAGCCAATCTCCTTATTGTACTTCACATTGTCTCCCTTGTCTTGCACTTTGATTTGCCTGAATGCCCCAAAGAACTGCTGAAATTACCATTTTATTTGTACATCTTATGTCTCTGCATACCGCTCAACACTCGTTCCATTTGTGGCACTGTAAAGGCAGGTTGCGTTGTGGCTGGCACCTAATAAATTCCTTTGGGGAAATAATAGTATGAACCCTAGTTTTTACTTTTGCATTCAGGCATTTGAAGTACTGGATTTCTAATGGGCAGTCTAGGACTACACGTTCCAGATGGCAAGAATACAAATCGTATCTGGATTACCATCTCCCAACTGGAATAGGGCATGTTGGTATGTACTGGTATGGGTTTTGTTTTGTGGGGAGGCGGGACCCCATGTATGGGTTTTGTAGTTTGGACAGTACACGGCAGCTGACTCTCACACAGTGACTATTTTAAGTTCAACACAGAAGGTTGTACTCAAAGTGCAGAGAATCTAGCCTCTCTTAAAACTTGCCCCCATTTTAACCTAGCTGCCATGGGTATAGCCACAGCGTTATATTGTGCCGAAATTCAGATAAAGCCACTGTCCTATTTAGCGGCATTTTTTAGTATAGCCACTGTCATATTTGGCTGCATTTTATTTAGTGTAGCCAATGCCATATTTAACTGCATTGAGTGTAGCCATTGTCATATTTGGCTGTATCCTTGAGAGTAGCCACTGTCATATTTAGCTACATTTTTTAGTATAGCCACTGTCGCTTAACTCGCAACCATTTAAACCTAGCTGACTTTGAGTATAGCCACTGTTATGCTTAGCGCATTTTTTTAATGGAATTTTATTAGTTTTACAACAGTGTAAACTTTAACAAACTGCACATAACATGAGCACTTTATCCAACTGTACCCAATCTTTCAAAGAGGAGGTGCAACCATGCTATTGAATCGTGAGTTGTACATATCTCTAAAAGTAAGCATTAAATTCTTCATAATGCATCCATTTGGCTTGTGCAAGTTCAGATAAGCGCCTAAAAGCAAACTGTTAACCTTTTCCCTCCTCTTTCCCCTATGGCGCACATGTAAAGATGACTCTCCAGAGTCAGGACAAAAGGCTTAATCAATGGGGCAACAATACAATGAATGTTGGCAGTAATTCCTTTAGAGGTGCGATAAGGTACCTTACCGCACACTGTGGCACCTTATTAGTGGTGGTAATGTCGTAGTCCAGTTCAACTAGAGCGAACTGGGGCTCAAACCGTAATCATTTCTCAGTTTAGGTGGGCGCTCAATTTATGACTGACTCATCCCAGCTCTTTCAGTTCTGAAATATTCCAAAAGGGGAGCTATGCAGCGTCTGTGTGCATGTGTTTCCATAAGAGTTGCTGTGAGACTTTCCATTTCGTAAATGTCAAATGCTTTAACAAGTCACTCTGTTTTAGATGGGAGAGTGTTTCTTTGCCTCCCCAGACATGCTTTTTCTTGCGTCTAGAAAGAGATTTCGAGGCATGTGGGGAAGCTGGAAGTAATAGTCATCGTTTTCCTCAATTACAAACAATAAAAACAAAAGGTGTTAACTTCCTGCCAATCATTTCAATTGCATGGACCCAGCCCAACACTTCCTTCCAGTATATCTTGAGTTTTAGGGCAGCTCCACCACTGATGCCAGTAGTCGGAGATTTGTGTGCAACCTCTTCAATAAATCGGGCTAACCCACACAAACGTTTTTGAGAGACAGAGTGACGTCTGGTGCCAATGAAACATTAGTGATCCCGACACTGAAGGAGTAGGAGCTCCCCCACCATGGTGCTCTGCTGGAGCAGTGCCCAAAGGAGAGAGCCAGAATAATCAAAAGGCATCGGGTAAGCACAGCTGCTTATATGCCTCACACCAGTCAACTGAAAATCGTTGCCTTATTTCACTCATTATCAGTGCTCTTACTAAAGAAGAAACATAAGAGCGCCATAGGACCCATCCAACATTTGCTTTTTATCTGCATTGAGATTCCGGAGGTCCGACCACACCAAGATGGCGACTCTTAATATCTCACACCTCCTGTGCATCCGCGCCTTGTTTCCACAATGGATTGGCTGCCCTTCAGCCTATCCCTGCATGTGTCTCACTGGGCTGGTGGAAGGGCTACAAACGCCTACTCTAACCGGCTCGGAAGGTGTAAGTATACACCAGACAGTATTGTTTAGTAACCCTTCTCTTTCTAGGTGCTCCCATCTGCCAGCAAGATTCTAACTTTACTGTTAACACACGTGTAGTTGTCGCTTTATCATCCGTACTACAGTAGACTAATCCATAACGTCACCCGCAAGGTCGCTCAAAAAAACATCTGCATAGCTCTCAACCATTTGTCTCGCAAAGTCGGGTGAAATCACCCGATTTTGTTTTTGGCGGGTGAGACGCCCATTGGAATGAATGGGCGTGCAGGAGGCTTGGCGGGTGAGTCAGCCCTTTGCAAGGCGGGTGACACCCGCCAAATGCGGGTGAGTTGAGAGCTATGCATCTGTTTGCACCCTTGCACTATCAGTAATTCCGGAACATTGTATCTACAGTATGAACCCTGGCTCTCATTGTACACACGCCTACCAAATAGAACTGGCTCAACCTGAACATTCCGTCTGATTTTGCACGCTATTCACAAGGCTGGCGCACTCGTACGGCTGCCTTACAGTGCCTACATAGACTATGAAATCCCCAAACATCACCAAGCTTACTCTGAGGCTGTTAGATTAATGTGCCGATCACTGCACCTTTCTACTTGCTGCTTAGTCAAATGTGCGCATATTGCAACCTCGGCTTAATCAAATGTACCTAAATACGACATAATGCATAGCCAATGCGCTTGAATATTGCTCTGCCTGCCTGTCGTTTAACCAAATGTATCTGATTATTGTATAGGTTGCCTGATGTTTAGCGAAATGTGCTTAAATACTACCGCTCACACGCTGCTAGTGCCCTCATGGTGGTAAACTTCTAAATGCCTATGCGCATCATAACTTAGCTCAGCATCACAATCCGTCCCAATATACTCGGCCACTATTAAGTATTGCATCTATTTTGCCCTGTTATCGTGCAGTGCTTCAGACTTGCCCTGTTATCGTGCAGTGCTTCAGACTTGCCCTGTTATCGTGCAGTGCTTCAGACTTGCCCTGTTATCGTGCAGTGCTTCAGACCTGCCCTGTTATCGTGCAGTGCTTCTGACTTGCCCTGTTATCGTGCAGTGCTTCTGACTTGCCCTGTTATCGTGCAGTGCTTCTGTCTTGCCCTGTTATCGTGCAGTGCTTCTGACTTGCCCTGTTATCGTGCAGTGCTTCTGACTTGCCCTGATATTTGTAGTGCATCCAATTTGCATTATCGTCTAGTGCATCTAACTTGCCCTGATATCGTGTAGTACACCTACTTGCCCTGACATTGTGTACTCCTAACTTGCCATCTTCACTTGACATCTTCACACTGCCATATAAGTAACATGATGAGAATATTACCACCTTTGCCACCATCACGTCCTGACTATATATATTGGCAAGATGTGAAACGCACTGCTTATCTGCAGTCTGTCTATGATCACTTGTAATCTTGAATATATTAAATTTTGAAAAACTGCATATTTGCATTCCTGGGGACCCTTTTGTGCTCACCCTATAGACAACTTCTGACATGTCTCTCTGATTTGGTATAGTACTAATCTATCGCCCAGAAATACCTTACATAAGCCTACCTGTAGTGCACTATGCATGCCATCACTGTTTTACAACTATTCCTTTTGTGTGCCCCATTGGCATTAGGACATCTGACAAGTATTATAGACTATATTAAGACACCCCTTTCCTGCCATACTCTGGCAAGCACCATGGTACCTACAAGGGGCAGTACTTTTACCTTTAGGGTAGAAACTAAACCCCAAACCAACCACTTCTACTCTGCTAACGTGGAACTACTACCCACCCTTCCTGATCTCACCCAGGGACTATCCATAACCAATACCCCCTGTCATCTATCATTAAACACTAGACTCCTCTCCGGATTAACTAAATTTAGAGCCATGTTCAACACACATCCAATCAAAGAATACCCACCAAACAAACCTATTAAGAACAAACATTTTGCCTCAATTACCTCCCCTTCGCCAAAGCCCAAGGGTCTCACCCATAACGAACAACATCAGAGTGAACACCCTATGTCGAGCCCATCTAAAAAAGATAGGTCGGGGGTTCGAAGGTTTACGTTTACTATCCGTAGCACCCCAGACCTCAAGGGTGCCTTAATCAACGCCTGCTCCCTAGTGGCACATGCTAATGAGATAGCCGACTTAATTTAGGCGGAAGAATGACTTCCTTACCCTAACAGAGTCGTGGCTACATGCAGGAGCAGGCTCTGCCCTCATGCTTACAGTCCCAGACAATCATACCGTACTCGGAGCAGACAGGGTAGATTCACGAGGAGGAGGCATAGCTCTCATAGCCAAATCCAACCTAAATATGAGACTAGCCCCCTTGCCTAAATTTTGCGAATCACTGATGGTTAAACTACCTATCTCTGACTCCCAAACACTAACTATTAATCTTATATATAGACCTCCAGACCCTATTGGTGATTTTGAGGAGGACATCTCCACCATCCTTTACAACAATATGAAAATTACCTCTCAAATACTCCTACTGGGGGAATCTCAATCTGAGATTCAATGATTCTAATGACCGGCATGTTACATCAATTGCCAATGTGCTTACGGAACTTGGCCTTACCCAAATAGTGACTATGCCCGCGCACAACAAAGGTAGAACACTCAATTGGGTGGCAGAAATCAACTGTAATGCCTCAATCACTTCCATAACTCCAGTCTTGGACAGACCATTATCTCTTATCATTTTCGCTCGCAGTCAAAATCAACACCCCCAAAAATAACTTGGTGGCTCCACCAATCCCCATGAGGAATAAAAATAGAACCGCAGACAAGCTCCTATAGTTAATATTCTCCAGCATGGGGTCGTGCATGGATTCACATGCTCATGAATATTCCCTGTCGTCAGGCTGGGAATCCTCGGTAAAGAAAAAATCAGTATCAGTTTCGTTTCTGATCTGTCTTTCGTAGTAGTAACCAATCACTGATCTCTGCGTCATAGTGACCACAGCCAATGACTGCCCTCTACCTAAGCCCCGCCTCCGGCAGCCATCTTCAGATTTTTACCGCACGTTCAAGTGTTGGGATCCTCGTGCTATTGCTCTCGAGCGTTAGTGCTTTTTTCACGTTTTTTCTCAGAAAAATTTTCTCTTTTTTCGGTCAAAAGAGCCTCGAGCTCCACCGTTTCTTCATCCGATTAACGGGGACCCGTGTCGGATTCGTCTACGCCCCTCAAGGGTGAAGATTTCGTCGAGCCACGCTTTTGGAGGACTCCAGAAGTTTCTCAGGCCCATCTCGGACATGGCCCAGGAGAAGGGAAGCTCGACGCCCGGAAAGCTGTTCAGGGTCTGCCCTGGATGCCAGCTTCAGAATGTCTTTAAGGAGGACGAACACTCCCTTTGCCTTTACTGCCTACATGAGGACAAGACGCACGTGGAGAAGGACTGTGCGTTTTGCGGCAATATGTCAGAGCTGACCATGAAGGACCGCCATCAACGTCTCGCCAACTGGCTGGAAGGAAAGAGCCCGTCAGGCGAGAAGAAGAAGTCCGAGCGGTCTTCTAAGACATTTGAGGGCGCCCCGGCGACGGGGGTCCAACAGAAGGCCAAGCACCGCGAGTCGGCTGGCACCGGGAGCGTCGAACAGTCGGGCTCTACGGGCGCCAGGCAGGGCGCATCCTCCCGGGCGCCATCAACCACGAGCCAACGCTCTGGCTCGGGTAAGAGGAAGGCCGAGCACCCGGCGAAGCTCCTGGAGAGACCCCGGTCGAGCTTGAAGGCCCCATCGGAGGGGGAGCGAGGCGGTGACCCTCCCCCCAAGGAGAAGGCGGTGAGCGCACCTAAGGTGGTGAAAGCCTTAATCCACCCGGCCAAGGCCTCTATCGAGACAGTCGCAGTGGCCCTGGCTCAGCCTGTGGAGGCTACACCAGTGGTGGCGACCTCGGGGCCCAGAGTCTCCCTGCCACCGCGGAGGGAGTCCTTTCATGCCCATCGACAGGACCCCCGTGAAACCTCCTACGAAGAAGAAAAAGGGGGGGCAGGAGGTCGTCGTAGATTCGGCCTCAACCTCTGAGGAGGAGCTGATCGAAGTCTTAAGCCACGGCGTTGGCGTGGAAGAAGACCAGCCCGTCAGGAGGGACCCCGACGTAGGAGACGACAAGAACGTCGAGGGTGCCGACGGGGCTCCTGACCGCCCGTCGGACTCCCCTCAACCAGTGCCGCAAGACAACTCGGCGGCCATTTTGTTGGCTATACAGTCCTTATGCTCGGAGATAAGGACGAGACTGCCGTTACCACCAACGGAGGAACCGCTCCCGACGGGGGACCCGGAGCCAGGCCCTTCTCGGAGCCCTCCCCCTAAGAGAAGAAGGATTCATCCTCCACCTCCTTTTCAGCCATCGTGCCTTGTTCAGCCCTCCTCCCCGTCCACGACACGTGGGGATGATACGGGGACTGACACGGCCGCAACGGGTACAGACGAGGAGGTTTACGACGAGGATCTCCCGTCATCACCTCCCACCCGGGCTTCCCCGCCTGACGAGATTGGATCGTTTCACTCCATGATCGCCAGGGCATCAGAGCTTTTCCAGCTCTGCCCGGAAGAGAAGAAGGAAGGTTTCCTTTATCAACGGCGCGAGGCCAAGAGGAAGACGGTCCTCGCTGTACCTCTACTGGACGATATTTGGGAGGAGGGCCTCGCCCTCCTCAAGAACCCATCCACGACGCCGGCTAGAAGGGATCGGTATGAGAAGAAGTACCGGGTCCCGGACGCGGCCCCCTTGTGCCTTCGGGCACAGCCGACCCCGGACTCGGTCGTCTCCAGTCGGGAGATCTTCTCTGTCGTCGGGAAGTGGTGAGTCGGTTCCGCAGGGCTCCACCAGTGGTGTCGTCATGGTAGGTCGGCTCAGCTTCTCCCTCGTCGGATTCTCAGGTCCTGTGGCGACTTCTGAAGTTCCAGTCCCCAAAGCCCTGCTTTTATGCAGCATACCCCCATTCACTCAGCCTAGCTGTCAATCAAACATGCCAAGTGGTGAGCCGGCCGGCTCACCACTTGGGCCAATCACACAAGAGTGCGACTTGAGTTACCAAGGTAACTCAGTCCAGGGTGCCTAAACCCCCTCCCACACCCCCTGTGGTACCCAGACAGAGTGGCACCACTTTTGGAGGCTTCTGTGGGGAAGCCTGCCAAAAAGTGGAACAAAGGGCTCGACTTGGGTTGGAGTCACAGAAGAGAACACAAACGCCATTTTAGAATCGAGTCTTGGCAAAAAATACCAACCGGCAAATTAATATTAATTAAATAAACCGGCAGTGTGTTCGAGGCTATGAGAATTAAATAATTAAAGTTGGTAGCCTCGAACAATGGGAAAATCCCATAGGGCTATATTTGCGGTCGAATATAAAAAGTAGTTTCCACTGCCACCAGCCAAAACTCTATCAGGGGGGACGGAGACGTGCCCCCTCGACTAACAGACCCCGGGGCAATCGAATTGCCCCAACCAGTACGTCCACAATATGATGGTTTGTACTGGTTTCTGTTAATAATTTGGGACTAGTAAAGCCAATGGTGACTTTACATGCCCTGGGAGACAGTAGTCAGTCCCAGGGTATGGAGTCTATGGTGGGGTGTCACTATGACACCCCTGTGTTACTGCACGGAGGGTGCTGTGTTACGCACATAGTAAAAACACATGCGACCCTATGGAGTAAAGGACCCCATAGCCCATAAAACACATTTACAGTCAAAGGAACACCATAAATCATGTCCAGGAGTGGGAGAAAAAGTCTCACTCTTGGCAGGAGGAAAAAAACTAACTCCAGAAATCCAGCAAAGCTGCTCGGGGACTCGCTAGGTTAGGAAATTCAGCCTCAAGAGAGAATTCTCCCTAACACTTCCCCTTTAGTTGCTGCAGCTTTATGGCAGCAGTGGACCCCTCATCCCCCTCGCCGGACCCTCGGGATGATACGGCGATGGGGACGGACGACGACGGTGGTGATGATACAACGGACGTTCCTTCATCTTACCCCCCCTCCCCCCTCGGGCCTCTCCGCCCGACGAAATTGGCTCTTTCCACGCCATGATAGCCAGGGCATCCAAGCTCTTCCAGCTCTGCCCCGAGGAGCAGAAAAAGGAAGGCTTTCTTTACCAACGACGGGAGGCCAAGAGAAAGATGGTCCTCGCGGTACCGTTGCTCGACGACATCTGGGACGAGGGGCTGGCTATCCTGAAGAACCCTTCCACGGCACCCGCCAAAAGGGACAGGTACGAGAAGTAGTACCGGGTCCCCGATGCCGCCCCCTTGTGCCTCAGGGCCCAGCCTACGCCAGACTCGGTCATCTCAGCAACGGCCAAGAAGAAAGCGGCGGGTGCGGCGGCTTCAACTTCCACTTCCCGCCGGACAGCGAGGGCAAGAAGTTGGACTCCATGGGACGACAAGTCATCTCGTCAGCGGCGACGACGATTAAGGCGGCCAATGCCTTAGCGATTGTGGCCTGTTAAGACAGGGAGCTTTGGTTCAAGATAGCTCGCCTGCTAGACTTCCTACCGGACGACAAGAGGGCGGAGGCCCTACAGATTCTGCAGGGAGGTGAGGTGGCGTCGGATCACGCCATAACTGTGGCAACGGACATTGTCGATACCGGATTTCGCCAGCTGGGCAACAGGGTTTGCCTTAGACGATGAGGATGGCTCAAGGCGACGGACTTTCGCCAGGACATCCTGACCAGCGTGTTGGACATGCCGTTCGACAGCAACAACCTGTTTGGGAAGACGGTGGATGAGTCCCTCCAGGCCATCAAGACCGACACAGAGACAGCCCGAGCCATAGGAGTCCTTCAGCAACAGCGGCCCTTTCGGAGCTCCAGCGGCAGACAGGGAGCCTCCAAGGGATCCATCGGTCGCTCCTCTACGTACCGCCAGGCAGCCCGCTCCTCGTCCCAGGAGGCCTACAGAGGCCGCAGCAAGCAAGGTGGGTCTCGCAGCCGTCGTCAAGGAGGCCAAGGCGGCAAGGCCTCTTCCAAGCAGGACTGAAACGGCCATAGCGTCGGGCCCCCACCGAAGCACCCCGGTGGGAGGCCGGCTGACGAAGTTCGTCAGCGTGTGGGAGTCCATCTCCACTGGCCGTTGGGTGCTTGACACCCTGGCCCGCGGACACTCGCTAGAATTTCAAAAGAAGTGTCCTTGCTTTCCTCCCGTGGCCAGGAAGGAGAATCGCGTCCCTCAACTGCTGTTGGAGGTAAGGGCGATGCTGAAGAAAGGGGCCATCGAGCTCGTCCCCAAGAGGCTCCGGGGCTCCGCAGTATACTCAAGGTACTTCCTCGTCAGAAAGAAGACAGGTTGTTGGCGCCCCATCCTGGACCTGCGTCGGTTAAGCAAGTACATCAAGGCACAGAAATTCAGGATGGTCACTCTCCAGCACGTGCTGGGACAGCTGGAGGAGGGCGACTTCCTATCGTCGTCGGACCTGGAGGATGCTTACTTCCACATCCCCATTCTAAAAGGATACAAAGTTCCTCAGATTCGTAGTCCAGGGGCGTCACTACCAATTCAGAGCCCTTCCGTTCGGATTAAAGTCAGCACCCAGGGTGTTCACCAAGTGCCTCGCACCAGTGGCGGCGCGGCTGTGCCTTCAGGGGATCCACGTCTACCCCTACCTGGACGACTGGCTAATCCGTGCAAGGTCAAGTAAACTCGCGGTCGAACACACGGCGAGGACCGTCTGCCTGCTAGCGGAACTGGGATTCCCCATCAACTACCCCAAATCCCACCTGGGAGCGAATCTCGATACAGTGGAGCGATTGGCATCTCCGTCGGAAGAAAGGACGAAGGCCATTTTAGGCAAGGTGCAGCGCCTGTTAGCCACGGATGTGGCCAGGGTGAGGTCCATCAAGTCCCTCGTCGGCATGATGTCCTCATGCATCTACCTTGTGCCCCTTTGCAGACTTCGGATGCGTCCGCTACAGGAGTTCCTCGATGCCCGCTGGATTCAAGGGGCGGGCAGCGTTCGAACACAGGATCCTGCTCGATGAGTTCCGTCGGGCGATTCTATGGTGGGGTACCCGTACGCACCTCACGGCAGGCACGGAGTTTCAGACCCTGGCGTATCAGGAGACGGTGATGACGGACTCCTCCCTGGAGGGAGGGGGGGGGCCCACACCGGAGATCTCCACGCAAGAGGCCTCTGGCTCCCGGAGGAGAGATCTCTCCACATCAACATCCTGGAGCTACGAGCCGTGTTCTGGGCGCTCAAATCGTTCCTTCTGTCCCTCAAGGACAAAGTGGTAAGGATCTTCACCGACAACACCACCACAATGTTCTACATCCGGAAGCAGGGAGGCACCATATCCCCAGCCCTATCCAAGGAGGCCCAGGATCTGTGGCACTGGGCAGTCGCCCAGGGGAGGTTTCTGGTTCCTTTCCACCTGGCAGGAATAAAAAACACCATCGCCGACTCACTCAGCAGGGAGCTGCGCTCGTGCCACGAGTGGGAACTACGCCAGGACCAGGTGGATCGGCTCTTTCAACGATGGGGCAAACCCTAGATCGACCTGTTCACGACGGCGACGAACTAGTGCCAGAGGTTCACCAGCAGGATCACGCAGCCCGAGGAGCATGGGCGATGCATTCTCGTTCCCTTGGGACGGCCTGTTCCTGTACGCGTTCCCTCCGTTGCCGTTGCTGCTCCATCTCATTAACCAGCTCAAGAGGTCCAGGTGCAGGATGATCCTCGTCGCACCGGCGTGCCGAGACAGATCTGGTTCCCGGACCTTCTGGACTTGTCAGGGTCCCCACCTATCAAGCTGGCGACGGACGCGGATCTTCTCTCCAGAGAAGGAAACGCCATTCTTCATCACGACCCGGAGTCGCTGAACTTGCAGGCTTGGCTCCTGCAGCACTAGAGTTTGGAGGATACGATATCCCGGCTGACTGCAGAGAGGTTCTTGCAAAAGCTAGGGCATCCTCAACTCTCAAGTGCTATGGACATAAGTGGAAGAGGTTCTCTGTCTGGTGCCGTGCACAGAAGATTAACCCTCTGCGGGTTACGGCCCCTCAAGTATTGCCGTACCCTCTGTCGCTTGCAAAAGCTGGACTGGATCACGCCTCCACGATACATCTGGCTGCTATCTCCCGATACACCAGAACTACAGGACGGGCGTCCTTGTGGTCTCATCGCCTGGTGAAGGAATTTATGAAGGGACTATTCAGATTGTTCCCCCCGGTGAAGGCCCCTGCCCCGGCATGGGAGCTCAACGTGGTGCTGACCAGGCTCATGGGGGCCCCATTTGAGCCTATGCATTCGGCGCAGTTGAAGTTCCTGTCGTGGAAGATAGCTTTTCTCGTGGCCATCACCTCCGCACGACGAGTGGGAGAGATCCAGGCCCTATCTTGCAAGCCTCCATACTTGACTTTTCACGACACGAGGGTGGTGTTGAGGACGCACCCCTCCTTTATGCCCAAGGTGCCGTTGGACTTTCACCTCAATGAGCCCTTGGTGTTGCCAGTTTTCTTCCCGTCGCCTTCGTCGCGGGCCGAGACGACTCTGCACTCGCTGGACGTAGCTAGAGCACTGAAGTTCTACGTGGACTGCACGAAGAGTTTTCGGAAGACATCACAGCTGTTTGTGAACTTTGGACCTGTGAATCAAGGGAAGGCTCTCTTGAATGCTTCCATTTCCAGATGGCTCTCCGGCTGCATCATGCACTGTCACCGGTTGGCAAACCGACCGCTGCCCGGCCGTCCGAGAGCCCATTCGACCAGAGCGATTGCTGCTAACACAGCGTTCCTGTCTGGTGTGCCCCTGCTGGACATCTGCAGAGCTGCTACGTGGAGGTCGACGCACACCTTCACAAGATTCTACTGCGTCGATCGGGTCTCCAGGGAGGAGTCCAGGGTCGGCCAAGCAGTGCTGCGCAACCTGTTCGCTTAAGGTGAGCCTGGTGAGGAGGTAAGAGATGCTTAATGTTGAGTTGTTGTATTGCTTAATGTTGAGCCTGTTGCCACCTCCTGTGGTTGTGCATGTGTATACTGTTATGTATTCTTATATTCATGAGCATGTGAATCCATGCCAGACCCCATGCTGGAGAAGGAACAAGTTACTTACCTGTAACTGTTGTTCTCCAGCATGGGTCTGGCATGGATTCACATGCAAACCCTCCCTCCTTCCCTTCTGCGGCTCTTCACTTGGTCATACTGCCACTTTACGTGCTACCAAATCTGAGGATGGCTGCCAGGAGAGGGGCTTAGGGAGAGGGCAGTCATTGGCTGGGGGCAGTATGACCCAGAGATCAGCGATTGGTTACTACTAAGAAAGACAGATCAGAAACGAAACTGATACTGATTTTTTTCTTTACAGAGGATTCCCAGCCTGACGACGGGGAATATTAATGAGCATGTTAATCCATGCCAGACCCATGCTGGAGAACAACAGTTACAGGTAAGTAACTTGTTCCTTGCCTGCCGTGCGAAAAAAATAAAGCCACCCGTAAACGAGGATAATGCGTTAGTAACCTTTCACAGTGTAATGAAAGAAAAAAAAAATGTGCATACACTCCAAATACTGCATATTACTCAGTAAAGTACATAGACGCAATCATCTTTGCCAGTTATACTCTAAATTAGCAAAGCAGTAACGTGTGCTACTGAAAAGGACGATTACTTGTTGTAATCCGGGGTGGCTTTCGTAGTTTGGATTACAAAACGAAATCTTCTATCAAGATGGCCGCCATAGAAAGGGAAGGCGGTTATTCCATACATAGCCCCTTTTCCCTTTCCATGGTAGGCTGCAAAAAGCACAAGTATGTGACGTGACGCTGCACTTGTAAATAAACATACAGCGACATACAACCTAAAACTTACATTTGGAAATAATACAGTTGAATGTGAAAGAAAACGTTAACATTTTACAGTTTGAAAAGTAGGTTTATTTACCAACAAACTGGCAGAGACCATCGGAGTAAGGGCATTCTCAATACAATCATAACAATGCTTGTAAGGACGGCATTGCAAATGTCGAAGATCACGAACACGTTGTTTTTGTGGCATACACAAATGTTGGGGTCTTCGTTGAAGCAGTCGCTTTGTTTCCACAGTGATTTCCCAAAAGTCGTCATGACCTTCAGCCCACACCACCATAAATGATGTGATGTTGCTCCGAAGAGCGAGTTCAGCATGCGGACAAAGCAGGCTTACAGTCTCATTCCACATAATTGTTATGGACAGGCAAGCGCTCACCAGCAGTTGCATTTGCCGTCCGAAGAAGCCGTCACTCTGCAATTGGAAGCCATGGCATGCACAGTACGGCAAGATGTACCTAGGCGGGAAAGGTTACAGAAAATACACGTCAATAACCAACCTGTACCAAAAAATTTCAAAAAAGACACTAAAAATGTACAAAGTACCACACAAATGTACGTGGTCAAACATGACATTTTAGTAAAATGTTACTAATGTCCATGTGTACCTAAAGTGGCAGGCTACAAACGTCGAGATTTAGCATGCGCCGTAAGAGGAAAAAAAAATGCCAACTACACAGGAAGAGGATAATTCAGTTATGAAATGAAAAAGGGACAGTAAAAAAAACGTACATCTCGTGATTTCAAAGAAGACTAAAAAAACGTGCAACGGTATACACAAAGCTATGTGGACAAAGTTAACGTTTCAAATAAAAAATATGCTAAAGGATTAATGCAGTCATACCCTACAAATGTACAACCTGGGCACTCTGCAATATTACAGGAAAAATGTAATAGTGCAGAAAGGATATGACAATTATAATGCCACAATTAGATGTGCCGTAATATAACAATAAAGCGCGGTTCGCTGTAGGGTGGGCAAAATTAAACTTAGACAATATTTACTGCCTCCATTCTGTTTGTGCAAGTCAGACACCAATGTATTCGCATTGAAGAATCTTCGTATACTGATATTCCATGTCCCTTACAAACTTTTTAAACCTAACGTTATCAATTACTATTTTTTTCAACCCTTTCATTCTGTGAATTGCCAGTAAGTTTCCCTTTCGCTCAAGGTCAAAAAACAATTGCCCCTTATACATTCACTCAGATGCGTGGGCGTATTGAGCGTTCAACCAAAAAAGCAATTCATGTGGCCTTCACTCAGAAGCCAAATACATTTCTTTCTTTGAAGCAACATATTGCAATCCAATTATGAGAACCGCTACTCCCATACGCCTCCAGAAGCGATGTTTCCAGCAAACACTGCAGATGGTGGCTGTAGTTTACAAAACTGAGGACGACAGTCTGATGGCAATTTTATTTCAAAAACATTTTAACCCACACGCAGTAATTGGTCGTGGAGCAGTAAGCAGGAACTTCCATTTAAACGTATCACTTTGGTGACAAAAAAAGCTCCACTTGTTCATTTTGTGCTTCCACATCCCATTCCGCCCCCCCTCAAAGGTCACCTTCTGAAATACTGTTACATGAGTGTGTCAAGTCCAATGCAGTCTTGTTTCCGATGTGTTACTGGCGATATCCGCGTACACTAAAACATGAATAAAACATAAGGGGGGCTCTGAAGAAAGCTCACTTACTTCGCACTGTTCTACAACCAATCGGGGAAAGAGCCACATGTTTGCGGGCACAAACTTTTTCCCCCATTCAATCTAAGGGGAAAAGAGACGTTTTGAGAACCCCTACCCCTTATAACTTGCGCCCCCCTGCACCAAACATCACCAAACTTTCTAAAGAAAGTCAGTGTGCGATATATTTTTTTTTGCAAACTTTGGTGACGATTCGTCCAAGGTTAGCACAGTTATAAGGCAGTCAAAGTGTTCTTCCTATGGAAACAGCAACTCCATCATAACAACACAGCCACTAACGTCTAATATGCTGTAGTGGTTGTGGGCTGGACCTAGAGAGTTGGATATATGTCCACATATATTTGAATGTATACGCATACATTGGCTTATAACTCCACTGTTTATAAGGTTGTTTCTGGGTGCATGGCCTTTGGCCATGCACCCAAGACAGTACACCCTCCCCAGAACCATCTAACATGCTAACATATACTACGGGTGTATGCATTGCTATAATATGATGCGGTGGGTGTTGCCAGGGCCTAGGGTTGTAGGAGTATGGTGTATGGGCTACAGCCTGCAGCCATGCAACCAAAACTCTACATCCTGCCCACGACCACCTCAGTGATGTGCAGTAGTATGGGTGTATTGATAGGTGTGGTTTGCTTCACTTGTTCTGGCCAGAGACTGCACTCCTAGCTGTATGTCCATAGATATTACAATGTGTGGGTGTGCACTGGCTTATACCTCCAGCACTTATGACTTGGATCTTGGATGCTGTACACACTCCCCACAACCATGTAACCGTTAGTCAATAGTACAGGTGTATCCATGGTTGTGGCCTGCTGAGGTGGTTGTGGCCAGGGCCTACAGTCTTGGAAGTATGGCCTTCGGCCATGCATCCAAGACTATAGGCCCTGGTCACAACCACCACAGCATGTCAGAACCATGGTGGCATACTAATCAATTACAGACCCATAGGAAAATGTAATGTAATAATGACATGTACTCAATTAGAATGGTCAGTAACACCACGCGTGTCCTTCGAACATTTTCAAGGTGCTTCTACACAGCACGGACTGAAATATTACCCTTATTATACCCCTCATTTTCTGCTTGTACAAATGTCCTGAACAAGGCGGCAATGGAGAATACATCATTAACAGTTGCCGCCCAAACAAGTACAGTATTTCAGTCATCTCTTACGCTCTGAACCTCTCCAAGCACTGTAGGTGGTCAGAAGAATTTCCCAAACACCATTTTGCATGGCGAATACATCATTACCACCTGCCACCCAAACAAGTACAATATTTAACCCATCTCTTACTCTGTGATCCTCCCCACGCACTGTAGGAGAGCAAAACAGTTTCCGAAACAGCATTTTGCCTCTGGTGGCGACCACGCTGTTTAGTTTATTATTTGATAATGCGCACCAAAACCCAGGGGTAGCCGGGCGCAGCAGTTACAAGAATACTTAAGCTTAGTTACATACAATAGTGCATACAGAGGATACAGTACAAATGTTGTTAACAATGTAGCAAGCATGTATAAAGGGTACAGGAGGAAGGGGGTTCCTATACCATGAGGAAGTCGGGTCAGGGATCAGGAATGACATAGTGGTTATTCACCGTAGGTAGCCATGGTGAATCTAGGCCGAGAGAGTTAGTTGGCGTTGTACCAGAGCCACTTTTTTACGTGGCGTCTAAAGCTCGAGTATGGAAGATTAGCTCTCAGTGCAGAGGGGAGGGTTTCCATGAGCAAGCAGCTTCTACAGGGAAACTGGCTCTGCCCGTTTTTTTAAATTTAAATTTAGGAATTTCAAGCAAGAGGAGGTTGGCTGCTCTCGTGTGGTATGTGAACGATTTTCTATGTAGTTTATCCGAAATGTATGGTGGATCATTATTGTTCAGTCCTTTGTGAGTGAGGGATAGCGTTTTGAGGAGGACTCTGTCGCTAATTTTTAGCCAGTTATGCTCTTTCCTAGTATTGGAAATGTGTGCTCTGTGAGGTATATCCAGAGCTGCTCTAAGGGCATTATTTTGTAGTGTTTGCATTTTGTTTGATAGACTTGCTGGCCCCCGAGTAGAGGGCGTTGCAGTAGTCTAATTTCGACATTACTAGGGCGTTGGCAAGTGTTATGCAGTTGGATTTGGAGAGCTAGGGTCTGCAAGCCCTGATTAATTTGCATGTGTAGGCCGTCGAGGATGCAACGGTATTAGTTTGTTTTTTGAGAGAAAGTGTAGCGTCGAGGTAGAAACCTAGAGTTTTTACCTCAGTTGCCACTTTGATTAAATTGCCATCAATATTGAAGGCACAGTAATTGGGACTGAGTTTTTTGAGGTTGGAGTCGGAGCCCAAGATCAGTATCTCTGTTTTGTCGTCATTCAGGCAGAGGCCGTGTGAGGCCATCCATGCCTGAATGAGGAGATAAATCTTATTTACTAGAGCTGTATCTTCGACGAAGTTGCCAGAAAGTGGAATGAGGATCTGAGTATCGTCTGCATAGTTAGTGTATGTTATCCCCAGTCTGTCAAGTTTGTCGAAGAGTGGCTTAGTGAAGATATTATACATTGTGGGGGAGACGCATGAACCTTGTGGGACACCACAGGTGATATGGATTGGGTCCGCAGAGGCTAAAGGGGAGGACACTCATCGTCCGGTTAGCCAGGAAGGATTGTACTCAAGCTATCGCTTCACTTGAGAAGTAGGCGGCAGATGCTAGGTGGTTGCATAACACTGCATGGTCCACCAAGTCAAAGGCCGCCGATAAGTCAAGGAGGAGGAGCATAGCTGTGTTGGCTTTATCCTTCAACTCGTCGATTTGAGTCTTAAGGTCAATTAGGGCCATTTCAGTGCCGTGCAGTGGTCTGAACCAGATTGGCGCGATCCTAGTAATTGGTTCGTCTCTAGATACTTCTGTATCTGGAGGTAGGCTACTCTGTCGATAATTTTAAGGAGAAATGGTACCGTCGTGATAAGCCTGTAATTAGTAGGGATGGCTGGGTCAAGGGTCTGTTTTTTAAGGAGGGGCAGTACCCAGGATTCTTTGAGGTTAGTGGGTACCGTGCTAGTTCTAAAGGATGCGTTAATTAGCTTAGCTATGAAGGGTGCTAAGTCTCTGGCTGCATCCTTAATGACTTGGGCAGGGCAGCCGAAGGATGGAAAAGAGTTCCTTCGAGTTGGAGTTAGCTTTGCTAATTCTCTCGTTGAATGTATCTTTTTTAGTTTGAATCATTTCCTTCTTGTAATGTTTGGCACGATTGTCAAGTAAAGTTTTATTCTCAATTGAGGGTGTGTGCCTCCAAATAGCTTGTAGTTTGCGTTTTTAGGTTCGTAATTCTTTAAGATGGGGTGTAAACCATGAATTAAGGTGAGCTTTTCGTTTACTTTTACGTTATTTGATGGGGGCAATGACGTCCAATGCTTTGGACGTAGTATTGTTAAATGTCTCCACTAGCGTATTTGGATTGGTGTAGATATTACTAGCTCTAAGATCTGGTAGGAGAAGCGGAAGTAGTTTTTCGACCGTAATGTCTTTTTTGCTTTTTGTATGCATAGGTGGAGCTGTTTCCAAGTTGGCTGGTTTAGGAGGCTCTATGGTGGATGTGAAGCAGATAAGGTGGTGGTCAGTCCATGTCTGAGGTAGTATATTAGAAATGGTGGTAGTGCAGTTTCTGTTAGCTATCCAGTCTAATGTGCGACCTTTCTTCTGTGTAGGGGCTAGGACTTTTTGGGTAAGGCCATGATCGGTTAGGATAGATTGGATGGAATGGGTCCGTTTGTCCTCAACATCGTTAAAGCCCAGATTAAAGTCGCCTAGCAGGAGGAGCTGGGTGGGGTCTTTGATGATGTTACTAAGGAGGCTGGATAGGTCTTCAAAATTGCCCAGAGGGCCTGGTGGTCTGTATATCGGGAGGACCGTTAGGGTGCTGTTGTGTGAAATAGGAATTTTAGCCAAGAGAAGTTCGCAGGATGTGATATCCGGTTGAGGGCAGAGTCTAGCAGCTAATTTAGTTTTGGCAATTAAAGCCAGGCCACCTCCCCTAGAGTTGGGGCGATAGACTTAGTATATTGTAATTATCGGGTATGGCTATCATGAGTGCGGGACCTGCAGCATCATGGAGCCATGTCTCGGTGATCGCAAAAAGATCTAAATCATCTGAGGCAAGTATGTCAGCAATTTCAGTATTATGTGCTACGAGGGATCTAGCGTTGATGAGGGCCCCTGACAGGGTGGGGGGAAGTAGTTTTCCTTTGTGTGATTCTAGGCGAGGGAAGGTTGGGCTGCTTCTGGGCCTGCGGTTGGTCTATTTGTATCTTGGGTCGTCTATCTGCAGATGGGGTAGGTAAGTTGCAGTTGGGAGCAGTCAGGATAGGACTGGACCCTGGAGGAATAGTTTTTATTTTTAACGTCATAAAGACGTGGCAGTCTAGCTCTGAGCCGGATGTTTCTCTCTAGCAGGTATTGAACTGGTCCATTATTAAGATAGTTGGTATGGTCCAGAGGAGGGAGTAAAGTGCGTATAAGAGGTGGGTCTTAGAGGTGCACATAGTGGACAGTGGCATTAAACGAAGGGGCTTCTGGGTTTCAGTCCCATAATGCCTAGGGTGTGCGCTGCACAGGGCTTCAAAGTTTGGCAATCCTAACATTGATTGGGATGTACACAGCAGGAGCATCTGGATATGGCCGTCCTATCTGTGCCTAGGATATAGACAATAGGAAGCATATAACTTTGGCAGACCTAGCAGTGACTTAAAATGCACGCAGCAAAAAGACAATTGGATATGGCATTCTTAACCGTGGCTAAAATGCAAGCGGCGAAAAGACGGCATCTAGATTTGGCAATCCTAATGGTGACTATCATACACACAGCGAAAAGACTTCTAGATTTGGCATTCCTGACAGTGGCTAAAAAGCAAACAGCGAAGAGAGGGGCTTCTAGCTTTGGCAATCCCAATGGTGACTAACATGCACATAGCACAGAGACATCTAGATTTGGCATTCTTAGCAGTGTCTAAAATGCAAACAGCCAAGAGAAAGGCCTCCAGATTTGGCAAACCTAGAGGAGACTAACATGCACACAGCAATAGGGCATCTGGTTTTGGCAGAGCTAGTAATCAGGGCATTTGGCGACATACAGTTGGATTATGCTGCTATTATAAATTGGAACTGTGGGCAGAAGGCGAGCAAACAGTCAGTCTAGGTACAATTGTAGGGGTACTCGGAGTACCATTACGTGGATAATCAGTCCGGAAGAGGAATGCAGAACATTTCTAACATAGGTAAGGGCTGTAGGCGTAATTTGTTAACACAGTTGGGCAGTGTGTACTGTTAACAAGCTTTGAGCAAACGGATGTTGGTAATGAGCCTTTGTGAGTTGCAGTTCAGTAGTTTTGCAGGCAATAGAGGCACAATGCAGTAGTAGTGGCAACTAGCTTCGGATATTGCATTAGGACTATAGGTCAGCAAATAAGGAAATGGACAAGCACGATGTGGGAGAGTTAGGTATGACTCTCACATGTGCTGTCTTCGGATCCAAGATGTCGGGCGCATCCACACATTCTGAAGCACATCACGGCTCGCTGTAGCCAATCGGCGAAGACGTCGCGTGCCAATCGATATCTTGTCCGCGGAGCGAACAGGGAAGTGTGACCGCGGAGCGGACATAGATATCACTAATTTTTTTAGACATATTTTTTGGTCGTTTTAAAGGAAACTACTGGACGGATTTGCACAAAATTTACAAAAGCACGCTTTCGGGACCAAGCCTCTGCCCCTGCTGCAAATTTGGTGACAATCCGTCCAGCGGTTTGGGCTGTAGGCGTGCGCCAAGTTTTTCCCCCATTCAGTCGATGGGAAAAAGACGTTTTGGGTCTCCCCTATAACTTTTCTCCCCCTGGACCAAATATCACCAAACTTTGCAATAAAAATCAGAGTGCCCCATATACTTGTTTTGCAAAGTTCGGTGAGGATTCGTCCAGGGGGAGCTGAGTTATAAGCCACCCAAAAAATGCTCTTCCTATGGAAACGGCAACTTAACCATAACTACACAGCCACTAGTGTGGCTGTGTAATATTCTTTTCTGTTCGTTTTGTCCTTGGTATTTGTGGCGCTGCCCGATGACTGGGCGCGCACGCAGCGGCGTGACTTTGCACGCCGCCGCGTGCAACATAAATAAACGGGCCGTTCCTGGCCGCGGCAGAGCGACCGGGAAGCCCGAACCTAGAGGACGTCTGTCTGAGTCCTTCGGGGTTGGGGGCTTACGGAAGGCGCTCGGGGGTCCCGACCAACCCCCAACAGTGGCCAACCCCCAACAGTGGCCAACCCCCAACAGTGGCGACGAGGATGGGATACAATGCCTGGGACCGGCGGTGACTTGACCGGCAATTTTTGTTTATTTGCAGCGAGGTCGCCTTGAGACTTTGCTACGGCCCGCAGGCCGTGCGTTACCCACGCGGATGGCGGCCATTTTGTGAATCAGGCCGTGAAACTTCTCTGAGCTCCGGTTTGAGCTGAGAAGTGCATCCAGGCCTAATTTTTGGCAATCCTGCTAGCACGCAGTGATACCTGCATGTGACTATGCCCAGGTGGTGATTTTGCATTTTTCTGCGTCTCCTACGTCGAGTGCAAGCATGGAGAGCTACAATGGCCGGGCCTGCATAGCCTATATTTCTTTCTTGTCCTAATTTTTGAAGCAGCTGGAAGCTGAGGCTTCTCTTCATCTTCTTCATCATCAGACTGGTGGCCCCACTGATCTTCATCCTCTTCATCAGAGGTGTGGTGCAGCAGCTGTTTTCTTCAATGGTGCTGGCTGGAGGCATTTGGACTTGGTGTTTGAGTTGCGGCCCCTGTCCTCCATGCTGGGGGTGCCTGTACGCTCGAACGAATGAGTGATACTGAGGACCAGGACGGAGCGCCGGTGCAGCGGCCTCCACGTGCGCCAGCAGCACATCAAGGTTTGCTGCCTCCAGTGCAGCCGGCACAGCAGCCTCCAGGTGGTCAGGCAGGCCCTCAGGGTCCTCTACTTCCAGCGCAGCCTGTGGCTGCACCCGTTGTTCAGCAGATTCTCCCCGTTATGGCTCAGGTACGTGCACAGGCGGCCCTGCAGCCCATCCCGGAGTTTGATGCATCGGGCCCACCCTCCAGTTTGGGGCCCAGATGGAGGAGGTGGGTGGACCATTTGGACATGTACTTTCGGGCTGCCCAGGTGGTAGATGATGATACCTGGCTGGCAACTATGCTGTACTCGGCAGGTCCATCTGTCCGAGACTTTTGAATCGCTTCCGCCAGGGGATGGATCCTATGATCAGGCGAAGGCCGCTCTGCAGGCCTACTTTCTGCCTCTCGCCAATGCGGATTATGAACGTTTTGTCATGCTCTCTGCCAAACAGAAAGACGATGAGACTCTGGACACGTTCTATGGGCGCCTAAGGCGTCTCTCGTTGGCCTGCGCGTGGGGTGATGCGGAGGACATGATCAGGACGATGCTGATCCAAGCTTGCTCATCAGGCAAATTAAGGCGCCAGGTGCTAAGGGAGCCTGGAATTGCACTTCAGCGCATCCTTGAACTGGGGAGATGCCATGAGGTGTCAGAGGCGAGGGCAGCTAGAATGGAGGCCGGGTCGCGCCCCATCAAGACCGAAGAGGTATGTGCGATGTGGCAGGGGCACCCGAAGACCTGGCAGCAGTCCCCGGGATCGAGACGGGATGGCAGGAGAAATCTGCCAAAAATGTGGGTATGACCTGCCCCATCCTGCTGAGTGCCCTGCGGCTGGAAAGACCTGTGGACGGTGTGGGATGCCGGATCATTTCTCGAGGGTATGCAAAGCCGCAATCCCAGTATTGGTACCGAGGGGCCCGGGACGGTCCAGTCTCAATCGCCAGGGTCGACTATCCAACGTCGCTCAGGTGGATCAGACTGAGGAGGATGCCCAGGTGGAGGAAGCTGAAGAAGAGGAGGAAGAGGAAGAGAACATCTTCTTTGTCTCGAGTGTGGGGATCATGAAAAGTAAGAACAGGAGACAGCCAAGGTGCGTGGTCGAGGTGAACCGATCTCCAGTCCCCGTCCTTGTGGACACTGGGGCGTCGGTGAATGTAATGGCCCGTGGACACTATGACGCCATGGACCAGCCCCCCAAGCTGGCTGCTCCCAAGGCCTGCATTTTTGCCTTCGGTGGTGTTGACCCCATTCCTCTGGACGGTGTGTTCGTGGCAAAAGTAGAACATGAGGGCTCCCAAATCACAGCACGATTCTACGTAACACCGGTGAGCACCAACACGCTGCTAAATTGTGCTGCAGCAGAGGCCCTCAGCATCGTCAGCTTCGCATATTCTGTCTATTTAGAGGACATTAATTACTTGCTCGAAAAGTATGCCGCGCTGTTCAAGGGGATCGGGCAGATGGCCGGTGACCCAGTGAGGTTACACATTGATGAGTCGGTGTAGCCCATTGCCCTGAAACATCGAAGGGTGCTGTTCCACCTCTGTGAACTTGTCGATAAGGAGCTGGACAATTTGGTCAATCTTGACATTATAGAACAGGTGGAAGGCCCGACTCCCTGGGTGTCCCCGATAGTGGTGGCACGGAAGCCTACACAACCCGATGCTGTTAGAATCTGCGTCGTCATGAGGCTCCCGAACAAGGCCATTAAGAGATAGAGGCACCTCACCCCGACCATTGACGACATCATTGCGGAGGTACAGGGCGCTCATTTCTTTTCGAAACTGGACCTTCGAGCGGGCTATCAGGTTGTCCTCCACCCCGAGTCGAGGTACATTACCACCTTCACGACACACCGAGGGCTATACCGCTACAAGAGGCTAAGCTTTGGTGTGTCCTCGGCGGCAGAGGTGTTCAGAACATTATTCGGGGCGCCCTGACTGATCTACAGGGCGTTTTGAACATAAGCGACGACATCCTGGTGTTTGCCAGAACGGAGGTAGACCATCTGAGGCGGTTGGCGAAGACGTTCGGAAGACTGCAATCTTTGGGACTCACCCTCCACAAGGAGAAGTGTGAATTTCTCCGACCATCGATAGAATTCTTTGGTTTTGTATTCAAAGAAGGGGAGGTGTCTCCTGATCCCCGGAAGGTGCAGGATATAAAGAAGGCGCAGCTTCCGGAGTCGGTATCTGAGGTGCGAAGCTTCCTAGGCATGGTCACATACTGTGGAAGGTTCATTAAAAATCTGGCCTCCAGATCGGAACCGCTCAGGGCACTGACCAGGAAGGATGTCATCTGGAACTGGGGCCCGCTACAACAGGCGGCTTTTGATGACATAAAGGGTGCCCTGGCGGCTGAAGACACCATGTCCTCCTTCGATCCCGCGCTGCCGTCCGAGATCATCGTCGACGCCAGCCCATTCGGCCTGGGCGCTGTGCTAACACGAATTGACAGTGGTGGGGGCGTCCGCCCGGTGGCATATGCCAGCAAGGCCCTGTCCGATGCGGAGCAGCGATACTCGCAGATCGAGCGTGAGGCGCTGGCAGTACTGTGGGGATGCCGGCACTTCCGGCTCTACGTCCTTGGACGCCCAGTGACGGTGGTGACAGACCACAAGCCGCTGCTTCCCATCCTAGCAGGGTCGTCATCCAAGCCACCGGCACGCATTGAGCGGTGGATGCTTGCCCTTTTGGAGTATGGAGTCACCTTGGTATACCGGCCAGGGGCGAACAACGCTGCAGACTGTCTCCAGACACCCGGGTGCGTATGCAGGCGAAGTCCAGGACGCCTGTGCAGAAGAGCACGTCCGGGTGGTGGTGGAGGCAGCCACGCCAAATGCCATGCCTCTCCAGGAGCTGGAGGCAGCTGCAGCGCAAGATGAGTGCTTCCAGATCCTAAGGCACTCGATGCAACAGGGCTCCTGGAAGTCGGTGCTGGAGGCTCTGGTGGGGCGCACCCAGGAGGCCAGGACCGGACTTGAGCAACTATGGAAAGTCCGGGAGGAGTTATCGTTCTCGACATCTGGCCTTCTGCTCCGTGGAGATCGGATTGTGGTGCCCCAATCGAAGGTGGACGAGGTGATCGCTTTGGCTCACCGTGGTCATCAGGGTGCCGCCAAGACCAAGGCACGCCTACGGCTGAAGGTGTGGTTCCCTGAGCAGGAACGCAAGGTGGATGACTTCGTGGCGGCCTGTGTTTGGTGCCAGGCGGCATCTCCCCTGCAGCGGAAACCTGCGATAGAGACAATGCCGAGGGGGACGCGCCCTTGGGAAATCGTTCATGCGGACTTTGGATCCACCACCATGGGCACCCATTTCCTAGTTCTGGTCGACGAGTACTCGAGATACCCCGAGGTGGAGTTTGTGGACTCTGTGGCGTTTGAGCACCCATGGAAAAGGTGTTTCCGGCCCATGGTTTCCCACGCACGCTGTGCTCGGACAACGGTGCGCCATTCCAGAGCGAACGCTTCTCGGAGCTGATGGAGAGTTCTGGGGTGGTACACAGGAAAATCATGCCCCTCTGGCCAATGGCGAAGCGGAACGGCTCATGAGGACTCTAAATAAGACCTTTAGAATTGCTCAGGGGCAGTCGCTCCAGAGAGCCCTGTACCAGTTTCTGAGGGTGTACCGCACCACGCCACATGCATCCACTGGAGTGGCCCCGGCTGAGGCATTTTTCAAGCGGTGTCCTCGGGGTTTGCTACCGGAGGTAGGAGAGAAAGAACCTGGGGTGATCAATGACCAACAGGTCTAGATGGACCGGCGGCTGAGGATCGAACAAGAGAACGCTCTGAGAGGGTTTCGCCCGCAGCGGCTGGAGCCTGGCGATGAGGTCCTCATTCGGAATAGGCATCCCCATGGGAAGCTCTCCCTACCGTATGAACCGGAACCGCTGGATGTCGTCGCGGTCTGAGGATCCATGGTGACTGCATCGGACGGACGGTGAGTGGTAACTCGCAATGTGAGTTTCTTCAAGAAACTGCGGGATCCAAGAACTGATCCACCTCCTGATCAGACCCAGGAGAGATCCCTGAGGACGAAAGGGAAACACCCTGTCTGCCTGAGTCCCCGGCCCGGGGCATGCTCCTGGACAGATCACCCGTGCCGGAGGTGAGCAGGAGGTACCCCCAGAGGCCTGGGCGAGGGAAACCTGCTCACCTCAGCGATTACGTGTTGGGTCACCTGGCTGTTTGTCCTGAGGATGAGAACTGTTAAGTAAGGGGACCTGGGTGGATGTCAGTAAAGGGGTGTTCTGAACATAGGGTTTTCGTAAAATGTTAAGGATTCATTTTGGTTTGCAGTGTCTAGTATTAGTATGGTTATTGTTCTCCCAGAAAAAGGAGTGGTGTGGCGCTGCCCGATGACTGGGCGCGCACGCGGCGGCGTGACATTGCATGCCGCCGCATGCAACATAAATAAACTGGACGTTCCCGGCCGCGGCAGAGCGACCGGGAAGCCTGAACCGAGAGGACGTCTCTGTCTGAGTCCTTCGGGGTTGGGGGCTTACGGAAGGCGCTGGGGGGGTCCCGACCAACCCCCAACAGTATTTGTCCCTCATAAACTGGCTCACCACTTATCTTCATGCTATTGTACAGAAACCCTACTTGGGAATGCCTTCACCAGCTGTAAATGTGTTTGTGTTTATTTTAAGTCATTTATTTTTCAAATTGACATCCCATTCTTTAACTAAATACAAAATACAAATGCAAATAAGTACAGAGTCTTTTCCAAAGGGTGGCTTATTAAAACCCTAAACCCACCATTGCTAAGGACCGGTTTATGTTAAAAACACAGGCTGCAGCAAGCGTCCCTGTGAAGTCGGTTCGTTTTAAAAAATAAATAAAAAAGAAACGAAAAATTGCCACCATAGAAATGGCATGCAGGGATGTTTGTGGAACCGCTCATTTCAATGGCCTGTGCTGGGCAGAGAAAGGCCGAGCATTGTTCTGTGAAACGAGGCCAGATTTTCCTCTGGTGACTGCGACTGGGAGAGAAACTAGCAGGCCGATTCATGGAATAATTAGCGCGGCGCAAGTGGCCAAAAACGTGCGAATCGCAGTGGAATAGCGAAAATCGCAGTGCAAGTGCGAAAATCGCACGAAAAGCAGCGCACATCGATTCATGGAAGGCCGTGCGCGAGAAAACCATCGGATGTGCGATAAAAAAGTGCGCGGCGCACGTTGGCGCACAGGCCATCTAACTGCGTGCGCCAGGTCACAGCGAAAATCGCACAGGCCACAGCGAAAATCGCACATAGCGCGGCGCACGCAACAAAAGTAGGCGGAACACGGGGCGTAACACTCGGAATGGGGAACAACTTGCCAAAATGTGGGCGTCACGGGGGGGGGGGAGTACAGGGTACAAGTGCGCGGAACGCCCACACGCTCGCCTACAACACGTATTCATGGAATAGAATAGGGCAAAAAAGCGCACGCTCAAACCAGCGCACAGGCACAAACACTACCGCCACAAGAAAGCAGGCGGTAGCGTCTCTGCGCCTGTAAGAAATGTGCGCCAAAAGGTGCGCCAACAAATAGCACCTATATACAGCCATGATGAATGGCCAATACTGTGGCCCTCCAGGACAAATGGCGTGCAAAGGGGTACCCACAAACACGGACACCTGCTGAAAAAAAATACGTGTGCGTGTATACCGGGGTGCGCGGGAAGTCTCACACGCGATTTGTCAGGGTACGTGGATTTCAGGGGTGCGCGGGAAGTTCCACACGCGATTTGGCCGGGTACGTGGATTTCAGGGGTGCGCGGGAAGTTCCACACGCGATTTGGCCGGGTACGTGGATTTCAGGGGTGCGCGGGAAGTTCCACACGCGATTTGTCAGGGTACGTGGATTTCAGGGGTGCGCGGGAAGTTCCACACGCGATTTGGCCAGGTACGTGGATTTCAGTGGTGCGCGGGAAGTTCCACACGCGATTTGTCAGGGTACGTGGATTTCAGGGGTGCGCCGGAAGTTCCACACGCGATTTGGCCGTGTACGTGGATTTCAGGGTTGCGCGGGAAGTTCCACACGCGATTTGGCCGGGTACGTGGATTTCAGGGGTGCGCGGGAAGTTCCACACGCGATTTCAGCAGGGTACGTGTATTTCAGGGGTGCACGGGAAGTTCCACACGCGATTGGCCCAGTGCGAGCAGGGTACGTGTATTCCATGGGTGCGCGGGAAGTTCCACACGCGATTTCAACAGGGTACGTGTATTTCAGGGGTGCGCGGGAAGTTCCACACGCGATTTGTCAGGGTACGTGGATTTCAGGGGTGCGCGGGAAGTTCCACACGCGATTTGTCAGGGTACGTGGATTTCAGGGGTGCGCGGGAAGTTCCACACGCGATTTGTCAGGGTATGTGGATTTCAGGGGTGCGCGGGAAGTTTCACACACGATTTGGCCGGGTACGTGGATTTCAGGGGTGCGCGGGAAGTTCCACACGCGATTTGGCTGGGCACGTGTATGACAGGGGTACGCGGGAAACTCTACACGCGATTTGGCTGTGTGTTCCCAGGTATTCCCTGTACACCCTCCACGGCCCCTGCAGGCAGCACACACCACAGGGGACTACCCTGCACACCTGCTCATGCCCCCACCCATGTCTCCCACCACCCCCAGCCACCAGGGGCAGCCTCCACCAGGCCCCCCCCATGTCTACCACCACCCCCACCCCCCAGCAGTGCAGGGGCACCCTCCACCAGGCCCCCACTCATGTCTACCACCACCCCCACCCCCCAGCAGTGCAGGGGCAGCCTCCACCAGGCCCCCACTCATGTCTCCCACCACCCCCACCCCCCAGCAGTGCAGGGGCAGCCTCCACCAGGCCCCCACTCATGTCTCCCACCACCCCCACCCCCCAGCAGTGCAGGGGCACCCTCCACCAGGCCCCACTCATGTCTCCCACCACCCCCACCCCCCAGCAGTGCAGGGGCAGCCTCCACCAGGCCCCCACTCATGTCCCCTATCACCCCCACCCCCCAGCATCCAGAGGCTGCCCCTGGATGCTGGGGGGTGGGGGTGGGGGTAGACATGAGTGGGGGCCTGGTGGAGGGTGCCCCTGGTGGCGGGGGGTGGGGGTGATGGGAGACATGAGTGGGGGCCTGGTGGAGGCTGCCCCTGGATGCTGGGGGGTGGGGGTGGTGGGAGACATGCATTGTTGATCAGTAGTGCAAGGTGACATGTGGGTTGGCTGGGGGGCATGCCCATGGTGGATGGGCTGCCTGCGGGACATGAGCAGGGGTGCAGGGTAGTCCCCCGTGGTGTGGGCTGCCTGCAGGGGCCGTGGAGGTTGTGGAGCGTACACCTGGGAGGACCCACACGGCCAATTCACGTGTAGTACTCCCCAGAACCCCTGAAATTCACATACCCTGCTGAAATCGCGTGTGGAGTGTGGAACTTCCCGCGCACCCCTGAAATACACGTACCCTGTTGAAATCGCATGTGGAACTTCCCGCGCACCCCTGAAATACACGTACCCTGCTGAAATCGCGTGTGGAACTTCCCGCGCACCCATGGAATACACGTACCCTGCTCGCACTGGGCCAATCGCGTGTGGAACTTCCCGTGCACCCCTGAAATACACGTACCCTGCTGAAATTGCGTGTGGAACTTCCCGCGCACCCCTGAAATACACGTACCCTGCTCGCACTGGGCCAATCGCGTGTGGAACTTCCCGCGCACTCCTGAAATACACGTACCCTGCTGAAATCGCGTGTGGAACTTCCCGCGCACCCCTGAAATACACATACCCTGTTGAAATCGCGTGTGGAACTTCCCGCGCACCCCTGAAATACACGTACCCTGCTTGCACGGGGCCAATCGCGTGTGGAACTTCCCGCGCACCCCTGAAATACACGTACCCTGCTCGCACTGGGCCAATCGCGTGTGGAACTTCCCGCGCACCCCTGTAATACACGTACCTTGCTGATTTTGGTGTGGAACTTCCCGCGCACCCCTGATGCACACGTACACAGGACAATCGCGTGTGGAACTTCCCGCGAACCACTGAAATACACGTTCCCCGCTTGGCGTTCCTTGTTTGGCAGCCCTGTAAACTGGTCCAGGGTTAGCGCAGCCCTTTGCGATGATTTTGCGATTTTGATGGCTTTTCCTTGCGCGAGGGCCTTCTTGGGGGCGTTACTGGCGCTGCTGCAGGGTTGCTGCGATACTCTGCGCCACGGCTGGTTTGGGAGCCTAATATCCATGAATACGCTGTGCGTGGAAATCGGTTTTAGCGCACGTGCCTGGCGCAGACAATCGCACGCGGACACTCTGCGCCAGCCGCTTGTGACACTTTTCTGCGAAATTCTATGAATTACCCTGTAGGTGTGGGCGCGGGGGTGGGCAGACAGAGGAAGATTGGCTTGAGTAAGTTTAAGTAGGTGCTGGGAGCAGTGGGTGGGAGCAAAGGGTTGTGGCAACGAGCAGCATAGAATTTAGACTTTGCTCTCATACCAACTTTTCTGGAAAACTGGATGACTATTATTTCTCAGGTGCTAAATTGATTGCAAAATTGAAGTCCGATTTAGCGGTGTTTCCTACAAAATCTCTTAATATGTATTTTCCTTACTGAAAGAATTCACACTCTGTGTAGTCCTCGGATTTTTCACACCAGCATTATTTTCCTTGTCAGTGGATCCACATGCTTTGAGGTGCTTTGAAGTGTACGCAGGAAGGGTCGTCTGTGCACGCACACTCTTCCAAAATATGTGAAAGCTAATAACTGAGAAAAAGCACCCTTTAAAATTGGGTAAATTCTGTATCAGTGGCCCATGGGCCCAGTTGACTTTAGGGACTCGTGTATTTATTATAAGAGGGATAATCTTTTACTTGCCTTGATGGGGGACTTTTACCTCGGCAGACTAACCAAGTGGAAATCTCATTACACAAAAGACTGCAATACATTGTAACTGGTAAGTATCTTGTGCTTACTGAATCATTGAATTGGGTAAAAGATGGACTCTGAACCTGGAGAGTGGGAGAAGGGGGAAAAAAGCACACGGTTACACATTAGATTGAGGGGGATACTGTGTAGTGTTTGCTAAGTAGTGAAGCCTGCCGTTTCTGAAGAATTCTAGCAGTTAATGTGCTTGTGACCAGATGCAACAGATGGTTGCACAAAGCATAACAAAAATGAAGGTGATGTATGATGCCATGAAAAATTGCTTTTCTTATGTAATGTTTATCTGCATCGTTGTCTTTTTTGACTCATTCTTCAAAGAACCTTATTTAAATTAAAACTGAAATGTCAAAATGAGGTGCTGTATGTTATTTTTAGTGTATTTTCATTGGAGGTTGGTAAACAATATTGAGATTATTTGTGTACTATTCGATTTCAAGTGCCAGTTACTCTACATAATGTTGTTTCTTTTTTAAGGGTGTAACATTTAGAGTTGAAAATAATGATTTGGTAATCGCTCGCATTCTTCATGGAGGAATGATTGATCGGCAAGGGCTTCTTCATGTAGGAGACATTATCAAAGAAGTGAATGGTCACGAAGTCGGGAACCATCCAAAGGAATTGCAAGAATTATTAAAAAGTATTAGTGGTAGTGTCACCCTGAAAATACTGCCTAGCTACAGAGATTCAGTTGCTCTGCAACAGGTCAGTAATGTCAAGTTCCAATGTGATGTAATTTATTAAACATGTTTATTATCTGTGAAAGAGGAAGATCTATAGTGTCATAGTGCTGTATTTCTCAGATCATCTCTTGCTGCCGTGCTCTTTCAAATTCTCGACTATTGGGGACAGTATCACCAGTTGTGGTGGTCTAATGTTACTCACTTTGTTGTTTGTTGTGGAAACACCAGCACCTTGTTAATATTAGAAAATGTTCAGGGGATAGTCATTTTGATGACACTGAAAGCCTTGAACACTACAGCTTGAACTGGCATTTCACCCACATACTTTGTTTTGCACCCACATACTTGTTGGGTTTTGTTAGGCCTTGTAGCATAATTTACATGGGGTTTGCCTCCGCCTTTCTCCTTCTTTTTCTTATCATCCTCCTTTCCCATTAAACAACTGTCATGTCTACTATGGGCAACCTTTTTGCACAGATCACATAGAAACAGGTTAACTGTAACCATAGTTTAAAGTATTTCATCCCCAAGTTCACAAATAACATGTTAGCAATTACAGGCATGTAGCCTGAAGCATCTTTTATTAAAAACAAAGAAATAAACTGTTTTTAAACTTGAACCAAATTAAAGTTACACGTGTGTTTAGGAGTCCTCAGACACAAACTATTTAATCTTATTTATTCAGATAACATGTGTGGCACAGACTCTGCCCCAGAGACAGCAGAGCGCTTTACAAACAGTGGAATGCAACAGTTAGATAACAAATAGTGAATTATCCTACCTGGAAGGTAAGTAAGGCGGTAAATCAGAAACCAGGCCACACTCCTGAAATGCACCAAAGGAGCCTTTATCGAGCAGAAATCGCAGATAAGTAGGCATGATTAAGAGGATTAGGCGACTCCCACAGTTGCAAACCGACTGGATCATCCATCTTCCCCATCTGCACTATCCGACACTCTCGAACTTGCAAAATGCACTGCTGACCTCAAACACACCAGCATTTAACTTTCACTCTACAGTCTTGTGCAGCCAGGACAATACAGACTTCCCCTCCTGCAATAATGAACAAAAGGGGAACGTTTAGTCCCTGACACACTGAACAACCAAAGCAACATACACACAACCTTGGCGCAACAGTCAACAGTGCGCAACAAATTTGCACATCTCCCAAAGCCCACAGAAACTCTGGCACCAACTAATCCAAAAAAGATCCACTCCACAATCAAATCATACAATCCAAACATATGTGGACCACATTCAACCTATTTCAACTACACACAATTGGGACAAGTAATTCAGCCAGCCCATCAATCGGCACAATCAAGCAAGCTTGGCACTGAAATCAATTGTCAGCAAGCAAACTGTAACCTCTCATCACCTTGTGCACTGAAACACGTAAGAGGGAAATTAAAGGAAAAGTGACTTAAAACACAAGGGTTCGCACGGAACAAAAATGTGAGCTGCAAGAGAGCATTCACATTGAAAGGCAGGTAGGCACTGGGTACTCATGCCCAGGGTCACTTGAAGACAATACCAAGGTTAATAAGTAGGTAAGACACAGGAAAGACCAATGTATTAGTATGACAATAAAAAAGTAAGGTATGTTCTCCATAGCACAAAACATGCACATTTACACGAAATTGCATAACTCCTGAGGAGATGCATACACCAATACTGTGACACTGGTGTAATATTTGAAAAGGAAAGGGAACTTGTGTTACTAAAATCCATTTGCTCAAGCAGTAAGGAATTTACGCTCATTCCATCAAGAAATAATTATTTTCTCCCATTCGTACAATGCTGGGATTAACACCCATTTCTTGAGAAAGGTAATGGGATTCAAGTCCTTTCGTACCCATGTGCAGCACCTGCACACACAACTAGAAACAATACAATATAAAGGCAACATTGCTCATCATAACTAATATGAAGTAACCTCCGAAATAGTATTGAACAGCATTATACATGTGAGAAAGTGAAATTGTTGGATGGTCGTGCATTGACAGAAAGTACGACAATGGTCAGTGTGAGGAGCCATGACTGGGACGCGGACACAGAGGACTCAATATTTTGGTTACAAACTTGTATTAAATGAACAGTGGCGGAAAATGACTCACTATTCCTAATCTAGGAGGTATTTCCCTAGTTCACCCAAAACTAATAGATCTGTCCTTTGTCAAGATGTCCTGTGTCCAAAATCCTATTCTGGTACTTGCACTCTAAATCTAACTCTAAGGTGCGAAGGATATATTGCATTCTAAGTCGTCCGCTCTGGTACGTAAGTGCCAGGATTCATGGATACCGGCACTTGTTTGCCGGTGGGGCACCTGAGTACTCCAGCTAAAAGCTGGAGGTAAGGCAGGCCCCCTACTGGCAAACAAAGCTTGCATTAGCGGCACCAGCGTAGCCGGTGCTGTTAATGACAGCAAATCGCGTCATGGAGTCCGATGGCACTCCATGAATGGGGATTTACACCATCACTTGGAATCCAGCAGCAATGCCACCGTACAGAGTTCCGGAAACAGCAATATTTGCTGGATACCGGCTGAATAGGAATGAGGCCCATTGTCTCACGTTTTCAGAAGTGTTCAAATGTTCCAATCCAACACAAAAGGTATTGATCCAAACCAAGAAGTTCCAAACTGCTAATGTTCACAGTTCCAGGGAATGTTTCCCTTCCCCAGATTCCTTATCAATACCATAAAGCTCATAACAAGAATAATTACGTTTCTTAAAGTTCAAAAGGATATCTTTCTCCTTTGGATACTGCAATCCACTTCCGGTGAAATGGCTGCCTTCCCCAGGTTTTTTTTCATAATCAAAAGCAGGTTACAATTCTAAGGGCATGTGTGGTCCTTAGAATTCTTCTTTTACTGTTTTAGAAATGGTTGCGAGTTCTAGACTTTTACCCTCCCCTGCCTGGTTCTTTCCTAATTTACAACAGCTTGAAGTCTTGCGTGTATGATTCTTCCTTAGGCTTTCTTTCTATGCCCGTTTATCACACATACTGGACTATGATTAGTGTACTCTCTTGCCAGGCCTTAGGTGTCGTCTCTTTCACTGCTTTTCATATGGTTAGTCTTACCTGGTACCCTCTGCTTCCAGGACTTATGTGCATCTCATTTCCAACACTTGACTCTGCCTGGTATACTCTCCTACAAGGACTTGTATGCTTCTGTTTTCAACAATGTGTATCGGTACTTCTAATTTGCTCATACTATCAGTATACTAGCAGGTTCAAGTGGATCTAGGTCACCTGGCCTAAGCCCCGTCCACCTGGTGCCTCCTGGTTGCTGCTCTTTTTTCCTACTTAAGGAGCCCTCCAGCCTTTTTTTTCATTTGCAGATAGGGCGCAGGTGCAAGTGGATTTAGGTCACCTGGACTAAGCCCCGACCACCTGGTGCCTTCCTGGTTGCCACTGTCAGGTTCCTTATCCTGTTGATGTGGAATGTCCCAGCTTCCCTCCTCCACTTCCTCACCTGTGCAATCCGCGTCTTCTTCCACTGGGCTCAAAGAACTGTGGGATCTGTAGTCCTATTCTTTTTTTATGAGTAGCTTGTGTCTCGCACGGTAGGAACCCAAGTGAAGGCTATTTAAGAGCTCTTCCCTTTGACCCCTTTCCCGGGAGGGACAAATAAGGGGAAAAAGCCAGATGTGGCAAAAAAAAACTCTGACCGGTGTACAGCAGGACTCCGTACAGAAGATGGGCTCTGACTGCAGAATTTGGCGAGTATTCATCAATGGAATCCGAATGGTCAAATCATAAAACGTACCACCAAGGGTAGAGGTACTGGGAGCGGAAGGTACTCCGGCTGGTATGCCAAAGGGTTGGTGGGAATAAGGAGGAGTAGAACTGAGCCAGGGAAAAAAAATAAGCGGAAGCACTGCTCGTAAAGAAAGGCCTGTATGCGCAAGGCCTGGAACGGTAAGGCTGACCAAGAGAGAGGGATAACGGAGGGGAGAAAGGAAGGGTGAAAGCGGACAAGAAAGGAATAAAGAAAAAGACTCCGAGAGGAAATGGAGCGATAAAGCGTAGCGCAACAGCGGCAGCAAAGGAAAACAGCTGACCCGAAGGGTTGCAACGCAAGGACGGTACGCGGGGGTGTGTCTAAAATAGGACTATGTGCATCTGGTTGGAAAAAGAACTAGACTGCTGGGTGCACATAGGTCAAAGGCGTGGCGGGAATCGAAGTGCGGAGACACATACGGGGCCACAGGTGCCAGTGTCCAGTGCGTCGCAAGACAGCCGCTCTTTATCCCCACTTAGCAAGCCCTGCCCACCTGGTGCCTTCCTGGTTGCTCCTCTTTTTCTCTACTTAAGGAGCCCTCCAGCCTCTTTTCCTTTGCAGATTGGGCGCAGGTGCAAGTGGATCTAGGTCATCTGGCCTAAGCCCCGCCACCTTGTGCCTTCCTGGTTGCCGCTCTTTTTCCCTTCTTAAGGAGCCCTCCAGCCTCTCTTCCCTTGCAAATGGGGAGCAGGTGCAAGTGGATCTAGGTCATCTGGCCCAAGCCCCGCCTACCTGGTGCCTTCCTGGTTGCCACTCTTTTCCCCCCACATAGCATGCCCCGCCCACCTAGTGCCTTCCAGGTTGCTGCTCTTTTTCCCCACTTAGCACGCCCTGCCACCTGCTCCTTTTTCCTGCAAGTTTCTCCATTGCGTGTTGCTCACCGGGCTGCCTTCTCGCACCTCGTAGCTGTCTAGACTCATGGGCCGGTATCTTGCTCTGCCGTAAGCTGGAGAACTGTCTCCTTTTCCTGGCATGGTTTGAGCTGTTTTGGCCAATGGTCTTTTCCCAATGACTAGACCGCTGCACGTGGTTCTTGTGGAGAGTACTACAACAACCAAATTAGAGACTCAAAGGTAACTTGACCTGCCAGGGCATCCCCTTGAAACAACAATAGACTCAAAATTCCCGTCGGTCTAAGTTTCCCAAGTTGTGGGCTCTTCTATTTAGGCACTTTATTTTTTTGCGTAGAAGATTTAGATCTTCGGAAACACGTGAGCTGAATGTAGAATGGAGTATATCAATTCTATTAAGCAAGTAAAACAAATATATATTTCTCTATAATATTTTACAAAAACACAGGTATATTGTATAGTGCAAACACTAACACGATCAGCGGGAGTCCGCTCCTAACATTCCGTAAACATTATTTAATTTACTTCCTGAAACACATCAAAACATGAACATGTGTATGTCCGAAAACTGTATTTAACTCATCCCCACTTCATACATACCTCACCCTATATGTTTAATTCCACTCAACCACATTAAAATCAATTTTAAGAGAAATTCATCAGGGTAGAGCCAACTCTCCCCACCCGCGATTGTTCACAATTTTGTGGCTTTTGTTCCACTTGCAAAAAGCAGGTAAATTCTCCAGCATGGGGTCTGGCATGGATTCACATGCTCGTGAATATTCCCCGTCGTCAGGCTGGGAATCCTTGGTAAAGAAAATATCAGTTTCAGTTTCGTTTCTGAACTGTCTTTCTACTAGTAACCAATCACTGCTCACTGGGTCATACTGCCCCCAGCCAATGACTGCCCTCTACCTAAGCCCCTCCTCTGGCAGCCATCTTCAGATTTTTACTGCACGTTCAAGTGTTGGGAGAGTCCTTGTGCTGTAGCTCTCGAGCTTTTACTGCGTTTTGCGTTTTTTCGAAGAGTTTACTCTTATATTTTCGGTCAATCGAGCCTCAAGCTCCACCGTCTTCACTTCCGATCAACGGGGATCCATTCTCGGAATTTTCTACGCCCCTCAAGGGCATTTTTTCGCCATGTTTCCACTTCTCGGAGGATTCCAGAAGATCTTTGAGGCCTACCCCGCGTGGACATGGCCCAGGACAAGGGAAGCATGACGCCTGTTGGAGCCAAGCTGTTCAGGAGCTGCCCTGGATGCGGGCTTCAGAACGTCTTTAAGGAGTATGAGCACTCTCAGTGCCTCTACTGCCTTCACGATGACAAATCACACGTGGAGAAGGACTGTGCGTTTTGTAAGAACATGTCCGAAAGGACGATGAAGGATCGTCGTATTCAACTCGCCAACTGGCTGGATGGGAAGAGCCCAGCAGCGGGTGAGAAGAGGAAGAAATCCGAGCGGTGTTCTAAGACCTTTGAGGGCTAAGCACCGCGAGTCTACCTGCACCAGAAGCGCCGATTGGTCGGGCTCCTCGGCTGCCAGGCAGGGCGCATTATCACAGACGCCATCAACCACGAGCCAACGCTCTGGCTCGGGGAAAAGGAAATCGGAGAACCCGGGTAAGCTTCGAGAGAAGTCCCAGACGATCCTGACGGATTCGGCCAAGGGGGAGCGAGGCAGTGTCCCTCCCCCCCAAGGTGAAGGCCTCAGGCACGCCCAGTGTCGTGAAGGCCTTGATTCACCCTCGATTGAGGGAGTCGTGGCAGCCCTGGCGAAACCTGTGGAGGCTTCGCCAGTGGAGACGACTTCAGGGGCTAGAGTTTCCCTGCCACCCCGGAGGGAATCATCTTTTCTGCCTATCGAGAAGACCCCCGTGAAACCCCAACAGGAGAAAGAAGGGGGGCGCGATAGCCTTAACGGACACGGATACCACCTCCTGAGGATGAGTTGGTGAGCGTCCAAAGGATCCTGGACAAGAAGTTCGAGGAATCCAGGGCCCACGGTAAGGATCGCAACGAGGGGGCTGAAGAGGAACATTGGACTGCGGAGTACCCCACGTCCCAACCGTCGGTCCCGTTGCAGCCGGTGCCGCAGGACAACTCGGGAGCTATCCTGATGGCGATACAGAACCTGTACATGGAGATGAGAACAAGTATGCCATTACCCCCTACCGACAACCCAGCGGGGCCTGGTCCGTCGGGGAGCCCGCCTAACAAGCGGAGATGAGTCCATCCTCCTTCTCCTCCCCCACCCCTCCAGCCTTCACCCCATCCCCTCCTCCGAGGGATGAGACGGGAACGGAGACGGCAATAACTGGGACGGACGACGCCGGTGGTGATGATGAAATGGACCTCCCTTCACCACCTCCTCGGGCCTACCCCACCCCAGACGAATTTGGCTCCTTCCACGCCATGATCGCCAGGGCATCTGAGCTCTTGCAGCTCTGCCCCAAAGAACAGAGGAAGGAAGATTTCCTCTACCAATGGCGGGAGGCCAAGAGGAAGACTGTCCTCTCAATCCCGTTACTGGATGACATTTGGGACGAGGGGCTGGCGCTCCTGAAAAACCAGTCTACGGCTCCTGCTAGCAGGGACCGGTACCGGGTCCCGGACTCTGCCCCTATGTGGCACCTTGTTTGCCACTCAAGGCGGACACCGAGACGACTCCGGCCTTGGGTGTCAAACAAGGTGCCTCCAAAGGATTCGGCGGCGGTTCCTCGTCGTACCGCCAAGCGGCCCGCTCCTCGTTGCAGGAGGCCTACAGAAGACGCGGCAAGACAGGAGGATCCCGTCGTCAACAAGGAGGCCAAGACGGCAAGGACGCAGCGAAACAGGACTGAATCAGCCGTGGCGTCGGGCCCCCACCGAAGAACCCCGGTGGGAGGCCGACTGACGAAATTCATCAGCGTGTGGGAGTCCATCTCCACCGACCATTGGGTGCTAGATGCCCTGGCCCACGAGCACACCCTGGAATTCCGGAAGAGGTGTCCCCGCACTCCACCCGTGGCCAGAAATGAAAACCATGTCCCACAACTACTTCTGGAGGTACGAGCGATGTTAAAGGGAGCCATAGAACTCGTCCCAAAAAGGCTCCGGGGCTCCAGAGTGTACTCGCGATACTTCCTCGTCCGAAAGAAGACCAGCGGGTGGCGACCCATCCTGGACCTTCGTCGTCTAAACAAGTACATCAAGTCCCAGAAGTTCCTTATGGTCTCCCTCTAGCACGTGCTGGGACAGCTGGAGGAAGGCGACTTCCTATCGTCGCTGGACTTGGAGGATGCCTACTGCCACATACCCATCCTAAAGGGACATCGAAAATTCCTGCTATTTGTGGTCCAAGGGCGACACTATCAGTTCAAGGCCCTTCCCTTCGGATTGAAGTCGGCGCCCAGGGTCTTCACAAAGTGCCTAGCACCAGTGGTGGCGCGGCTGCGCCTGCAGGGGATCCATGTCTACCCCTACCTGGACGATTGACTCATCCAAACAAGGTCAAGAGAACTCGCCGTCGATCACACAGCGAAGACCGTCCAACTTCTCACGGATTTGGGATTCTCGATCAACTTCGCGAAATCCCACCTGGTACTGTCACAAGTCGCCCTGTTCCTGGGAGCCAAGCTCGACACAGTTGTGCGATTGGCTTCACCGTCGGAGGAGAGGACAAAAGCCTTCTGTTGACCATGGATGTGGCCAGGGTGAGGTCCATCGAGTCCATACTCGGCATGATGTCCCTGTGCATCTACCTTGTGCGCCTATGCAGGCTGCGGATGCGACCCCTACAGGAGTTCCTTGACGCCCGTTTGAGGCAAGCGGCGGGCAGCTTCGAAGACAGGATCTCTTTTCAATGAGACTTTCCGACAAGCGATCCGGTGGTGGGGCAATCGTGCGCACCTAGCGGTGGGCATGGACTTCCAGACCCCGGCGCATCCGGAAACGGTGATGAGACTCCTCCCTGCAGGGATGGGGAACGCACTCCGGCGATCTCCACGCAAGAGGCCTCTGGCTCCCGGAAGAGAAAGCTCTACACATCAATGTCCTGGAGCTCCGAGCCGTGTTCTGGGCCCTCAGGACATTCCTACCACCAAGGTGGTAAGGATCTTCACTGACCACACCACCACAATGTTCTACAACAGGAAGCAAGGGGGCACCAGATCCCAAGCCCTATCCAAGGAAGCGCAGGACCTGTGGCACTGGGCCGTCACCCAAGGGATGTTCCTGGTACCCTTCCATCTGGCAGGAATAAAGATCACCATCGCCGACTCGCTCAGCAGGGAGCTACACTTGTGCCACGAGTGGGAACTTCGACAGGATCAGGTGGATCTCCTATTCTGATGATGGGGCAATCCCCAGATAGACTTATTTGCGACGGCGATGAATGCCAAGTGCCGGAGGTTCGCCAGCAGGTTTCCCCAGCCGGGGAGCATAGGCGATGCCTTCTCATTCCCCTGGGACGGCCTGTTCCTGTATGTGTTCCCCCCCCCCCCCCGTTGCCGTTGCTGCTACGACTCATCAGTCAACTCGGACGGTGTCGGTGCAGGATGATCCTCATCGCACCGGCATGGCTGAGGCAGATTTGTTTCCCGGACCTTCTGGACATGTCAGTGTCCCCTCCGGTCAAACTTCCGACGGACGCGGATCTTCTCGCCAGGGAAGGAGGCGCCATCCTCCATCACGACCCAGGATCGTTGAACCTGCAGGCCTGGCTCCTGCAGCACTAGAGTTTGGAGGGTACGATATCCCGGCGGACTGCAAGGAGGTACTTGCGTCCTCGACTTTCAAGTGCTATGGACACAAATGGAAGAGGTTCTCTGTCTGGTGCAGTGCACAGAAGATTAACCCTGTAGGGATTACGGCCCCTCAAGTGCTGCCATACTTACTATCGCTGGCCAAGGCGGGGCTGGCACATGCCTCCATCAAGATCCATCTGGCGGCTATCTCACGCTACACCAGAACTCCGAGACGATCATCTCTGAGGTCCCATCGCCTGGTGAAGGAATTCATGAAAGGACTGTTCCCGCCGGTGAAGGCCCCGGCCCCAGCGTGGGAGCTCAACGTAGTGCTGGCCAGGCTCATGGGGCCGTCATTCGAGCCTCTGCATGCGGCACCGTTGAAGTTCTTGTCGTGGAAGACGGCTTTTCTTGTGGCCATTACCTCTGCACGCCGAGTGGGCGGGTTACAGGCCCTCTTGTGTAAACCGCTGTACCTGACATTCCATCAGACAAGGGTAGTGCTGAGGACGCACCCCTCCTTCATGCCCAAGGTGCTGTCGGACTTCCATCTCAACAAGCCCTTGGTGCTACCTGTTTTCTTCCCATTGCCTTCGTCGCCGGCTGAGAGGACTTTGTACTCGCTGGATGTGGCAAGAGCGCGGAAGTTCTACGTGGACCGCACAAAGGACCTTCGGAAGACATCACAGCTGTTTGTGAATTTTGGACCTGTAAACCAAGGGAAGGCCCTCTCGAAGGCTTCCATTTCCAGATGGCTCTCCGGCTGCATCATGCACTGTCACCAGTTGGCAAACCGACCGTTGCCCGGCCGTCCGAGAGCCCATTCAACCACCGCGGCGTTCTTGTCTGGTGTGCCCCTGCTGGACATCTGCAGGGCTGCTACGTGGAGGTCGATGCACACCTTCACAAGATTCTACTGCGTCGACCGGGGTTCCAGGGAGGAGTCCAGAGTCGGCCAAGCAGTGCTGCGCAACCTGTTCGCCTGAAGGTGGGACTGGTGAGGAGGTAAGAGATGCTTAATGTTGAGTTGTTGATATGCTTCATGTTGAGCCTTGCCACCTCCCGTGTATGTGCATGTGTGTACTGCTATGCATTCATGAGCATGTGAATCCATGCCAGACCCCATGCTGGAGAAGGAACAAGTTACTTACCTGTAACTGTTGTTCTCCAGCATGGGTCTGGCATGGATTCACATGCGAACCCTCCCTCCTACCCCTCTGCAGCTCTTCTCCTAGTCCTACTGCCACTTTACATGCTACCAAATCTGAAGATGGCTGCCAGAGGAGGGTCTTAGGTAGAGGGCAGTCATTGGCTGGGGGCAGTATGACCCAGAGACCAGTGATTGGTTACTAGTAGAAAGACAGTTCGGAAACTAAACTGATTTTTTTTTTTTTTTTTTTTTTTTTTACAGAGGATTCCCAACCTGACGGGAATATTCATGAGCATGTGAATCCATGCCAGACCCATGCTGGAGAACAACAGTTACAGGTAAGTAACTTGTTCCTTCCCAATTCGTTTGAATGAGTTTGTATTTTTAGTTGCACTTGTTCCCGACCCCTTTTTTCCTTTTCTTTTTTAAATTCTTATTTCTGTTGTCTATTCCTCTACTGAAACAGACTTCTTTTAAACAATTCCAATGTATTTCTTTCAGCGGGGTGCCACCTACAACAACTAAATACATTTTTATATAAATCCATGTTTCTCTGTATACGAATATACTAAAGGGATCTAGTCTCCCACTTGCGGTTTGGACCTGCATACTCACTCAGACGCCACTAGATAACCCTGTCGGGCGCGCCACATAAAGCAAGCTGGCTAGTGGGGAGTGATCATCACTCCTCGCTGCCTTCTCGTCTCGGTTGTTGCAGTGTTTCTTATGCAATGATGAGAAGAGGGACATTGATCTTCATTGGGAGTAATCATCGCTGCTCCCCGCTTCTTCCTAGTCTGTTGTTAATAACCTAGTGTTTTGGTATTGTGGAATACTGGAAGCAGACTTGGTTAGAGGTTCAGGGTGAGTGACACAATATGCCATCAAGGCATGAGGAAGAGCGGGAACATTACCCAAAAGGACCTGGGGGTGTATATGAATGGTTCTGATGATGCCATGTTATCCCCCTGAGGGTCGCCGCCCCATGTCGTCCTCCGTCATATAGCCGCCCCCAGAGTCAGGATCAGGTAGCGGCTGCCGTCCACTGGCCACATGAGAAGAGGCTACCTCGGGGAAAGCAATGATGACATCAGATTCATGACATCAGGTTAAGGCTTAATTATTTGCAGTTCAAGATTTGGGTTTGAAAAAAAGGCCTACAGGAACTAGTAGAATAATCTAATGATAAATCTACAAAACTCTGTCAATTTATATATACATTGTTTGGTCCCACCCACTTTGTTTGGTCGGACCAAACAAAGGGGGCTTCACCAGTTAGTTCCCAACTCTTGGGATCTAGATGTGAAAATGGAAAAGTCTCAAACCTAATCCTGAAGCCTGTGTCCCTCTAAGGTAACCCCTATTCTTTAAAAAAAAAGTCCAAGGATGTTGGCCAACATATGAGGTAGCCTACTCTGAACATTTTCTTTAGCCTCCTCAGTAACCCTATACTTCAGAAGTAGTGTTCTTAATTCTTGGCTAACGTACGTCCCACAAACCTAGCCTATCAATGGCCATCACGATTTCATAAATCGAATGAAAATAAATGCTCCCCGGCAGTCATTTCAGTGGAATACTCCTGATTCCGACCTCCCCAGGGTCTCTTGCCTTTTCTGCTTTCTGTAGATTGTTGCCACTTTTCCTCTGCTTCTGCTCAATTATTCACTTTTGCCAGACTACTCCACAATCTCCTAGCTTTTCTCATTTATCACTTCACTTTTTTGCAGGCATGGGTAGTCTCCTCTTCCCTTGGGTTTGCACTGGTAGCTTCCCTTCCTCCACCACCCTATGTTCGACCTTTTGAATGTGGTTCCTTGTATTATCACCCCCGGACAAAGGTATATAATTGATTTGGAATTCTCAGGTGGAATGGCACTCTGCTAGAGGTTCCATAACCACTTTTCATCTGAAGTGCTGGACTGGATTTTGTTGGGGCTCTGTTGAAGGCCCTAAATCAGCCATTCAGGAGAAAAGACTTTGCAACAGCATTGTGTGATGAATCCATGGAATTTGTCCCCTTTGGGACTAGGGAGGTGGGCCCGTTAAGCTTAACACACCCTAGGGCATAGGGTAAGCAGGATCCCACTGGGGGAATTCCCCCCCCCCCCACCCCTTCGATGACAGGACATTCCAAAACAGTGATACATTTTGGCCTTTCTTGTCCCATGGAGCTAATGTCTTTGTTGGCTTGTTTGTCTATATGGGGATTGCAAGAGACCACTGTATGAATATTCCTAGAGAAAGGGCAAGTTGTTTGCCGACCCTGTATTGTTGCCAGCCCTACATGAAGCTTTGGCCAATGGTTTGCCCCATAGCATTACAGAGAGGAACATAAAGATTCCTTGAGTCCAACACAAGACAGAAGAGTAGGAGAAGAGAGCGAGAGAGATGGGCACAAACCTGGGGTGTAACGCAGAGGTGGGAACGTCCCACTTTGATGCAGAGCCAGGAGACAGCAGCATACATATGGCATGGAGAGCAGAGGAGTAAGCGAGCCTTCAGAGCGCTACTGCCTGTAACAAGGCCGGGAGCTGGAGAAGCTTGGCCCTCCAAACCAAAAAGGGTTGCAACTGCATGGAAAGTGGTTGACGGTGTATTTAAGCACCAACACCATGGTTCTGCGAGCCACGACGTGAAGCACCAATGCCGGTGAACCAATGCTGAGGACCGGAAAGAAGCTGTAAGCGATGTTCCGCACTCGCTGAGATCACCTTCCCTAAGGAACAGCACTGCAGCGAACAAGCCACGCAGTGCATCCAGGGAACCGGCAGGAGGGGCGGACAGGTCTGACTGTAGCCCAAGATGCTGCGAAAATCCACATACCCCTAGAAGCGGTGAGAGACCAAACTAACCCAAAAAGGGGTGAGAAACCTGATGGGGCAAGGTGGGGCGAGAAAGCAGATCCATCGGGCCTCTACGCCTCTCCCAACGAAGGGGCGAGAAACCAAGTAACCCAGAGAAAGGATAAGAAACCCGATAGACCACAACTGGGGCCGGGAACAAGATATCTCAAGACTCTGTGAAAGCAAAGACATCCCAAGGCTGGGTAAGAAACAGGTGCCCCCAATGCGGGCTGAGATATCCCAAGACTGTGTGAGAGAAATCAAACACCAAGGCGTGTGCGAGAAGCAGACCCTTGAGGCAAGGTGTGATCAACCACCCTTCCAGGCAGGAAGAAGGAAGAAATACCCCAAGACCGGGTGAGAGATACTGAGTAATCACGGGCCGACCAAAAGAAACAGATTATACAAGCAGGTGAGGAAGGATAAAAAGACATTGGGCAAACCAAAACTTAGCAGCCCTGAACTTGGAACTATTCCGCTGGACAGGTGGTCTGGGGATACCTGTGAGACATGAACGCCCTGACCAGACCAGCCCAGGCTTGGTTAAGATGGTTAATCGTTTTTGATAGCTGTAGGGGTAGGATTCAGTGTAGATCAGGCTTTTGGACAGAGGACAGTTTTGTGTTGATGAGACATCCCGATGAGCACCCTTTTTTTTTTCTTCATAGAGTAGGGATGAAACCTCCCCCTTCCTGTATTCCCCTCTCTCCTGCACTGACTATGCACTTGCACGATCTGAATGTATCATGCCTGCAGATAGTCTATCTTCTCTGTCTCCCCTCCTTGCATGGTGGAGCCTCAATGCTATTGGAAAAACTGCAGAATTGTCGTCGCACCGATCTGCTGTTCTCTTCACTGTTAATTTTACTAAATGGACTTACTCTGCCTGCGCAGACTTGTATAGTTCAGAAATTCAAGGGCTCTGAATGACTGTTTTTTTTCCCCCTGTTCCCTCCCTCCTTGAGCGATTTGAAACACTTGCCTTGTGTATAGGCGCTTTACAAATAAACATTACCATACCATACCAGAGAGGGACAGAATTTGCTTTATTTTCTTTCTTGAATATAAACTTGATGACACTTAACCTTGCGTGCCTCCTGAATCGGACTGAACACAGTTGGCAGAGAACGACATAATCAAGCACGGTTGGAGTCCAGAGTTATAAATATTGCAAGAGACAAATTTCCATAACTTAACCGCTCTGAGAATAGAATGTTTACTGCTATTTATATAAGATAATATATTAGATGTTTAAACATCAATATCAGACTTATTTGTAGCTAGTGCTTCCTAGGTTAACCAAAGTTGAAATGTCCCGAGGTATATCTGTAGTGCTTAGCAAGTGCATCAGCGCTAACAGTTTTTGTGTGTGTGTGATATGCAGCGTGCATCCAATTACTGTTTGCTTCCTTGAAGGGAGAGGCGGCAAGCAAGAGGAGCGTTTGTAATTGCGAGCGTGGTACTGAGAGGTGGATCATTATTGAACATTGCTACACAGAGGAAGTATAATGGCACAGCAGAAATGTTTCAACGATGTGTATAGTTACCTAGTAAATACAAATTCAGAATCGTTAACGTAGTAAAATCAAAATCTGACAGATATGCTAATGAGTTGCCTCTCGGCAGATGGGTAGACTGGTAAAGTTAGCGGTAGGAGGGAAAGGAGACAGCATAGGTTTTTTGTCTTGCCTACAGTTTCCTTATAATTACTCGTATTTTTTAAATAAGATGGGGGTAGCAGTGAAAGAAGGGAAAACGCCATAGAATTGGAAACCAAGATTTAATAGAACTTTTATATTTTTCTTTCCTCAACCTGCAGGTTTTGGGTACAGAAAGAAGACGAGCCTGTGTTTGTTTTTTTTGTTGTCCACTTCCCCTAAGGGGCTCCTTCATCTAGAGTTACCAGAATCTGTATGTGAGATGCTTTGGGTGGGATGTTGTGGGGCTATCCAGTAATATTATCCATATATATATTCACTAAAAAAAAACTTTGTTAAAGGGACGTTATGGTTAGGTTGCACTAATAAAAACCTATGCAATTCAGTAAAAAAAGTTGTTAAAAGGATGTTATGCTTACAAGTAAAATCTAAAAACAAAACCTGAAATTCGCCAGTTATGGTAAGCTAAGCAACCAAAACTCGCACCACCACCGTACCCTGCTAAGAGTAACACCCAGGACATCAATGATGACATTACAAATATCATTGACATCACTGATGACATCACATGTGCATTTACTTCTCCAGCATGGGGTCTGGCATGGATTCACATGCTCATGAATATTCCCCGTCGTCAGGCTGGGAATCCTCGGTAAAGAAAAAAATCAGTATCAGTTTCGTTTCTGATCTGTCTTTCTTAGTAGTAACCAATCACTGATCTCTGGGTCATATTGCCCCCAGCCAATGACTGCCCTCTCCCTAAGCCCCGCCTCTGGCAGCCATCCTCAGATTTTTACCGCACGTTCAAGTGTTGGGAGTCCTCGTGCTTTAGCTCTCGGGTTTTTGCTGCGTTTTTGCGCTTTTTCAGGAGATTTTCTCATTTTTCCGGTTTAATCAAGCCTCAAGCTCCACCGTTTCTACTTCCGATAACGGGGACCTGTATCTGAATTCTTCTATGCCCCTCAAGGGTGAAGTTTTCATCGAGTTCATGCTTCTTGGAGGATTCCGGAAGATATGCGGCCTACCTCAACGGACATGGCCCAGGACAAGGGAAGCTCGACGCCCGGATCCAAGCTGTTCAGGTGCTGCTCTGGATGCGGATTACAAAATGTTTGCAAGGAGGACGAGCATTCGCGATGTCTCTACTGCCTTCATGTGGACAAGACGCACGTGGAGAAGGACTGTGCGTTCTGCAAGAACCTTTCGGAACGGACCAAACAAGATCGTCGTTCCCGCCTCGCCGCCTGGCTGGAGAAGGGCACAGCAGGTGAGAAGGTGAAGAAAAAGTCTGAGCGGGCTTCTAAGTCCTGTGAGGGCGCCCCGGCGACAGGGGCCCAACAGAAGGCCAAGCACCGCGAGTCTGCGGGCACCGGGAGCGCCGAAAGGTCAGGCTCTTAGGCTGCCAGGCACGTTCAACCATGAGCCAGCGCTCTGGTTCGGGGAAGAGGAAGTCCGAGAACCCGGGTAAGCTGCTGGAGCAGCCCCGGTCGATCTCGAAGGGACCCAGGACGCTGAGATCAGTGATTGGTTACTACTAAGAAAGACGGATCAGAAACAAAACCGATACTGATTTTTTCTTTACCGAGGATTCCCAGCCTGACGACGGGGAATATTCATGAGCATTTGAATCCATGCCAGACCCATGCTGGAGAACAGTTACAGGTAAGTAACTTGTTCCTTTTCATACATTGGGTTCTGAATGTAATGTTGGCAAAAAAGTATCAGGGATTGTCGGGAGATGTGTAATTAACTACATTCTTCATCATGCAATGTAGTGTCCTAAAGAACATTCCATGTCCTCGGGCTGTTGTGCGCTATATAAATATGAATAAAACAAATTGCACTGTTCTTTCTACTAAAGGAACCTACTCATACAGAAATGTAGGTATTGGATGCAGCATACACCACAGAGGTGCTATATTTGTAATTTTCCAAAGTTATATCATAAAACGGTGAATGCTTCTGTATTAGACTTTTCTGTACTTTGAAACATGTCATAAGTAGCTAATGCATTACTTACTACATATTTGTAGTAATACACGCAAAACATAGACTAAAATGCATACAAATATGGGGTTTATATATAGAGAGTAAAGTAAGCAAACAAGAGTCAGTATCATTAGCAGCTGTGTATAATCTAAATAAGTGTATGTATGCACAAGAATGATTGCTGTGTTTCAGGCCTGCTTCTTCCCCTATATATGTACATCATAAGAGGCAATTCAATTAGAAGGAAAGTAGTGTCAGAATAGCAATATCTATACATTTAATACCTTTTGAAATTTAAGTTTCTGACTGTCAGTAAATAAACCCACCCGGCCTAGATATGGCAGTGAACAAAAAGAAGGGGCTAGACATGTGATGTCATCAGTGATGTCATCAATGATATTTGTGATGTCCTCATTGATGTCCTGGGTGTTAGTCTTAGCCGGGCATGGTGGTGGCGCGAGTTATGGTTGCTTAGCTTACCATAACTGGCGAATTTCAGGGGTTTTTAGATTTTACTTGTAAGCATAACGTCCTTTTAACAACTTTTTTTTACTGAATTGCATAGGTTTTTATTAGTGCAACTTAACCATAACTTCCCTTTAACAAAGTTTTTTTTTCGTTTGAATTTGACAGGTTTTTAGTAGGGCAACTTAACTATAACATCCCTTTAAGAACGTTATTTTGCTAAAGGTCATCTGTTTTTAGTAGTGGCACGTAACCAGAATGTAAAGTAATTTCTGACTTAATTACACGCTTTGCACAGAATGCCACATGACCATATGCTGGCGTACAGCACAGTGACGTGTCCGACAATCCGTACACACTTAACAATAAGATGCATGCCTAGTGGACAGTGTGGAAATACATTTCATATTGATGTAGGAACGACGACCTTCAACATTCCCCTTGCACAGCTCCAACTCGTATTGGTAGTCGGCCATTAGCAATGTAGTGCACATTGCATACTTTTAGCAAAAGTTCTAGTTATCTGAAAACGACATCTGCTAAGGCCATTCCTCCTCCCCAAGAAACAGCAGCACTGCTGTAATGAAGGAGAATGAGAAACGCTGCCCCTACCTTACAAATAACAAACGCGCAACATTTTTTGCCGTACACCTACCCCCTCATATTACTGTTTGGGGCCTCTTTCCTCATTTGCGTTCGCAAATTTCCTTATTAGCTGTCCTACCAAAAGAAAACGCCATCCAGAAACAAAGTAAATGTTCCTTTAAGAACCACCTTTCACAGTGTAATTCATATTTTTTTTTTTTAAATCACATACACCCCATCTACTTTATATTTTGCAGTAAAGGACATTCATGTAATTAGATTTGCAATTAACAATCTAGATTTACAAAGCAGTAACGTGTGGTACTAAAAAATAGGATTTGTCGTTCTAATCCAGCCCGCCTGCGGCGGCCCGGATTACAAAACAAAATCCTTTTCCAAGATGGCCACCATAGAAGGGGAAGGTGGTTGTTCCATACATGTCCCCTCTTTGCTTTCGATGGCAGCCTACAAAAAGTAAAAATATGTGCCGTGATGCAGAACATGAAAATGAACATACAGCGACGTACAACGTAGCACGTTTCATTTTGAAATAATACATTGTTTTTTAAAAGAAAACATTTACATTTTAGAATTTGTAAAGTAGTTTTATTTCACAAGAAACTGTTCGAGACCATCGTACTATTCCCATTTTCAATGAAAGTGTAACATTGTGTCTATGTGCGTCATCGAAAATTTTAATGGTGAGCCACACCATAGTTCTTTTCGTATACACAAAGTATGCGTTTTCGATAAAGCAACCTCTTTTTTCGCACGTCGCCATGACCTTCGGACTACAGCGCCATAAAAGAGGTTATGTTACTCCTAATGGCCACTTCAGCGTATGGACAAAGGGGGCCGGCGCAATTATCCCACAAAATTGTGACGGACAGGCAGCCGGTCACGATCAGTTGCATCTGACGTCCAAAGAAGCCATCACTCGGCATCTGGAATCCATGGCACGCAAAGTGAGGCAGGATGTAGCTGGTCGGAAAACATAAGAGAAAGTACGGATCAATACCCAGCCTCCAGCAAGCAGTGTCAAAAAAGACAAAAAGAACGTGGAAACTAATACACAAATCGAAGTGGTCATACATTACATTTTAAGGAAATCTTAGCGTTGAACATGGGTAAATCTATTGACAAGCTACAAATGCCGAGAATCTGCACTCTCCATAAGTTACAAAAAAATGACAACTACACACAAAGCTGCTCCTTTAGTTACAATGCCAAAATTAATGGTCAAGTAACAAAAAATGACATCTCGTGATTTCAAAAAAGACCAAAAGAACGTGCAAACTGACACACAAAGCGATGGGGTCAAATGTGACATTTTAAAGAAGAAATATTAGCGTTGAACAAGGGTAAGTCTAATCATAGCCTGCAAAGGCGGAGAGACCGCACTCTTGGTTAAGTGGAAAAAAATGACAACTGCACAGAAAAGTAATACTTCAGTTATATTGTCAACATTATTTTCCTGGTAAATAACAAATTTAAATTCGGTCCGGTGTAGAGTCGTCAAAATTAAACTTGCATGATATTTACCGCCTCCATTGGTTTTCGATAAAGTCAGACAGCAATGTGTTTGCAGCAAGGAATCTGCGTGAACTGATATTTCACGTGCGTTACAAACGTCTTTGAAACATAACCTTATCAAATGGTATTTTTTGGAAACTTTGACTCCCTGCATTGTTGCTTAAGTTTCCCTTTTGCTCAAGGTCAAAAACCAATTGCCCCTTATGGTTTTAGACGGATGCGTGGGCCTACTGAGCTCGCAACCATAAAATTAAACCAAGTGACCTTCACTCAGAATGCAAATATATTCTCACTTTGCAACAACATATGAGAATCCATCCATGAGAACCGCTACTCACATACACTTGCAGAACCGCTGTTTCCAACAAATAGTGCAGGTGGCTGGCTCAGATTGCAAACTCTAGTACGCCACTCTTACAGCAATATTATTCTACATACATTGTAACACAGATGCAGTAATTGTTCGCCATATATTGAGAATCAACCTTCAGTTTACCGTATGCCTTTGGTGACAATAAAACACCGCTTTTAGCCTTTCTGCTCCCACATCCCATCCCAGCCTCATTAACGCTCACCTTCCGAAACAGTATTTCATAAGTGTAACAAGTTTGGTTTGGTTTATTATTTGTAATGCGCCGGAATACCCTAGGGTAACAGGGCGCAGCAGATACAAGAATTTGCGAAACTTTCTTACAGACAGTAAAATATATACATGGCATATACACAGTAGTAATGTAGGAGAGCAAACAATATATACATTTCAGAGGCTTGTGGGATCTGCTTAGATCACATGCTGTGCATAGGCCGACATCTAGTGGAAGCTGCGGAGTATTAGTTTGTTTTTCGAAACTCGAAAATGGGCGTCGACACAGGCGTGCCAGTAATCCTATCCCTAGTGTGACGTCCACTGTACCCAAGATCCCTCACGCGTCTAGGATCCTCAGATTGTCTTTTTCCGCCATACTGGTCGGAAGCATTTTGCGGAGTCCCCTGGCCTTAGCCATACTTTTGCTAAAAATTTAAAATAATAATCTATTGACATCCTTCCCCACCCCAAGGTCGAACTTCGACACTCGACGCCGGCTGGAGAAGAAATCGACCGTCGGCTGCTGCACGACGGATTTGGGCCTCGGAAGGCCTCTGGCCTCGGCCCTGCAAGTAAGGAGAGTGGGGGGTGGTACATACTCTACACTCTTGGTATATAGGTACACCTTATACATTTCCTACACTTAACAGCCCGCTGCCTCAAGGTGCGTATGGAGGGTACCCCTTTTCAATTCTGCCTCAAGTGCAATCGCAAATACCCTTGGGTCGACAGGCACGCCACGTGCAATCTCTGCTTGCCGAGGGACCAACCCGAAGCGAACTGCAGAGCGTGTAGTAGGTTTAAACCTAAGACACTTAAGGACCGTTCAACGAAGCGTTGGGCCCACCACGCCAGGCAGGCGGCCATGGCAGCGGAGGGCGCCTTCAGCGACGCCGTACTTTCCTACGGCGAGGGCATTACGGTGTCGAAAGACAGCCGAGCGCAGGTCCCCGACCTCGGGAGGTTGTCCGGCAGGGCGGCTATGGGGAAGACCCCCGGCGACACAAGCGCTTCACATACTACACACACTAAACACACTAAGTCCAACCGAGACTCGACGACGTCGAGTTCTCGGAAAGAGGCACAAACAGTACGGTCCGATTCGGTGTCCTCTGGGCGCTCTCGATCAAGATCGCCGCATGACTCCAGGCAATCATCCACTCTTGCCAAAAGTGCCTCGCTCCCTAGGCTAACAGAAGTTCGATCGTCGGAAGACGAAGACGACTTCCACCCCCAGGCCGCGCTCCAGGAGTCGGAGCCTGCAGTTAAAGCCAGCGAGGCCCCACGCTCGAAGGACAGGGACACCACCCCCGAACCTCGACGCCAGGCGTCGAAAACCTCCGGAGCCACTAAAGGACAGGGAAAACATTTTTCCACGCACGGGGAGGGGGGAAAACAGCAGAAGAAACAACCTTTGCACTCTTCCACACCTGTGAAACACACCACTCCCCCTAAACAGACAGACAAAACCAGGTCTGCTGATATGTCTAAAACCAGCAAAGCTACTCAAGCTAAATCCCATAGACTTGCTGAGAGTCATTCCCAGTTCCAAAAAATGGTCCAGTGAAGACATAGATAGGGTCATGTCAAGAATGTCTTCTTTGGCTGATTTTTATGATAAAAATCCAGAACATTTCCTCTCGTATGATCCACAAGGGGCGACACCCTCAGGCTCTACTGATCCTATGCCCCTGAGTAAAAAGCCTCGGTTTGAAACTCCGATGAGGTCAGAACCCTTCGAGGTACAACCATACGCAAGACCATACTCGCTGTATCAAGGAGAGGCTTCCTTTGGTGAGTACCAAGAATTTGGTATGGTAGAAGAGCAAACCGGGACGGGCTACTATGGGGATGATGAGGACCAGGAAGAAGAGGAGGAGGACCCGGAAACATACAGAGTAGATTCCCCGGTAGAGAACGAAGCCCGGGTTACCGACTCCCCGGTCGATAAGCAACCCCTCCTAAACGAGGTTCTCGCACGCGCAGCAGAACATTTCCACATTGACACCCACGGTGTCCAGGAGGAAAGGGACTTCGCAGAAGAGTTAGTGGGAGAAAGGAGGCCTGTTGCCCAGACCATCCCTATCCTTAAGTCCATTCAGCTGAGAATAGATCCGTCCCTGGTGAACCCGAACCTCACCAGAGCAGTCAATCCCAGGGTTGAAAACCTTTTCAGGGCGGCCCAGTCTGACCCTCTCTATATAAGAGGACATCTGAAGCCAGACTCCCTAGTTGTCACCAACACTCGTAAGAGGGCTGGAACACCCTTGTCATCGTCCGAAGCTCCTCCCGACAAGGAGAGCAAAAAACTATACGGTTTCGGCAGGAAAGTAGCCTCAACGTCCGCCTATCAAGCAAGGATTGCAAACTCCACCACCCTGTTGGCCAGCTACAACTGCCATCAGTGGGAAGAAGTCGCGGCACTCATAGCCTCTGCTCCTGAACCTTTAAAGGGCCAGTTAGCTCGGATTTCCGCAGAGGGTAGAGCCGTGTCTGTTTGCATTTTGAAAGCAACCTTCGACGCCGCGGACAACGCAGGCAGATTGATAGCGGAAGGCACTGTTATCAAAAGACATGCGTGGTTACGGCAGTCTGGTTTTAAGGCAGAAACCCAGGCATCATTATTGGACAAACCGGTGGAAACCGATCTGTTTGGTAAGGCGGTCGAAGACGCACTGAAGAATGCCAAGGACGAATACGAAACACTCAAGTCCCTTGGCCAGTTAACCAATAAACCCCCTAACCAGAGAGGGAATAGTCATTTTCGTCACCCATGCGGCCAAAGTTCCCAGAGAGGATCTACCTATTCCCAGGGGCAGGGTACACAGTGGAACAACAACCAACAGTCTACCCAGGGTTACGGCAGGGGTAATAGGAGAGGTCGTGCTAAAGGCAGAGGCAGCCCCAACAAGGGAGGCGGCACGCCTCCACCAAAGCAGTGACGCTCAGTTCAGGGTCCCTTCTCACGCAACCCCAGTAGGGGGACGCATTTCCAACTTCACCCAGGCTTGGGAAGGGATCACATCAGACAGATGGGTGCTGTCAACAGTATCCACAGGATATTGTATAGAACTACTGCAGCGTCCCCGGAACCATCCTCCACGTCAAAGAGTACATTCTTTAGAACATCAGAAGATTCTCCTCGAGGAGCTCGCCATTCTGCTAGAAAAGGACGCGATAGAACTCGTCCCGGGACACCAGGTAAACAAGGGTATTTATTCAACTTACTTCCTTGTGCCAAAGAAAGATTTGACAATGCGCCCAGTATTGGACTTACGGCCTGCCAACAAGTATGTCAAGCCCCAAAAATTTCGTATGACCACGCTACAAAAGGTAATTCCCCTCCTAAAAAAGGGGGATTACATGGCAACCTTGGATATGAAAGATGCTTATTTTCATATTTCCATGTTCCCAGCGCACAAAGTATTTGCGCTTCAAGGTGGACAGTAGACACTACCAATTCAAGGTACTGCCCTTCGGGATAGCTTCAGCACCAAGGGTATTCACCAAGGTACTGGCGGTGGTGGCTGCACACCTACGCAGGGAGGCAATCCCAGTGTACCCTTATCTGGACGACTGGCTCATAACGGGGGAAACCCCAGGAATTTGCAGGACAAACATTCAAAGGACTATCGACCTCCTTCACGAGTTAGGCTTCTCAATGGTTTAGTAAAGACTACTGCAAAATTAAATCCAGTTTATTCACTGTTGAAAAATAGTCCATAGGTTTCCATTTATCTGGCTAAATGAATAGACTTACAAATGCTTCTTTTGATCATTTTAATGTTAAAAGTTCATTTTAGAGTGAGGAGGCAGAATTTAAGCTAATTACCAATGTATTTCGGACCAGATTTTTCGTCCTCGTATCGAGAAGTGGAAACGCTGGTATTACTACCATTTGTAACAAGCAATACAGCGAGTATGTTGCAAGAATTCGCCCTGAAGAAGGGCCAACAGTCAGGTCCGAAATGCATTGGCAATTAGCTTAAATTCTGCCTCCTCACTCCAAGATGAACTTTTAACATTAAAATGATGAAAAGAAGCAATTTCAACAACAATTTTCAACAGTAAATAAACTGGATTTTTTTATTTTGCAGTAGTTTTTACTACACCATTGGCGACCCAAGGTCTGATGGATGTTTGTTCATTGGACATACTTTTTTGCTTTCGGGTATCTCCAGTGTAAGTGTACACTGGTTGTGTTGGTTCTCGCCATCAACTTCCTAAGGAAAATTTAATTACGTGTTCAATTTGAATTAACTCAAGTTTTTGTTCCTGCATTACAGCTTTTCGCTTCGGGGAGGTATTGGCACACTGCCGCGGCTCCCTGGTGGGTAGAAGCTGTAAAGCAGGGCAGCCAGAACGCCAGCAAAGTTGGCGGTAATATCCCTGGCCTTGGGCACCCTTCTCCCATGTGGGTCTTTGCCGTGGGTTCTGGTCAATAAATTCTGGGCCGATTTGCTGAAGTCAGACATCTTTGTATTCCCACGGGTGTCTTCTTTTCAGAAATGCATGGGGTTCCCTGTTTTCCTTGCTGGCTTCAACACCCTAGGCGCAAATCTGTAGGTTGCCCACACAAACAAAATGTGCTGTGCTGAAAGGCTTGGGGTTACCAGTGGGTTACCCTTTTCCTTTTGCCCCCCGGTAGGTGCACCCAAACATGTGAGGTACCGTTTTCATCGGGACACCTGTGGGAACGCGGGAAGGTATGACATCTGTTGGCGACGTGTTTCGGTGAGTGGACAGAGGTAAATCTCTCTAAAATTGGCTGGAAATAAAGACAATTCTCAGATATTTCGCTCTGGCCATCCACCGAAACACACCACCAACAACACATGGCCTACCTTCCCGCGTCCCCACACGTGTCCGGATGAAAACGGTACCGCACATTGCCCCAGTTTTTATTAGCCACAATCCTCGACAAAGTGTGATATTTGGTGGGGAAAAAACACAATGCTCACTTTGTCTGGGGTTCTTGGTAATAAATTCTGGGCTTCTTCGTGCAATTCAGACCTCTGTGCATTCCCACGGGTGTCCTGTTTTGGGAAATGTGTGGGGATCCCCATTTTCCTTGCTGGCTTCGACACCATAGGCCCAGATCTGAAGGTGGCCCACATGAACAAAATGTGCTGTGCCGAAAGGCTTGGGGTTACCAGTGGGTTATCATTTTCCTTTTGCGCCCCAGTAGGTGCACCCACACATGTGAGGTAGCGTTTTCGGGACCTGCCTCCAGGTTGCCGTCACAGATGTGGGGGGGTGACATGAATCGGGGCCTCCCTGCAGGTATGGTCCCGGGTGATTGGGGAGGTCCCATGTGGTTTGGGCTGCCTGCGGGATATGGTCACGGGTGATGGGATGAGGTTCCAGGGGGGGTCCCATGTGGTGTGGACTGCACACGCCGGCCTTTCCACGTGATTTGGCTGGTGCGAGCGGGGTATGCGATTTTGCTGGGGTGCGAAAGGGGGCGCAGGCCTTTCCACGCGATTTGGCTGGTGCGACCGGGGTACGCGTGCCCTTTCCATGCGATTGACTGATGCAAGCGCAGTACGCACACATTTTTCACGCAATTACGATGGGGGAGGGGGGCTGTGTGCTGGCCCACGGATGGCATGGGCCTTGCGCCGTAATAGGAAAATCACTGGCTTTTTCCTACGCACAGGGGCGTGTTGGGGGCACTGCTTGATGTTCATTGAGCCACGCCTACTGATGACTTGTGGAGAAACTATAAATTCCTAATGTTTGCACAGTCTAAATTGTTTGCTCTGTAATGAAGAACACTGTATTTTGAGATGATGTTTGTGCCAACCGAGTGGACTCTGATTCCTGTATAAGTTATGGGTTCCATCATGCACCAATTAAAATGTTCGCAGTAACGTAACGTATGTTAACTTCTTGTGTCACTACCCCGGTTCTGGCCTCGGTCTGCAGTCTTTAGTTGATGCCTCTGTAATGAAGATTTGTGTACTTTGAGATGATCGTTGCCAACTAAGTGGTCTCTGATGACTTGGATAATTTATATGTCTACACCAGTGTGCAACCATGTTTCCATCATGCACCCATTAAAATGTACGCTGTAATGTATGCCAACTACTTGTGGTACTATCCTGGATCCGGCCGGACACGCAGTGCACCGCACACCCGGGTAATCCACCCCGCCAACATGTTAGTATGTGTGTGTGTGTGTGTGTGTGTGTGTGTGTATATATATATATATATTTCTGATGTTTGTTAATCTGCTTAGAATCACATGCTGTGCATAGGTCCGACATCCAGTGGTCACTGCGGAGTATTGCATTTTGTTTTTCGTAGTCGAAAAGGGGACGTCGACAAGCCGTGTCTGTAACACTATCCCTATAGTGACGTGCGTTGTACCCACAATCCCTCACGCGTCAAGGTCCCTCAGATTGTTTTTTTCCGCCCAGCTTATGGTCGCCTTACGCGGAGCTCCTAGAGAGACATTGCTAAACACGTACTACGGACCTCGGTCCTTTATATATACTTTATTATTAAAGATCCCTCCCCTCGACGTTAGCTGTGAAGCTGTTTCTCGGCCGAGCAAGTTTTCGACGGAGGGAAAGAGACGGAGGAGATCCTTCGGCGCTGCCGAACACGTGGCCAGGCCTTGCCGGCCAACATACAGTAGGGAGAGTGGGGGTTCGAACTTTTATCTTCTCGTCGAGAATGTCTTTCTTTCTCCCCTATCTTTCCCTTGGGGTTGTTATCACCAGTTTTTATTGCCTCAGCTATGGAGAGGACACCTTTTAAGTTTTGCCCACGCTGTAGGGGCAAATACACTTGGAAGGACAAACACAAGCTCTGTAATCGTTGCTTGCCCCTCGATCATAAAGAGGACAGCTGCGCGGCCTGTAAGCTCTTGAAACCAAGAACTCTTAAAGAACGGAAAGTTAAGAGGTGGGCGGACTACGCTATGTCGAAGTCAGTTTCCTCACCCGCCGCCGCTGTTACAGAAAGTGACGAGGAGGGTGATAACTCAACGTCCGTTACGGAAGTCATTAACCCCCAGAAGGAGCGCTCGCGCTCCTCGACGTCCGTCCCCGGCCCCGACGGGCTCAGCTCACGCCCTGCTTATGGGGATGAACACCCCGGCGACAAGGACGCACACAGATCCCATAGGCCTAAGCACACAACCCACGGCTCTTCTTCGTCAAGGACGAAGGATCCATCAGCGCCGAAGGGGACGCAGGGCACTCCGGCATCTACCTCAGACCGTAAGGGTCTCAAGCCCCACCCGCAAACGCAGCCGCGACCAGCGATTGGGCTTTCATCTAACACGGGCGCTACCTCAAAAACATCCGACGTAACGCTCCATAGAGCGGCCGTCGAGAAACAACGCGTAACGCAGGCAACGTCGACTCCAGAACCCTCTACTGACGAACTCGTTGTCGAGAGCCTGGCGAGAATTGTTTCCGAAGACAAACGTAAGCGGACGACGAAACAGACGTCGAATACCGCACCAAAAGATATAGAAACGCCGAAAAAGCACAAAAGTAGCCAGGAACTGCCCCCTTCATCTAAGGGCACTTCTGAACTACCGGAGGGCTTTTCTGAGGGCGACGGAAACCTTTCGTCGACGTTGTGGGAGCGTTCTAAGCGTTTTGAAGGTGAAAACACTGATTTCCCCCCTCTAGACTATTCAGGGGTTCCCCATGAGACCCTTGAGACTCCATTCTTGTATGGAAAAAATGGAAAGGTTTTTGGGTAGCCAAAACCCACCCACACCCAAAAGACCAAGAGAATGGACCCAGGATGACCCTAGGGTCAAGATTCCTAGGCTGTTTCCCCCTTCTACAGACGCATATGACCTCACTGAAGAGGAGCAATACCTCCAGGAAGATGAGGAGTGTTTGGGTGGAGAGGAAGAACATGAGGAAGAGAGGTTTGAAGAAGACCCTTACTCTAGTGCAGGAGCTTTTGAAGAAGATACAGCTACTTCACAGCCCTGGCACTCCCCATCAGTGCAGCCTTGGCAATCCCCATCAGTGCACTCAGACCCTGATGTCTTTGAGCCTTCTCCTCCCAAGGACTCACCTATTGGAAACACCTCCCCCATAGATGACCAACCTTCACTTAATGCACTGTTGCGCAAGGCAGCAGCGCATTTTGAAATAGACACAGGGGAGACTCTTCCGGACATAGACTTTGTAGAAAAAGTTATTAAAGAAAAAGCCCCGGTCAGTCAGTCTATTCCGCTCCTGGCTTCTATAAGGAGAAGAATAACTCCTTCCCTTTCCAATCCGGCCTTAGTCAGAGGGGTCAACCCTCGGATAGAAAAGCTCTTCAGCCCTTCGTCCTCTGACCCTTTGTACATCAGGGGACATTCTATTCCGGACTCCCTTGTAGTGACTAATACAAGAAAAAGAGCGGGGGTACCACTATCTACTAGTGAGGCACCACCTGACAGGGCAAGAAGCTCTATGCACTTGGGAAGAGAATCACAACCTCCGCCGCCTTCTCAACCAGGATTGCAAATAACAATTCCCTACTAGCTAGCTACGCAGATGCACAGTGGAGCAAGCTGCGCAGCGAAGCAGAGGACGCACCAGAACCCCTGCGTTCACGCCTGCTAGCTATAATATCAGAGGGAACTCTTGTAAACCAGGGCATCGTAAAGAACTCCTTAGATGCCGCAGAGACAGCTGGGCGTTCCCTGGTTCAGGGAATACTTCTCAAACGCCATGTCTGGTTGCGCAATTCGGGTTTTAAGCCGGAAACACAGGCTTCCCTGATAAATAAGCCCATAGAACAAACGCATCTGTTTGGAAAAGCAGTTGATGAGGCCCTAGAACATGCGAAGAAGGAGTTTGATACCATCAAGACTCTTGACCAAATTTCTAGGCCACCTAGCAGACGCAGCTATGGCAATAGACGCTCCTTTCGTGGCCAACGCCAGCAGCAAAGCCAACAGCAATTTTACTCTGCTACCAACTGGCCCTCTAACCAAAGCACCCAGTTCAGTCAAAGAGGCCAACGTCGTGGCAAAGTAAGAGGGCGCGGCTCCAGTCCCAAAGGCCCCACGCCCAATACCAACAAATGACCCGAAGATTCGGGTCCCCTCCCATGCATCACCGGTCGGGGGCCGGCTAACATCGTTCCTTTCAGCATGGGAGGGAATAACGTCAGACCGCTGGGTATTATCCACCATAGCCCACGGATACTGCATCGAATTCAACGGTTCCCCGAAATACAGACCCCCACGGAACCGACGCATGACACCGGAACACCTCACTATTCTTCTTCAAGAAGTAGAAGAGCTACTGAAAAAAGAAGCTATAGAGGCTGTCCCCCTATCTCAGATAACAGAAGGTATTTATTCAGTGTACTTCCTTGTACCCAAAAAGGATTTAACCATGCGCCCTGTATTAGATCTGTGTCCAGCGAACAAGTTTGTCAAACCCCAAAGGTTTCGTATGGTGACCTTGCAGGAAGTAATCCCACTGTTATCACAGGGGGATTACATGACAACACTAGACATGAAAGATGCATACTTTCATATTTTAATGTTGCCAGCGCACAGAAAATACCTCAGGTTCAAGATAGAGAACAAACACTACCAGTTCAGAGTACTACCCTTCGGGATAGCATCTGCACCAAGGGTATTTACGAAAGTACTGGCAGTGGCAGCGGCCCACCTGCGCAGGTTATCCATCCCGGTATACCCTTACCTCGACGACTGGCTAATAACAGGGGATTCTTACGAAACATGCTTCTCCAATACCCAAAAGACCGTAGACCTTTTGTCCCAACTGGGCTTCTCCATCAACGAAAAGAAGTCCAGCTTAGACCCTAGCCAAATCAAACAATTCCTAGGGGCTCTAATTCGAACAAGGGACGGCCTCGTCTTCCCCTCCAACGAGAGGGTCCAAAACATGCTGTTTCAGATCCCCTGTTATGTGGCGGGTCGAGAGGTGACGGTACGCAAAGCAATGCGCATGCTAGGGATGATGGCGTCATGTATTTATTTGGTACCTCACGCGCGCTTGCGCCCAATGCAAGAGTGGCTTTACAGCCAGTGGTGTCAGGCCAGCGGACAATGGGACGATCTAGTGGTGGTCTCGCAGGCCTTGGTTCTCTCGCTACGGTGGTGGACAAAGGAAAACCTGTTATTAGGGAAGACTTTTGCCACACCCGCAGTGGAAGCCACTCTAACCACAGACGCATCCCTTACAGGATGGGGGGGCTCACCTATCCCATCAGACTGCTCACGGAGTGTGGACTCCGAGTTTAGCATCCAAGCATATAAACCTGCTGGAACTACTAGCGGTGTTTAAAGCACTGAAAGCCTTTCAGGAACACTTACAAGGAAAGACAGTGATGGTCCTCACAGACAGCACCACAGCCATGTACTACCTCAACAAGCAAGGGGGCACTCACTCTCCAGGACTGTCCAAGCTGTCCCAGAATATATGGAAGTGGGCTCTCAAACACATGTTCCTACTATCATAACATGTACCAGGGGAACTCAATCTGCTAGCAGACAAACTCAGCAGAGACTTCCTCCTGCCCAAAGAGTACGAATGGCAATTGCACGAAGACATCGTCTTAGACGTCTTCACGCAATGGGGTTTCCCGGAAATAGACCTGTTCGCAACCCTGGAGAACTCACAATGCCAAAGTTACGCCTCCAGGTACCCCCAAAACCAGTCCAAGGGGAACGGTCTGTCGATGCAATGGTCAGGGAAATTTGTTTACGCCTTTCCCCCGACTCCCCTCCTCAACAAAGTGGTGCACAAGATGCACCAAGAGCAGGTTACCATGATACTAGTGGCCCCAATGTGGGCCCGGCAGCCATGGTTCGCTCACTTGATGGCGATGTCCCTATCTCCCCCAATGAAACTTCCCTGCCCGTACAACATGCTGTCACAAGACAAGGGCAGGACACTGCATCCATGCCCTCAGACCATGAACTTAGCAGCCTGGCTCCTGAGATCATAGAATTTGGACATTTACATCTCCCTCAAAGATGTATGGACATCCTCAGGGAAGCCAGAAAACCTAATACTCGCCACTGCTATTCTAGCAAGTGTAAAAGATTTGTCATCTGGTGTAGAAGTAAGAACATCAACCCGGTTGACTGCTCTGCCACTAACATTATTCTGTACTTGACCCATTTACTGGATTCAGGTCTAGTGTTTAATTCCATTAAAGTCCACCTAGCGGCACTTTCTGCATACACCACTTCCCAACTTAAAGTGTCGTGGTGGAAGATACCAGTTATCAAGGCCTTCATGGAAGGGGTAAAGAGAATACACCCCCCGATAGCTAACCCAGCTCCCGGATGGGACTTAAACGTGGTACTTTCTAGACTCATGGGCACTCCTTTCGAACCCATGCACAAGGCAACTCTTAAAAACCTCACTCTTAAGACTGCTTTCCTAATAGCTATCATCTCCATTAGGAGAGTAAGTGAACTACAGGCTCTTTCTGTACTAGACCCCTTCGTAACAGTTCACAAGGATAAGGTGGTTCTTCGCACACACCCAAGGTTTGCACCAAAATTCATCTCGAAATTTCATGTAAACCAATCTATAGAACTACCAACGTTCTTTCAAAACCCTTCCAGCTTGGGAGAAAAAAGTCTGCATACTCTAGATGTACGCAGAGCTGTCATGTTCTACATGGAAAGAACCAGAACACTGAGAAAGACTAATCAGTTCTTTGTCTCGGTGGCAGCAGGAAGAGAAGGAGATGCAGTCTCTAGGTCCACTATATCTAGATGGATTGTACAATGCATCACTCTCTGTTACACTCTTGCTAAGAGAGAACTACCCTTCAAGCCAAGAGCACATTCCACTCGAGGCACTGGGGCTTCCATTGCAAATGTTCCCCTTGAGTCCATCTGCAAAGCGGCTACCTGGAGTTCTGTGCACACCTTTACAAAACACTACTGTCTAGATGCACACTCTAGATCTGACTCCCAGGTGGGACAGGCAGTATTAAGACATCTTTTCTCTACTGTTCCTTCTCATAACCCACCGCCAACTCCGGGTACTGCTCGCTAGTCTATGCACAGCATGTGATTCTAAGCAGATTAACAAACATCAGAAGACAATGCATTACTTACCGTAAAAGCATTTCTGATGGTTGTATCTGCTTAGATTCACATGCGCCCACCCTTCCTCCCCGCTCGGATGGAAGGAACATAGACATCCTTTCCTATATTTCTCTCTTTTCTGTACTCACTCACGTATAGAAGGCTCCCTCAGGGCAGAAAAATACAAACAGAGGGACCTCGACGCGTGAGGGATTGTGGGTACAACGCACGTCACTATAGGGATAGTGTTAGACACGCCTTGTCGACGTCCCCTTTTCGACTACGAAAAACAAAATGCAATACTCCGCAGTGACCACTGGATGTCGGACCTATGCACAGCATGTGAATCTAAGCAGATACAACCATCAGAAATGCTTTTACGGTAAGTAATGCATTGTCATATATATATCCCCCCCTGCATGTCTATGGGGGAATTGATACCACCCTCCAAAGACGCATCCATCCGCTTGGTCACCATGACTACCCATGACCACATTGAGTTTTACCAGCCATGTGCTCCAATAATAACTCCGACATCGAATCACTGTAGATACCATTACCATACTCATTCACGGCTTGGTTGTCCATTATTAATTACAAACTGGAGTGACGCACAGTTACCATGGCAACCGGTTACAACTTTAAAATTTTTTAATAGACTAGAATTTGTGGTATTTTTTTGCCGAGGCTCACAAATTATTCTATTTGTGTCTACGGGACCCGATGGCTTCAGTATCTACTCTACCCGAGCCCCTTGTGCGCTGCCACGTCGACGGCTCTAAAATGGCTTCCACTGTATAAACAGCGGTAGTCAATACTACCGGATAGTGTTGCCGGAGGCCCTGCTAGCCGTGTGGATTCTTCCCGTGCTGAGACAAGGTAAGACACTCTCTTGCCACTGTGCACCTTCCTTCGACCCGATGACCTTGATTGATGTACAACTGGCCACGGTCTTGGTGGCCTCACCCTGGGATCATGACCCTTTATAGTTACAGCAACACAAGTGCTGATGATTTCATGCTGTTAATATACTCCCTTTGATACACGGCCACGCTTGTAGTCGGCCGCCATGTGGGAATAAGATCCCTTGTAATACATTAACACGCTTGCTGTGAAGCAACCACCGGTGGGGGGGGGTGTCTGTACTCCTGCTCTCTATATGGAAGAGGAGGGGCACAGAGGACACCAGCCAAGATTCTTTATTGTTGGTAGCAATGGACAAGCAGTCAAGGCCTAGCTTCTCAGGAGGTGATGCAGGCTGGTTCTTAAGTACAGTGTAGTCCCCAAGCACCCACAAAGGAATGTCCACATACTGTATTAGTTAAAACAGTCTTTATATAAATAAGATTTGAGGTTGTATACACAATCACGATAATACACTTTGTGCTCCGACAGTTCTAAAATGGTAAATCTATACAGTTCTAGGTGGTACCACGATTACTCTGATTCCATTAAAATGCATCAACTGTACTCGGTTCAAATAGCATACGAATCAACACAGCAAAACGATATCAACCATATACTTAGGATGACGACAAGTTGGTTAGACAATTGGCAGAATACTGGGCCCCTACGACTTGGCACAGTTCTGTATGAGGATCCCCCCACCTGGACAGCCTGTAAATAAAGATAGATCGTACAAGCCCAGTCCATGTATTGTCTATTAGAGTCCTATCTTCTTCTATGGTTCTGCAACCCAAATGTACCTTGTGTTGTAGAGTTCTTCGTTGGGTAATCGCCGTGCCCTTCTTGATTGCACTCCCTTTCAGGCAGGAGCCATGGGTCGTCGAACTTCCGAGATGAGGAAAAAGGTGAACGTTGTTGTTGAGGCAGCAGCTTCGGTCCTTGCGGTGCTTGTTGACGAGTAGTTGAAAACATCCTGTAACAGGGCAGGTGTGCGGTGCACTTCGACGACAATTGTTTATTGCCGCAAAGAGTTAGTGAAGAACTTTGCCCCAGCAATGGCGTTGGGTCATCGGAGTCTGGCGTCGGTGAACGGGACGTGACCACGGCAGGCTTCAGTAGCTTTGTCGGCATCTGAGATCTTTGGGTGGCAGGAAACCCAGCTGCGGATTCTCCTCGGTCGTCGACGGCCTTGACTTACTCCAGCAGGACAAAAGTGGTCGACGAGGATGAACAAAGGGAGTCCTTGGAGAAAATTTTCTTAGGCAAATGGAGCACTACGGTTCCGGTTTGCAACGGAGGTCGGCGACGGCTGTCCGGTGCTTCTCTTCGTTCTCCTCGGCGGTCCCTGTCTCCGGTCGGCAGCCTTTCGTAGATCTGTCTACCAGGGAGCTTTGGCAAAGATCAGCTGGTGCACAATGGTGCCTCGTAGATCGGTGAGAGGGCTCGTTACCAGTGCCAGGTCCTCTCTTGGATCAGTTCTTGAAGGCACAGCAGCTTTCTGATTACACAGAAATGAACAGCGGTTCACCCTCTTCTGGCACGTCTTCGAGAGTAAGCATGAAGTATCAATTTCAGCTTCTGAACGATTTATAGCAGTGAGAGGCCCCTAGATATACTGTTGATCTCCCATTCACTCTGATGGGTCACACTCGGGCAACCAATCACTCAGAAGGGTATTCAGACAGTCAGGCAGCAAATTGGCATATAGTGTATTCAGGCCATTCTTCTCCATCCAGACACTCGCAACACAGAATGTGGATTCGGAAAAACACTCTGTCATTCAGCACTACACACTGCATTCATACCAGTTTCGGGCAGGGCTGTCTCAGTCATTGTGTCAAACACCAGATACTAGACACCCATAACAAAAATGCGTATTTGTCACACACTCCATTCATCCTGGTCCCACCCCACGGGCGTACCCACAACATACAATCATTGGGAAGGCTCCAGCCAGTCTGGCCTGGACTTCCCCACAACACCATATATATGTATGTTTGTTTGTTTATATATTTGTTTGGTAATGTGCACCAAACCCTTAGGTAGACGGGCGCAACAGAAACAAGAAATTTTAAAACTTAGTTACAGTGCAAAGGTATCAATACATAGAGCAGTGATTGCAATAGGAGCCAGGTACAAGGTAAAAGATACATTAAATACAAAGCAATGGTCTTGGTAGGTCACGGAAGCATTATCTAGAGTGTCAGTAAAAACACGCCTACATATACACTACATGCAAGGTTAACCAAGCTACGGTGTGGTCTGGTGGAAACAAAGGATCGTGTAGGGGCTGGAAAGGTGGAAGTGTAGTTCGTCAGTTAGGTGTCATTCGTGTTTAGCCTATTAAGTATCTTATGTCTGAATTTAGGGTAGGGTTGTACTAGACTGAGGTCGACGGGTAGTTTGTTCCAACATTGTGCAGCTTTGACAGGGAAGCTGGTTCCGCCTGCTGTCGAACGTTTGAAACTGGGAACTTCCAACATAAATGAGTTGGCGGATCTCGTAGGGCGGGTAGCTGTTCTCCTAGTGATTTTATCCATTAGGTATTAGGAATGGAGGTGCAAAGTTATTCAGACATTTGGAGGTGAGGGAGGCTGTTTTGAGGAGAATTCTGTCCGTTATTTTCAGCCAGTTAACCTCTTTCCTGAATTTGGTAATATGCTCTCTGTAGGGTTCTCACCCCCCCCCCCCCAACAGCCAGTCGGGGGGAAGGGACAGAGTCAGGGCTCCCTGGGACTTTGCGATCTTGTTTCCTATCCGGAATCCACTGATTGTTGCAATCACTGGGCCTAGGCATCCCCAAAATGGAGGATGCTCAGGGCACCTGTGAATTCAGCACGTAGCTGCCACCAGACCGTACCCTGCTCTGTGGGCCACACACTGGTGCCCAGAAACATACACTAGGAGTAGAGGGTCGTACTCCCACCCATGGGTGCCATAAGGTTATCCCAAGGGTCTGTTCACCAAACCAAATACAGGAAGAGCCGCACCGCCAGGAGTCCCACATGAACTACTTTGCGGGAAACAAGAACAAACGCATGATCAAAAGCAATAAGGGACAAGGATTCAGAGTCCCTGTCCTTCTGATGCATTTCCAGCGTCACACTCGCCACGCTTATTATTTTAGACTTGCCTATGCCCTAAGTGGAACATAGGATCCCCCCCCCCCCACAAACACACAAATGCATGCTCATTTCATGGGGTGTGGATATTGTATATCCGTGTGACGCACGGCCACGCTCTGAGTGGACCGTTATTTAGGTAACTGGACCCTTTAAACTAATTCATTAACGTGCACGCTGAGGATTGTTCATTCCTCTAACAGAAGCACCTATGCTTTTGTTTATCTCTTATAATAGGTGTGATTCTTTGAACGCACCAGCTACAATTCGCGACCCCAGACTGACTAACTTGGTTTTGAGCGCCAGAATCAAGGTAAGAACGCGTCTCTGACCGTTTTGCCACATTGTGTTAATAACCCACAGAGTCCTCCTTACCACATTAATACATTCGGTCCTCTTCCACATATTGGACCCGAATTAAGGACTGACCTCTACCTGGACCGCTGACTTAGATGACAAGGTCTGCAACTCCTACCCGTGGTTCTATCCGGACACTGTAAGACTTGCATCTTGTTTCCTTCTGGAGACATCCACTACTTACTTACGCATTAATTGTGACCAATTTAATACTTGGATCCTTTTACCTGGAACCATACACACATTCCTGACACGCGTCTCATTTTCTTGACAGAACTCTCAGGAAGCTCCCACCATTTACTACTTTGTCCTGATGAAGGCCTACCCAAGAACAGCTAAAAAACCAGCCTTTTAAGGCCAAAAAACAGTTGTGTTGACTATATGACTTTACGTTTCTGTGTTCAAATCCACACACTGTTTTACTATTGTATTTACTATTGTGCGTCATAGCACCTTGTACTGTTTTTTGTTTTATGTATTACTCGTGTGTTCCTTCTATGGTGCCAGGGTATCTTTTCGTTTGAATGACTATCCAAGGTAGTAACCTTGGGCGAGCACTACTTGCACCATTTGTTGATTGTTCTTTGTATAAATTGAGCTTTCCTGTGATACTCCTTTTGAAAATACATATCATGTTGTGATATAAATTAAAATAGTCACACGAACAATGAACTTTATATAAACATTTTGTGAACTCTTAACAGGATTGTGTGTTTTTGAGTCCCGTGACCCTTTTGATTTGTTTTTTGAACTCTTCAGGGAAGAAACATTTATTGTGTTGCTTTGATTTGCACACTTGCTGAGTGTAACAAGTGTAACTCTACAATGCTACTGTCAGAGAAGCAAAATATTGTGGAGATAAAATCGTGTTTTAGATGGGGATGTTATATCATTAGAGTTGGATAAGAGAGCAAACACTCGATTAGTTAAACTAGAGAATTCAGTTTCTAAAACAGCATGTCTAGACGCAGTTTTAAAACTGCATCAATGCATGAGTAACGTTAAAGTCGAACCTGAATGTAGGAATTGGTCTAGTCAATGGAGCATTGGGAAGAGTGATTGCATTTCAGTTTTCCTCACAGTACAAATATTGAACATGTTGAAATAAAGTTTGATCGTCTAGAAGAAACTCTTGATTTCTCGGACCTCTGCACATTTCATGCTTTTTAAGGCTACCTTTTGTACATATGCAATTACTAATCATCAATCACAAGGGCTGACTTTAGAAGCAGCACTTATTGACATTTGTCATACCGATTTTAAACAAGGAAAGTCATGTAGTTCTGTCGCGTGTGAAAAATATTGAAGGTTTATTTTTAATAAAGTTTGATGAAAGAAAAGGCACAGCTGACATTTTTTGCATTGAAGAATATAATGGGTTACATGTACTGTATGCTCCTCACCTGAACCTTATGTACAAACGATTACACAGCTCAGGATATTTATGAAAGATTTTTATATGTTCCCATTCGTGATCAGAAAAGTGTACATTTTTCTGGTCTCCTAACTAAAGCATTCCATGATAGGCAATGCAGTTACTGTGGTTGTAATTTACAATCTACACTGCAATATCTAGCTTTCAATAAGTATGTATTGATTATGTTTCAAAGATACAGTGTAACTGGTTGGAGAATTAATATGTTGGTGATGAATTTTATAAATAGTAAGTTTCTATTAGTAAGAAAACCTTTAAGACATGTGCAATTCTTTTTCATGAGGGGTTATCCATTCACTGTGGACAGTTCACAACATGCGTGCATACAGAAGTAGATTGGCTTGTTTTAATGACTATAGTCGCATACCAAGCTTGATTGCCAAAGGGTTTAAAGAATGCTTACTTAATGTTGTTAGAACCAAAGTTTTAAAATGTTTTATATTCTTTATGAATATTGTAAGAAACTCATGGTGGCAACAGTAAAGACAGACAAAAGTGATCACAGTTCAAGGGTGTTTATTAAACTGTATGCAGGTTGGAAAAATGCCTAATCTAAACCTAAATTTAAGATGGGAGCAAGTGTCGGCCATCAAATGAAAAGAAGGCAGTCCTAGTGGCGTTGTCAAAAGGGCCTATGCTAAGAAAAACCTATTGCCAATTCCTTACAACCAATTATAAAAAGATGTGGGATAGGGTTCCAATAAAGAAAAGTAGTGTTTTCCAGGGGTCTACCTTCCCCATGTTTTCAGCACGGGACAAGGTGGCACCCTTGGAGCACAGCACAGACTTGAGCTTTCTCAGCACGAGTCGACTGTTCTGTTCCATCTATCGAGTTCTTCGATGGTAAAGTCTCTTTTCACAAAACAAGTCTCTTGCCTTCGAAGCCTGATGTATCCAACAAACACATTTTCTTTCCACAATTAACTTTGGGTGATGGTTTCACCCCTGGGTCCCCCTGTTCTGGGCGCCGACCCCTCACATATCTTATTCAAGCAATCAACTGAACAGATGCTTTCTCAATAAACCTTGGGTGATTACTTTTCACCTCTGGATTTCCCTCGACCGGGCTCGGACCCACTTGACAAGGGGACCATTCACTTTCCCTGGTCTTCAAAACCTCTTACTTTCACGTGTCTCAATGTCTTTTTCAACAGTACTTCAGGCTTCATCGGATTGTCGGCTTGTCTCTTCTGGGTTCACTTTCGCCAACTTCCACAAACAGTTCACTGTACTTCGGGAATTTGAACTTCACCCCTTTTTGTTAGCATCCCTCAGCCGAGTTCACTTATTGCCAACTTTAACACACTGTTCATACGCTCATTTCACCAAGCGGAATTCAGTTCCCTTAGCTTCACAATCATCTGTAGGTCAAAGACTTTTGACAGTACAGAGGATTTTACAAGACCTCTCTTCACAAGGGTTTCTGGTTCCTGTAATTTCTACCATCGGGTAATCGCCTTGCATTTCCTGCCTGAGCACCCACATGGTGCCGGCCTCCTCTGTTGCTGTGGGTTTCCTCTCTTTCATCAACCATTTATAACTTTCATTCTTTAAGCTTCTCAGAAGTTGACATTAGCCGTTGGCTACTTTTCGTTCAACACAGTTCGGTTTATCGATTCTCCCCTCGACTCACCGCTGTGCTGAACCACTTGCCTTTCTTTATCCTTAGAGTCAAGATGGGTACCACCGAGACCAGTGTCCTTCCCAGGCTTGGTTATCAGCGGAGGAGAGTCTTGCGTACCGTAGACCTCTTCTGCAGCACACGCTGGCTTTTCTTTGCGGTCTTATGATTCCTTTTGCAGAGGTTTCACGGGCCTTGGTTGGAAAGGGCAACGTCGCTTCTCTCCTGGTCACCCTCATGGTCTGCGCTGTCTTTCTCCTCCTCTTGAACAGCCGTGCGGAGTTAGTTCTCACATTGTGTGGTCTGCCTTGCTTGTAGTGTGCTTTCGATCCTGTGGGAAGGGAAAGGGCTGTCAGGTGTGTGTGAGATTCTGGTCAATTGCCTCGCTTTGTCTGACCATTGTACTGGGACATGTCAGGTAAACGGCTCTGGTGTTAGTCCATTGTCTTTCGTGTTGTGCGAAAGTGTTTGTGTCGGGAAAGGGGGGAGGGCAGTGTTTTGGAATGTCCTATGGGGAAAAGGTGTTGAAAGAAGGGGGATGCCGTGTCTCACTTGTCTGTGCCCCACTCCCACACCCCAAGGACCCCTCATCCCGGTGATCCTCCTTCACAAGTCCACCCCCAGGAACTGATCCGATAGCGATGGCCGTCACCTGGCCACCTGGATGACAGATCCCAGGGGACTAGCCAGAGAGAGACACCTTCAGGTTTCTCACAATATAAACATGCAAAATAAAAGTTTGAAATGGAAGAATAGGGTAAGTGTTTTACGTAAAGTAGAAAATGGATTGTTAATGGGATGTATTTTAAAATCAGTACGAAAAAAAACGTGCATCTAATATTCTGAAGATTACATAAATGAGAAGCGAAAACATTCTGCAATCTTCTACTACTGTTTAATTGTGTAAAACGGTGTATATTGTAATATGTACAAGTGTTCCCTATAAGTGCTAGGTTACATAAAGGGTTCCATGTACATTATTTTGAGTGTTAAGGAGTGTAGAAGGTCATGACTGTTTACATATAAACAAGTAAACAGTAGGATGTATGATATGGCATTTATAACACGCCTATACACACGTTTTTCAAGGTGCAGCAAAGGAGGGGAAATGGATGGAGGACAAAACAACGATCTTCTGGCTAGTGACATTCAGATTGCGCAAGTGCAGAGGAGCAGGGAGCAGAGAAGTGCCAGGGGAGGCGGGTGGGTGGATGGCCAAGTTCAGGACAAGGAATCTGGGGAAACAAGTAGTGCAGCCCACAGGTGGCAAATGTGAGTGTTAGAAGTGCAGACAACAAGTGTCTAATAAGTGCAGGAGAGGGGACTGTAGGGTTTCAGATACAGACAAAAAGTGCGGGAGGTGCCAAGAGGCAGTGTGGGTATGCAGTTGGACAGGCAGGTGCCTGGGCCCGAATTCAGAGGGTTGCCAGGTGACCAGTGCATACATCAGACAGGAGGTCAGCAGGGGAGAGGATGAAAGAAGGCAGAAGCAAAGAGGAAGGTCTTGAGGTGCTTCCAGAACCGGAGATGGTTTTGCTCAAGTTTCAGAGAGGCGGGGGGGCTGTTCCAGAGGGAGGCACCGACTGACCCTCAAGGAGTTGGAGGAGCGAAGAGCTAGAGTAGGAAGATATTTCAGTAGAGAGAGTTCAAGGTATTTCGGTCCCAGGCCCCAGAAAGCCTTGTGGACAATGCAGAAGGTCTTGAACTTGATCCTTGCCGCCACTGGGAGTTAATGGAGAGATTTCATTGCTTGAGGTCAAGGACAAGTCTCAGTCCTGTTCTGGATGAGTTGTAGAGGACGGAGAGTAGAGGCAGGTAGATTTAGAATGAGGCTGTTGTAGTAGTCCAGCCTAGAGAGAACCAGAGATCTGGAGACTGAGCTTCTGGAGGAAAGTGAGGAAAGGAAGAATACCTCTGAGGAGGTGCAGCTGGTAGTTTGACTTCTTAGAGACGTCACTGATGTGAGGAGAGAAGGAATGTGGAGTCGAAGATGACCCCGAAGGTTCTTAGCCTCACGGGTAGGAGCAGGAAGAGGGCCCAGAGCGGGTGGCCAGAAAGTGACGGGAAAGGAAGGTGCGGTGAGCCGATGAGGAGGATCTTTGTTTTACTGGCATTAAGTCAGAGATCATTGGCAGCACACCACTCCTAGATTGCGGACCGACAATCTGGGATGAGTGTGTGAAGGGGCGGCTGAGGGGAGCCTGAAAGCGAGCAGTGTCATCTGCATAGCTCTGAAAGTTGGAGCAGAGAGCAGCTATGCAGCGTACGAGAGGTGGCAGGTGTCATGATCTCTGCTTCCAAAAGGTCAGGGTTTTCCCAACTCCCTTGGAAGCAGATCCATAACCCAGGTTCCGAGTGCCAACCAGTCCCAATTGGGACCTTTTGGACCCCAGTCCTGGCGCCAGTGGCACCAGGCTCATAAATATGCCCAGTCCCAGCGCTGGAAGCGCCGGGCTCATAATGCTTGGGTGGACTTACCTGCAGCAGACCATGCTGCTTACTTGCCTGCCAGTTGAGCCTCTGATCCTCTTCTGTTTGGAACTACTTTTCCTGTTGGGTGGGGCTGGAGCCACTCCCTAGATTCAGAACACTGGAACTCTTCTGGAAGGCAGGAACTCTTTTTTTACCAGGAACTCTTTTCTTACTTAGGCGTGGCTGTGGAAGGAGACACCTAAGCACTACAGGAGGCTATTTAAACCACACCCGGTGGATGAATCTTGCTTTGCGTTATTCTGCACCCTCTGCAGCAGAACGCTCATCGTGTCTTCTGCATCCGGTCCTGGGCCTAAGGAAAAAGGCTTACCATCCTGAATCCAGTCTTCAGCAACACCTATAAAGACCAGAAAGAACAGGTTAGCATTCCGGCATCTGAAAGGCAAAGGCTTACCTACTCTTTGTGCGCTCCGGAGGTCTTCACACTGCATTCCGGCATCTGAAAGACAAAAGCTTACCAACTCTTCGCATGCTCCGGAGGCCGTCGGCGCTGCATCTCGCATCTGAAAGACAAAACAAGGTGCGTTTAAAGACATTGGGGAACTTTAATACTCACGTGCCATTACTCCTTTCCACATCTAACCCAGTGGGTATCCCGGCACCCTGCAGCCGCTCCGAACTTGTACCTGCAAAATAAAAAGACAGTTAGAGCGCTTCGTGAAGCTGGCAACAAGCGCTTACTTACGTGCTTCCAGGCGCTTCTATTCATCACACGGGCTCCATCTTCAACTCACTTCAGCCCATCATCCGCCATCGCCGGAACCCTGCAAAACAAGAGACATCATTATTACAGACTTTAAAGACATTTGAGTTACTCGAAACTTACCGTTCGTGCAGTAAACGACGGACAGCAGTCCTCTGAAGTCAAGAGGCCTGCGCTACCTATCCAGTGAAGAAACTGGTTACAGCACCCTGCCCCGAGGCAGATGGAGAGCTCGGCATTCACTTACCTAAGACATCTTACTCTGCACGTCAGGCATACAGGGCACAGAGGTCCAGCCCAAAGAGCCAACCGGGTGCTGCACATCACCTTTGAAGATACGGTAGTCGCCCAGTCAAGACCGGCGCCTCTGCGAGAATCAGGTGAGCGTTACAGCAGGTATTGGTTGAACAGCCAAGGAGAAAGATTGGGCCCCTGGGGAACACCACAGGTAGAAAGATATGAGGGGAAGGGCCCAAGTTGAACCTGGGAAGGTCAGAGGGAAGGTCAGAGAGAAAGGTCGGGCAAGCTGGGGCCTGATCAGTGATACCCAGGTTACCACGGAATTGGTTGAGCAGGAGGGCATGGTTGACAGTATCAAAAGCAGAAGTGAGTTCAAGGAGGATGAGGATAGAAGGACGGTTGGTGTCAAGGTTTGAGAGCAGGTCTTCACGGATGTTCAGGAGAGCAGTTTACATGCTTCTGGCTGCTGTGAAGCCAGACTGATTGTCATGGAGACAACCAACAGATTGTGTGAAGGTTAAGCTGGAAGATGCTTTTCCAAGTTTTTGCCCAGAAAAGGAGTAATGGAAATTGTGCGATAGTTAGCCAGACAAGAGGGGTCGGCTGAGGGTTTCTTAAGAAGAGGGTACACAAGGGAGTGCTTTAGGGGGGAAGGGGAAGGTTCCAGTGGTGAAGGAGTGGTTGCAGAAGTCCGCCAAGGCTGGAGTGAGGGTGTCGATACGGTCCTTGAGGGTTTTGGATTAACAGGGAAGAACCTGTTGTGACGGGGATTTCATAGATCAGACTTGTCTAGAAACTTTGTCAAGGGTGAACAAAGGAAGAGGGGGGAGGAGGAGAGGCGGCCACAAGAAGGCCAGAAGTAGAGGAAGAATGGGTGGACAGGATGACCTGGGTTTTAGAGATGAAATGTGAAGCCAAGGCCGTGCAGAGGCCCTGGGAGGGGACAGTAGAGGTAGAGACTACCGCAGGATCGGTCAGCTCCTTGCAGATATTAAAGAGTTTGGCCGACTTGTTGGCTGCCCCCCAAGATGAAGACTTGGATGTGAGCTCTCTTCTTAGTGTTGACAGAGTTGGTACTGCCTTTGGAGCAGGCAGCAGGCCAGTTTGTCAGAGGGTGCACGCAATGCCCGCCATTTGCTCTCATCCACCCTACACTTGCCTTTACGTGTGACAAGGTCCGAGTCTTACCAAGAGTTGCACTTGGCTTTGGGCTTCAAGCGGATCGTCATGACAGGGGCAAGTACATCAATAGTGCCAGAGATAGAAGAATGGAGGTTGGAAAGGGCTGTATCAGGATGTTAGTTAGTCAGAGGTGTAGGAGGGGGAGAGAAAGTGGTGGTGAAAGCCTCAACTGAGACACGCTTCATGGGTCGGATGACCAAGAAAGTGGGTGGCAGTGCCGGGGTTGGTTTGGGCTGGGGGAGTAGAGAAGGAGAGGAGAAAGTCATCACTCCAGGAGAGAGGAGTGGTGAGACGGTTGGATAGGGCGAGGTCTGAGGATATCAGAACATCCAGTGTGTGCCCTGCAGAGTGAGTCAGACCAGAGGGATGAATAGAGAGAGAGTGAGTGTTGGAGGTTGTGAAAGAGTCCAGAGGAGGGTCCAGAAGCATCCAGGTGGATGTTGAGGTCTCTGCGGAGGAGGGGTTGGGTGGTTGAAGCAAGGAGGAGAGGTCTGCCCACTCTGAGAGGAAGGTTACCTGGCCAGGCGGCCGGTAGATAGTAGCCACAGTAAGAGAGCGGCCAGAAGAGAGAGAGCCTGCAAACTAGGCATTCAAAGGAGGAGACGACCTGCATAGGAATGATAGAGGAAGGGATCCACTCTGGGAAGATCATGGCTACACCCTCACCGGGATGGTTGGATCTGGGCGCGGAGAGGATCTTGTAGCCATCACAGAGGAAAGTGTCAAAACTCGTGACAGATCTGGCTGTGAACCATGTCTCTCTAAAACCGAGAACATCAAGGTCCAGTTCTTCCAGGATGTGGCAGATGTCAGAGGAGTGTTTGACAGCTGAGAGAGAGTTGAGAGTGGCAATGTGGAGAAGGTTGCCACCCTTGAAAGACTTCCATGTAGGGGCACAGGTCAGAGGTACACCCCGCAGAAGCGTAGAAGGAGCCCAAGGGTGGGTAGAGGAGGAAGGAGGAGAGGGCAAGGTAGCCAAGGAAGAGGAGGAGGATGATGAAAGTATCAGAGAGGTGGCAGATGGAGGCAACAGGGCAGCCATAGAAGAAGTAGAGGAAGCCAAAGAGCTGGCAGAGGGTGAAGGCAGAGGAGCCGGAGAAAGGAAAGAAGGGACAGCAGGAGAATAAAGTAAATTGATGAGGCACGGGAAGCGTCTATCAAAAAGGAGGAGGTTGTCCTGAGGGCCTTGGACCAAGATGGTGTCATTTAGGTAAGCATTAATAATGGTCTTATTATTGTTAATGGAGAGGAGTGGAAGGGGGCCAGGAGTGCCTCCCACCGGCTGCCACCATTATTGGGAGAGTAGGAAAAAGGAGAGAGCATAGAGACCATATGTGGAGTCCATAGGTCTGGCGAAGGGACAACAAAGAGGATGATGTCGGTGAGGGTCGGTCTGGAGGAAGCGCTGGTGTAGGTATCGACGATAGGGAGACCTGGGTTGGAGTCCAGGATATCCCTTTTGAACTGCTTCCTACCAGACTTAGTAAGAAGGACAAGATAGTCAATCGAGAAGCAGTTAGAGAAAATAGGAGAGACGGAGAGCATTATAGAGAATGCAGAGGGAGGGGAGAGGGGAATGAGGGGTGTGGGCACTAGGGGCGGGCACAAGAGGAGGCGTGCAAGCAGACGAGACGAGAAATTTATTTCAATTCACGATGGGCTTGATGAGACAAAAAAGAGCAGTCATTTAGCTATTGATCTTTTATTTATATTGCGCTCCTACACAAGTGTTTCAGAGCGCGGCAAGGCAAGTGAGTGGAACAGGGGCGAACAAAACGACATACTCTTATGTCCCTTCCCCATGCTCCTACGTCCTGTCCCCTTTCCTCCATACTTACGTCCTGTGGGACGGGACCTGAGCACTTTGTAAAAGCATCCAATATTTAGCAAACATTTTAGTCCTTCCTCTCTTTCTACGTGGGGTACAGCACGCGGCCGTAACCCCGCCCATCTCTGCTGCGCATCGCACATCAGTCCTTTTCTCTGCTCGTTCGGGACTGGACGCATTTGTATCGGCAGAAGAATGTCTTCCTTTTTTTCCTCCTCTCTGGCTCTCGCTAGCGATTGCGTAGTAGTCTGTAGTTTAAACTAGACTTTCCAAATTGTAACTCGTGTCAGCGGTGCTTCGCGAGGGCGGACCCCCATCTTCTTTGTTTAGAGTGCTTGGATCCCGATCACCTTAGGGACTCCTGTTTCTATTGCGATTCCCTTTCGGGCCCGGGCCCTTCAACGTCAGTTAGAGCAATGGGAGGAGGTGTTTCAGCGCACGCCTCCTATGCATTTTCAATCCTTCATCGACGAAAAGAAGAAACGCCCGGTGAGTACTTTACTTTTTAGAGCACCCCGGCCAGGGGGGCTCCTTCCTGGGGTCTTCCCGGGCTGGGAGGAGCATCGACAGCTCTGTCACCAGGGCTTGCCCTGAGGTGCCTTTTGGGCCTATAAAGTGTACCAAATTTTTCTCCGAGGGTCTCCGTAAGGGGCCTGTGGACACCGGAATACCATTCAAGGCCCCTCCTGTGGGGGCTGCGTGTAGACCTAGTTCTACTGAGTCGTGGGGGACCGGAGCTCGCTCCGAAGCCTTCTTATCAGCTTCCCTCAAAAGTACCGGGGTGCGCCCCGAGGTCTCGGCTGGGCTTGGTAAGACTGAACGGATGTTCGAGGCCCGCTGTGAAGAGGCTTCTACCGGACTCAGGTCAGAGATCCCTCGTACAGAGGCTAAGGTAACCAACAGTTCTGAGAGGCCTGAGAACACCTTATCGGTGAAAGGTTTTTCTCACCGGTCCCGCTCTTGTGGCGACACCAGAACCGTTGAGGGGGCAAGGGGTGAGCATTTGAATCAGTTACTCCCTTACCGGCAGTGCCGAGGTCCTTCCTGTGAAGGCTAGTTTGGCTATCGGTATGTCGCAGAAACATTCCAGGCCACATAGTACCGGCTCGGCCGAGGTTCCTTGTGTAAAGGCTAAAATGAAGACCCCTGATCCATCAGCGGGGACCCCTGCTACACTTCCACATGTGCCGCAGTTCCCCTCAGGTGATGGCAAAATGGTGGCCGTTCCCGCCATAACCACGGAGGCCATTTTGGGAGCTTACCCTACAACTACGCCCTTGGCCATAGGTGTGGGGAGCGGTTCTGTAGGTGAACATAAGGTTCCTTGTGCGCATCCCTTTCGTCCAGTTTATGACTGGAACGCTCGGATGCCTCTTCCGCACAACATCTTACTGCCTGTGGGTTTGGCACCCTTGATTTATGTGGACACCTCTGGGGATGGGCCTGTTTGGCAACCCTCCCCTCTGCGTCCCTGGAATTATCCTCCTCATGAGGTCTCCTTCGGGAGCTCCAAAGCCTTCTCCGGAGGACGCCTTTTTCGGCAAATTTCAGACGCTCATGCGTACCGACCCCATGAGGGAGTATTTCAAGGGTCTTTTTAGGGAGGTATGCCCGCCTGCGCCTCCACCCGCGACTCTGGTGGTTCCACCGGCGCCGCCTTTGCCTGCGGTGCCTCCCCTACCCTTCCGCCCTTTCCCCCGTTGTCCCCGGTGGACAAAGCGGTGCCCGACGTAGTTCAGCAAGACCCTGACCTGTCGGATGAGGCGCAGGGCGATCAGGACTGCGAAGACCAGCCCCACTCTATTCAAGCTTTCCACAACCGGGTGCTGGACATGTGTCTATTGGATGTTCCAGTGCCCGAGGCACCTGTTCCGCAGGAGGGTGTGCTTTCGGGGCCATTCACCTTATCTCCTTCGGAGCGTACCGGCCTGTTCTTGCAGAAGGACATTTTGTCCGAGGTCTGTAGAGTCTGGGAGAAGCCACACACTGGCCTTTTCGGCAATAAGAAAATGGACGTGCAATACAGGCTGCATTCTGCAGAAGAGGTGGCCCTAGCATCTTGTCCGCCCCCGTCCTCCACGGTGGTGGCTGCGGCCACTTTACAGTCCAGGCCTGCAGCATCCTCGCCTATGACGGCTACTCAGGTCCTGGGGAAAGAGGACAAGCTCCTCGCCTCCCTTGGGAGGAAGATTTTTGCTAACTTGGCCCTGTAGCTCTGGCCGTCCAATGCAGAACTGGTGTTAGCGGGGACGAATATGAAAATGTGGAAAGGTCTGTCGGAGTCGAAGAATTCATTCCGGTCGAGAAGCTGGAGGACTTTAAGGCGGGACTGTCCAATGCCAGGGTCTTGGCCCAGGATCTGCTGGAGGCCACGGCTCATCACGTCGACATTTCGGCTTGGGGCCTTATGCTGGGAGTTGATACTTCTCGACAGGCGTGGTTGCATGCCACCAAGTTCTCAAAGGAGGTGCAGGACAAGATGTTGGACCTGCCATTTGATGGTAAGGAGCTTTTCCACTCCACAACGGATGTGGAGCTGACCAAAATGAAGGACAGCACCCAGACAGCTAAGTCCTTGTCCGTCTTGGTTAAAACTCCTTTTAGAACCCAGAGATTGTTGTCGCAAAGCCGGCCGGCCCTCCTCTGGCTTCAGAGGTTTTCCAGATCGGGAAAATCCCTCAGAGCGGATATCCCTTTGGGTAATAACCGCCAGAGGCAGCAACAGACTCGGATTTTCTCCCGCTCCTCAGCCTCCTCCTCAGGTTCAGGTGGTAAAACCACTGAAAAGCCTGCCAAATGAGGGTTCTCCACGCTCTCACGAGACCCCGGTGGGAAAACGGATTGTGTCTCATTGGGAGGCGTGGCAGACCATCACCCAGGACCGTTGGGTCTTGTCAGTCACTCGGACGGGCTTCTGCTTACCCTTACCCTCTACCCATCCTTCAACCCTCCTTTCCAGCAGTCGGGGTCGTCCTCCTTAAAAGCCGACGTTCAGAAACTGCTGGACCTCAGAGCTGTGGAACCTGTTCCCCAAGGGGAGTGGGGGGAGGGCTTCTACTCCCGACTGTTTACGGTGCCCAAACCAAACCAGGCTGGCCTGCGCACCATCCTAGACCTTTCCCAGTTCAATGTTTTCCTACCCCAAGAAAAATTCAAGATGATCACGTCCGGCCAGATACAGTCCTCTTTGCAGATGGCCGATTGGCTCAGCGTGGTGGACCTTCAGGATGCGTACATGCATATTCTGATCTGGAATCCACACCGGAGATCTCAGTTTCTCTGTTGGAGAGGAGCACTTCCAGTTTCGATTGCTTCCTTTTGGCCTCAGCTCGGCGCTGCGTGTCTTTACGAAGATGATGTCAGTGATCGCGGACTATCTTCGTCTGCAGGGTATCCATGTGTATCCGTATTTGGACAACTAGCTCTTACGCAGCCCTTGCCCGTTGAAAGCCACGTGCAATCTTCAGTCTCTCCTCCAGCTCCTGTTCAACTTCGGGCTGTCGGTGAATTGGCGGAAATCTTCCATGACGGTCTCTCAGGACTTGATTTTCCCGGGTTTTCGCTGGAACACGATTGACTGCAGAGTTTACCTGACCGGGGACAGAATGGCGGATCTGTTGGCCACGTGTCAGATGTTTGCGCAGTCAGAGAGCATGTCGGCCTGGTGGTTCCAGAGGCTTCTAGGCCTCCTGGCCTCGTGCGTTTTGGCTCTACCTCTCGCCCATCTCACGATGAGGCAGACTCGGATGGCTCTTCGGAGTTCTTGGCGTCAGGCTGTGGATCCGGACTCCAAGTTGATATTGATTCCGGCTTCCATGAGAGCGGACCTGGAGTGGTGGTCGTCTCTCAGCAACCTGTCGGTGGGAGCAGGGTTTCAGGACCCAGCCCTGATGGTAACGATCACGACGGACTCCTCCCTTCTGGGGTGGGGTGCGACGTTGCATCTTATTCAGGTCTCGGACCTTTGATTGCCTCGGGACAAGTTCCTCCACATAAATCATCTGGAGCGTCTGCCGATTTTCCTAGCGCTCAAGGCATTCAGACCGATCATTGCCAACAAGGTGGTCCGTATCCGCACGGACAATGTGGTTTCAATGTATTACATCAACAAGCAAGGGGGCACCAAGTCTCCACCTCTTGTTACCTGTCCATCCAGATTTGGGAGTGGGCAGTTCGTCAGTGTCTGGCTAGTGGCAGTTCACATTCCGGGCTAGCTGAACGTCACGGCAGATGCCCTCAGTCAGCGGACGATGGTCAGCTACAAGTGGGAACTGAAGGCGGAGATCCTCTCATGGATTTTCCTGCGTTGGGGCACTCCGGAGGTGCCCTCTTCGCAACAACGGCAAACAAGAATCTTCCTCTGTATGCCTCCAGAAGTGGTCTGGCAGTCTACTCGCTGGGGGATGCACTCGAGATTACTTGGCACAACATGAGGGCCTATGCTTTCCCACCTCTGCCTCTGATTCATCAAACGATTTGCAAGCTGAAGAACACGGTGAACTGTTCTCTTCTGCTCATAGCCCTGTGGTGGCCGGCCAGGCTCTGGTTCTCAGAACTCCAACACCCGTCAGTGTGTGCACTGATCGGAAGTCACCGGCAGCCTCATCTTCTTCACCAGGGGGGGGGGGGGATCAACAGCTGTGGCACCCCTCTCCACAATCATTCAGCTTGGCGGCATGGTGCCCGAGTTCAGGTCTTTAGAACATCTCGACCTGTCTGCGGATAACATGCGCATTATTGAAGCAGCCAGGAAACCCTTAACTAGGTCTCAGTATAGAAGCAAATGGCTTGGGTTATGTCATTGGTGCTTAGACAAACAGCTGGACCCAAGGGCGGCTACGTTTGACACTGTGCTGTCCTTCGTATCCCACCTAGCAGAGTCAGGCATTCACGTTCTGTCATGCAGAACTAATCTTTCGGCGGTATCCGCCTGCTCTTACTCTGTCTAATCCAGTGGTTAAGAGACATTTTGCAGGTTTGATGCGCCTTTATCCACCGGTTCGTAAACCGCACCCGGTGTGGGATCTGAATGTGGTCCTTACGGCGTTGTGCCATAAACCCTTCAAACCAATGGCCACGGTGGACCTTAAACACCCGTCGTGGAAGGTGTCCTTTTTGGTGGCCGTTACTTCAGCAAGGCGTGTGAGTGAGCTCCAGGCTTTGTTGGTGGAGCATCCCTTCTTGGTTTTTCACAAGGATAAGGTGGTCCTACGGACAAACCCTTAATTCTTGCCAAAGGTGGTCTCTGATTTCCACCTGAACCAGTCCATCTCCCTGCCGGTCTTTTTTCCGAACCCTGCTTCAGAAGCGGAAAGGGTTCTGCATTGTTTGGATGTTAGAAGGGCTCTTAAATTCTATCTGGACAGGAATTTCGAATTTAGGAGCTCTTCTCAACTGTTGATGACCTTTGGTAATACATAAGGTAAGCAGGCCTCTAAGGCGACTATCTCCAGATGGATCGCTGCCTGTATTACAGAGTCTTACGCTGTCCAAGGACTGCAGCCTCCTAAAGGTATTCATACATACCTGGTGCAGGGCAAGTCAGCCTCAGTTGCCTTTCAGAAATATGTCCAGATCTGATGCTCATTTTGGCCAGGATGTGCTGAAGAACCTGTTTCAGTAAGGTTTTTTTTCCATCCACCCGTAGTTCTTGTAAGGAGTGCTTGGCAATCTCCCATAAGTATGGAGGAAAGGGGACAGGACGTAGGAGTATAACCAGGTTACTCACCTTAGTGACCACCTTACTCCTAGTCCATTGTCCCCTGTCCTCCATACGCCGGCCCACCCACCATCCCCTCTAAGGTTGCTCTGTTATTGCTTAAAGGTCTCTGACCGGGCGATAGAAATGGACTGATGGGCGATGCGCGGGGTGGAGCCAAGATGGGCGGGATTACGGCCGCGTGCTGTAACCCGCGTAGAAAGAGAGGAAGGACTAAACATTTTGCAAAATTTTGGATGCTTTTACAAAGTGCTCCGGTCCCGTCCCACAGGACGGAGGAATGTCCCATAAGTATGGAGGAAAGGGGACTATGGACTAGGAGTAAGGTGGTCACTATGGTGAGTAACCTGGTTATTCCTCCATACTGAATGGGCGTTCCTTGCAAGGGACGAGAGACAGAGAATGGGCGTTCCTTGCAAGGGACGGGAGACAGAACCTTTTTCACCAGAAAAAACCTTCTTGCCCTTTAAATTTAGAGGGGTGCGGCCCTGGGAGCATGCGCTGCCCTGACTCCGCCCTCCGCCGCCATACCTCAGTCCCCTTTTCCGCATCGACTGGAACGGGCCGAATTCACCAGCGCTTCTGGGTTTTGCTTCGGCCATGTAATTCCATTCGCGGATATGTCTTCTGTTTTTTTTTTGTCTATTTGTCATACAGGTACTCGGTCCTCAAGTGTTCTGCTCCTCCCTGGCGCATGTTGACTTCCACAGGGTTCATCAGGTGTCCATCCTGCGACTGGCTTTTCCCAACTTCAGACCCCCACGCCCTCTGCCATGTTATCTTGGCCCAGACCACGGTTGGCAAGCTTGTATGGTGTGCAATGCCCCGTCATCGACGTCTCTGAAGAACAGGCTAGCCAGGTGGAGGAAGCTCTTCCAGAAATCGCCTCCAGAGGACCTGAAGGACTTTGTCAAACATCGTTCCAGGCCCAAGGCAGGGCCTCTGTTCTCCATCGCACCCCACAAGGGAGAGTCCTTCCCAAGGACTCGCCCGCGTGGAAGGGACTGCCCAAGTTCTACTACAGCACGTTCACCGAGAGCTGCCGGCTTACGGGTCGATGGATCCTCCCGATAAGTGTTGAATGACCGGAAGGTTCTTGTACCAGGTCTTCACCCGAGGGGCCACGCACCAGCAATATGGCAGAGGGGGTGCCTAAACGTAGCTCTACCGGTCCCCGGGCCAAGGGTGTTACTCTTACCAGGCCTTGGCCTGAGGAGCAGGGTAGACCTCATGATCCACACTCCAGTCCTGGAGGAGTCTGGGCCTAGCGAGCTGAGCAACACGACGCAGGCAGTGGAAGGCAGCTCGACAAGATGGCCGCCGTCCCAGACATCAGGACCCGTCAGTCGCCGCACCAGGAACGGGAATTCTGTGAAGAACGAGTGTCAAGGTGGGACTGGTGTCAACCAGGTACGTGGCCTACAGCTGACCTTTCATTTGCGCAGGGCAGGTTCCCACTATGTCCACATGGCCAGGGTATGCAGCGCCTCCTGTACCCACCGGCTACTCCGTCTATATCCCCTACTGCCCCTCCAGCCTGTGAGGACAGGTTCTTTGAGAGCTTCCTCAGACTCGTGAATTCCTCTCGGATGGGGGTGATCCTCACGGATGCCATCAGGGAGGTGCTTCCTCCAATGCTTCCAGCACCTCTGGCTCCTCCACCGGCACCTCTGGCCCTGGCACAGCCTTTGCTACTGGCTCCAGCCCCACAACAGCCTCCGGCTCCGGTCCCAGTATCCCAGCCTCTGGCTCCCGCCACTCCTCCAGGTGGACACAGACGATGTGGAGGACCCCGACACGCCATTGTCAGCCAAAGCCTTCCATGAACGTCTTGCAGGGCTGGCTGAGTACCTGGCCCTTCCTCAACCCGAGGTCAAGCAACCACCATAGGGGGTCCTCGTAGACGTCCTCACGCAACGCCCCTCTGCTAAAACGGGAATTCCACTGCAGACCAATGTAGTCTGCCTGGCCAAGAATGGTTGACTTAAGCCCAACTCTGTCCAGCCTGTCAATCGACGCCTGGACGGCAAGTACAGGCGGATGGAGGGGGATACACTTTTCCTTTCGGTCCATCCTCAGCCACACTCCTCTGTGATCGCTGCAGCATCACTATACGCCAAGCCTCAGTCTTCCTCCGCCTCCTCCCCTGCGGCACTGCTCGGGAAGGAGAAGATCTTTGAGGCGTACGGGAAGAAACTCTATTCCAACGCGTCCTTGCATCTTCGTCAGGCCAACGCTGATGCCATGCTGGCGGCCATGAACCAGAGGTTGTGGCGGGAAATTGCTGATTTCCTCCCAGAGCTTCCTACGCAGAGACAATCCCGTTTCAAGGTGGGACTGGCTGGGGCCAAGCTGGTGGCCTAGGACATAATGGAGTCCACTGTGACCCACTTTAACGCCTCTGGCCAGGCCTACTGCAGCGCCATGGACATGAGAAGAACAGCCTGGCTCTGTGCAATTAAAATTAACCTGGATGTCCAGGAACGCATATTAGACCTGCCTTTCGAGGGGAGTGACCTCTTCCACTCCACCACGGACGAGGAGCTGGACAAAATAAAAAACAGCTCACAAACGGCCAAGTCTTTATCCATCCTGACAAAGACCCTGCCCAAATCGTACACCCAGTCACAGCAGCGCTACGACAAGGGGCGTACAAACAGAGGGTTCTGCGGCTTCAAAGAACGGAGGTTCAGGCAGCCGGACCGCTCGCCGACTCCACATCGGCGCAAGCAACAAAAAGGGGGGCGGTGGGAGTAAGGGCTTTTTCCAGTCCCCCTCCTCCGCAACAGCCTCTGAGGGAAAGGCATGACACGCCCCTCTGGGTCCACGTGTCTCCATTGGGGGGCAGGCTTGATCTCCATGCGCATATCTGGTACCAGAATTTTGCGGACCCCTGGATCCTCTCTGTAGTATCCACGGGGTACCGCTTTCCCAACCCAGCCTCTCCTCCCTCAAGTTCGGACAACAACTCTTCTGGCAGAGATCTGATTGGTCGAAGAGAGCCAGGCTGTGGAGGAAGTCCCAGCCTCCCAGCAAGGCTTGGGCTTCTACTCCAGGATTCAGAAAAAGAACCAGGCGGGCCTGAGAGTTGTGCTGGACCTTTGCATCCTCAACCTCTCCTTACCTCTACAAAAATTCAAGATGGTTAAGCCAGATTTTATAGCTGAGACATTGTGCAAGGGAGACTGGATGTGCTCCCTGGATCTGAAGGACGCGTATCTACACGTCATGATATGGCAGCATTATCGTTCTTTCCTACGGTTCCGGATCATGGGCTACCATTTCCAATACAGGGTCTTTCCTTTGGCCTCAACTTGGCCCCCAGGGTCTTTACCAGACTCATGAATACCGTGGCTGCCTTCCTCAGGGCTCGGCCTCCACATCTACCCATACCTCGACGACTGGCTCATAGGGCTACATTGCCGGAAGCAGTTCACCAAACTTCCCAGGCTCTTATGAACACACTGCACGATCTGGGCTTTTTGCTCAATCTAAAGAAGTCGTAGCTGCAACCCATGCAGACTGACATTCTTGGGCCTCATCTGGGACACGTGCTCCGAGAGGGTGTTTACGTCGAAGAACAATATCACAGCCATCAAGAGGGCCATTACTCACTTCCTCAGCAGAGAGGTGACCTCAGCCTGGTGGTACCAGCACCTCCTGGGTCTCTTGGCAGTGTTTCTATTAGCCGTCCCCCACATGAGACTCATGTGGAGGATACAGCTGTACTTCGCAGCATCATGGAACCAGGAGCGGGGCTCTCAATCCGAGATGATCAACGTTCCTCCATCTCTCCATCAGGACCTCGCATGGTGGTCCATGGTCTGCAACCTACGGATGGGCAAGCCCTTCCTGCCTCCCACCTCGCAGGTCACCATCACCACGGACTCCTCTTGAGGGATGGGGAGCCACTCTGGATGATCTCCAAGTCCACAGCACCTGGACCCGATACGAGCAGGAGTACCACACAATTGGTTGGAACTGAACGCCATCTGGCTAGCGCTCAGAGCATTCCTCCCACTTATCAGGGGCAAAGTTGTCCTCGTCCAGACAGACAACTCGACTAGCATGTACTATGACAACAAGCAGGGAGGCACCAGATCCCCTCCACTGTGCAGACTGGCAATCAGCATGTGGGAGTGGGCCCCGCAAAACATCTACCTCAAGGCAGTCCACCTTCCGGGGGAATCCAGCCTGGAGGCAGACAGGCTCAGCAGGTTGGGAGGGGACAACTACGAGTGGCAGTTAAACAAACTCGTTACTCAGTGTTGGGCAGAATCCTGTGCAGTTCCCTTGGGGAACACTGCAAAAAGATTAAGAATACAGGAGTAAGCAGTAAACCCAATTGGTAGCAGTCTGTATCACCCAGATTTACCTGGTAGCTGTGGCTGAGCAGTCGGACTTCTCTTAAGAAGAGTAGGGCAGTATACAGAGAATACACAATAGGGCCAAAAACACAGTAGAGCAAGCAAACACTTACCAGAGCTTTGTATCAAAAGTATATAATTATTTAACACACACTTTAAGGAAATACACTAGCACTATAAATCAAAAGTAAGTTCAAACACAATCAGAAAAGTATACACACCTCCCTTAGCAATTATTAGACAAGTCTAAGTCAAAACACCACTTTTAGTCAAAACAGATGTGAGCGCGTAACTTAGATGGCAGTCCAATAATTCAGTAAAGGGAGAGAAAAAGGGAGGTCATGAAAATAAAACAGTTCCCAACACTTTTCTGATACCAAAACAAGTTAGTGAAGGCAGAGTATACTGTAGAGCCAAAGTTCATAGGGCAGGGCCCTTTAAATGGAGCAAGGCGAAATGTGCCCAACATCACACAGTTTAGAAATGCATTCAAATCTTTGTAAAAATGTTCAAAAGAGGTTGGGTTGATTCAGAAGGTAAAGTTAGGTCTGGGGCCAACCCAGTTGGAAAGCCAAGGATCTAAGGGTCACCTTTACCAGTCTGAAGAAAGGGAGGCCAGGTGGAACACAGTACCTTTAAAGTTGAGGAAGCTCCAGCGGAGGCAGTTGTTCCTGGCAGCGGGTGCAGTTTGTTGTTTCGACCAGGAGAAGAGGAGATCTCGTTGAGGAGGAAACTTGGAGTTGTTGGTTGGACAGTGACCTTGGTTGGAGTTACAGAGACTGACACAAATGCCATTTTGGAAAAGAGTTCTGCCGAAAATACCCAACCGGTGATTTTATATTAAATAAATAAACCACAGGTATCTTTAACATTGCACCAAAAAGTGGTGCGTTTAAAACCAATGGGAAAATCCCATAGGAAATATTCTGGTGGAATATTTCGCGTGGTAACCACTGCCACCAGCCAGAAACTCGACAAGGGGGGGGACTGGACAGTGCCCCCTTGGAAACAGACCCAGGGGCAATCTAACCCCTTCCAGTACTTCCACAATATGATGGTTTGTACTGGTTCTGTTCACAATTTTGGACTAGTAAAGCCAATGGTGACTTTACATGCCCTGGGAGACAGTAGTCAGTCCCAGGGTATGGAGTCTATGTTTGGGGGTCACTATGACACCCCTGTGTTACTGCACTGAGGGTGCTGTGTAACACATACACTAAAACAGATGTTACCCTATGGAGTGAAAGACCCCATAGCCCATAAGCACACAATAGGTCAAAGACATACCTCAAATCATGCCTAAGAGTGGGAGAAAGAGAGTCTCACTCTTAGCAGGAGAAACAAACAAACCCCAAAAATCCAGTAAAGCTGCTGGGGGACTCACTAGGTTTGGGAAATTAGCCTTATAAGAGAATTCTCCCTAACACTCAGGAGATCTTCAGCAGATTGGGTCGCCCCCAGGTGGATCTCTTTGCCACCTGGCACAACAAGAAGTGCCCTCAGTTTGCCTTCTGGCAGGGACAGGGCTCTGGCTCCCTGGGCGATGCATTTCGGATTCAGTGGAACAGCAGGACAGCTTACTCCTTCCCGCCCACTCCGCTGCTTCACAGAGTGATTTGCAAGATCGAGGAGTCTCGCCAGCTCAACATCATTCTAATAACTCCATGGTGGCTGACCAGGCCATGGTTTTTGTAGCTGCTCAGCCTCTGAGATGTTTCTGATTCACCTCCCTATGGGCCCAGCACATCTTCTGGTGCAGCAGGGGGGCAGGGTCATCCACCCCCCGCCACAGGAACTGGCCCTCACAGCGTGGTACCTGAGCAGGTAACACTGCTGCATCTCAGCCTCTCTCAGGTTAATCTGGAAATCATTCAGAGCGCCAGGAGCAAAGCTACCAGGGCCCAATAGAAAAGTACATGGGCCAGATTCTGTCACTGGGCAGACTCCAAGGAAATCGACCCCCTGGCATGTACGTTGGACGACGTGCTCTCCTTCTCGGCGCACCTCACTCACTCCAGTGTGCAGGTGGATACCTGCCGTACTTACCTCGTAGCCATCGGGGCTTACAAGAACTCGGAGGAGGGGGATCTTCTCCTCCTCCAATCCGATTGTCAAGGCTCTACCTGCCCGTCAGGAGGCCGCACCCCGCGTAGGACCTCATCATAGTCTTGGGCGTCCTGACGCACAAACCGTTTGAGCCAATGGCGTCCGCTTTCCACTTGAACGAGGAAATAGTCCTCCCTACGTTCTTTTCGATCCTAAGGACGAAGAACAGAGTGCTGCATTGCCTGGATGTCAGCCGTGCCCTGAAATTCTACTTGGACAGGACCAAGGGCTTCTGCAAATCGGACGCCCTGTTCGTCACTTTTAGAGGCTCAAGACAAGTCTATCAGGCCTCCAATGCCTCCATATCCCGCTGGATGGTCACGGCCATCAAAGAAGCGTACTAGGGCCAGCACAAGCCACTCCCGACCAACATGCATGCCCGCGCCGTCCGAGCCAAGGCAACGGCCATCGCTTTCCAGCTTCCTGTCCCTTGGCAAGTCATAAGCAGGGCTGCCACCTGGGACACTCCCTCGGCTTTCTGCAAGCATTACTGTTTGGATGCCGGCTCTAGATGTGACGCAGCTTTCGGAAAGGCGGTTCTCAGGAACCTATTTGCTTAAGGAGGGTCTCCTCTCCACCCTGGGGCTACATTCAGTTGTAATCGCCCATGCAGTATGGGGAAAGGGGACGGGACGTAAGAGTAATTATAAGTTACTCACCGTAGTGACTAACGTACTCTAAGTCTATAATCCCCTTTCCTCCATAAGTCCCACCAACCTCCCCCCTAATAATACTGGTGTCATTGGGCAATGTAAATCTAGTGTCGATGTGTCAATGGGGACTGAGGTGTGGCGCCGGAGGGCGGAGTCAGGGCAGCGCATGCTCCCTGGGCCGCATCCCTGCACGCCTCTAAATTTAAAGAGGAAGAAGATTTTTTCTGGTGAAAAAGGTTCTGTCTCACGTCCCTTGGAAGGGACGCCCATGCTTTATTGAGGAAAGGGGACTATGGACTGAGAGTTCGTTAGTCAATACGGTGAGTAACTTACAATTACTAGGCCCAGTGACCTTGAGAAAGCTCAAGTGTATGGGAAAGGGAAAACTGGTAAAAGTGCATGGAAAGGGGGAGAAGTGGAAAGTGTGGAGTAGAGGAGAAACGGATAAATATTGATAAATAAAGGCAATAATCGGTGGTAGTGCAGCCGGCAAGTGCTGGGTTTTAGCAGACAGGGTATGTCTGATAAGTGCAGAAGAAAAGAAAGGGCATGTACATGTACAGACCCTAGTGCAAGAGGTGGCTCGGAGGCAGTGCAGGAGGGGAGGGTGAGCAGGTACCTGGTCCATTAGGACAGAGGGTGGCCAGGTGCACAGTGCTGAGACACAAACAGAACAGCAGGAGAGAAGGGGGGGGGCAAAAGGCAGAAGGAAAGAGGAAGGTCTTGAGGTGCTTCCGGAACCAGAGATGGTTCTCAAGTTTCAGAATAGCTGTGAATAATAAAGCAGTTGACAGAGTACAAACGAGGGAACCTGAAAGAAAAAACCTACACAACAGGGGTGGCAGCAGTACGAAGTGAGGGAATAGCCAGGCAGAGCGAGGGCTAAGTAACCAAACAATGATCGAGGGAACCTAAAGGAGGAGAGGGAAAAACATACAGAAGTAGGCAGTTCACGTATACAGCAGTCCAAGATAGCAGACATAAGAACAGAGCAGTCAAGCAAATGGAGGCCTAGAAGAAGAAAAAGCAGCAGAGCACAGGGGTAAGGGAAGGGGCTGGGATGGTTAAAAAGGGCAGGGAGCAGGATGTTAGGTGCACGCAAGGGGAGCAGGGACACACAGAGGACACATTGGCGTGAGTGTAATCAAGGATGGAAGGGGCGCGGAAGATAGGTGAACAAGGATTGCCAAGGAACCATGCGAGTAAAGGACGCGCAGACGCAAGCGTATCCAAGGATAGAAGGGATGCGGAGCACATGCGATCAAGTATTGCGAGTGAACCACGTGGGCCGAGGACATGCAGGCACAAATGCAGCCAAGGCTGGAAGGGGCCCAGGGCAATTGCGATCAAGGAATGCAAGGGAACCACATGGCGGAGGACGGGCAGGCGCTATCGAAGCCAAGGATGAAAGGGCACCGCGTACACGCGATCAAGGAATGTGAGACACAAAATGTGGATACACAAACAATAAAGTACAATGTTTGTAAAATAATTTACATCTAACTGCTAAGAGTTTTAAGGAAGGATTTGGATATACTGTGTCTTACTTGTCATCTGTAGGTGGCCACATAAGGACGCACACAACGTTTTAAAAAAGTATTCCAATTCAATAAAAAAATGAAAACACAGCTCAGTTTTTAAAGATCTTGTATTTGCAGTATGGAAGTTTTCAGAAAAGTAGTACAATGTATTGTCATTACACCATGGACTTTTTTTTATAGTAGTTTATACAAAATTGTCATTGGCTTGTTAAGTGTGTAGGTGGCCAAAAAAAAGGATGCACACAAGAATTGAAAAGTATTCTAATGGCAATGTAGAGACAATTATTATATTTCAAAAGGAAGTTTGATTTCATTACGAAAGTATTACACACTGCACACAACTTTCGAAGGGATTGTGTCCTCTGACGTATTCCTCATCTTTGATGTTACGCATCCCAGCTTGCTGGCCTAGGAAATGTTTTCAGTAGAGGGCGCTGCGCGTCGACGTCCTTAGAGTTGATGTCCCTCGACAGCCTCCGTCTCGGCGCCGACATCAACGTGCGTATAAATAGACTTGCGCAGCATCCGTTGCTCAGTTCTGTTTTTCCATGCTTCGTGGGCCTCGGAAACGTGTTGCTCAGTTGTTTCTGTAAAGAAGATTCAGAGTTATTCTTCAAAGATATCATCTAATTAAATGGCTTTTTCATCCGAACCATCGACCCCTCGGTCCGGCTTCAAAGAGTGTTGACTGTGTGAAGAAAATGTCGTTGACGGATCCTCACAGGATCTGTTTGTGGTGCCTGGGATCGCAGCATCACTGTTCGGAATGCGAGGACTGTATGTCCATGACGGCGAAAGTCTTGAAGGAGCGTAAGGGGAAGCTAGAAAGAGGTAACTCTTAAATCTCTTGCTCCCTCGAAAGTTTCTTCGGCAGAGTAGAGACATTCGTCTCCTCGTCGTCATAAGAAACATTCCCGTTCAAGATCTCGAAGCGGTTCCCATCAGTCTTCGAGATCGAGACACTCTAAGAAGAGGCGTTGTAGATCTCCCTCTTCCTCGGCTTCTTCTGTCTCTCCGGAAAGGGGCACCTGCCCCACGAAACACAGCTCTCCAGCTAAGTGGCAGGAATTCCGTGAAAATGCTTAGCGTCTTCGAGAAAGCGGCCTCGACCCCCTAGGAGATGTCTAAAGGTGATACTGCGGGTGAAAGACCCGAAAAATCAAAACATTGCAAGTCGTTGCACCCGGCAAGAGAAACTACCCGAGAGCGTCATGAACCCTCGAGTAAATGTAGCAACACCACGTCAACGCCATCGTCGAAGGTTTCTTTGACTCATAAATATGCGTCATCGACGCCGTTGTCGAAGGGCCCTTCGACACATAAATCGGTTGCCTTGACGCCGTCTTCGACGCCGATTAAGGACAGACCTACAACTGTCACTACATCTCAGACAGTAGAGGTTATGAGGACATCGACCATGACGTCGAGAATGCCATCGACTATTTTGATGGCACCGAGTAGGATTCCGATCCTCTCGAGTACATTGAGGTCTCTTCAAACTTTTTCGACGCGCTTTTCGAGTTTGTCGTGACTTCCACGTCGACAACCTCAACCTTTTCCCAACCAGTGACAACAAATTTGGCTCCTTCTGCTCTAGAAATGGGTTTTAAACCACATCCTAGGTCTGTCTATTTTAGAGTCTTGTCCTCAATATGAGGAAGGTGAGGATTCCGACCGAGAGACCTTTTGGTTTACAAAGGACCACTACACCAATACCAGCGGAATTTATCTCTGAAGAGAACAGGTTAAAGAACCTTCAAGACTCTTTACATGAGGCAAGTGGTTTAGATACTTCTACAGAAATAGAGTTTGCTAAACCAGACCCTGGGGAACATGCTGAGACCCCTTATAGGGTTCTGATGGCCAGAATAATCGAATTTATGGGGTGGTCTACACCTACACCCTCTTTTCAGCAGGACGATCTTACTGATAATTTAGATAAAGGTCCACAGGAGGATCCTGTTGCCCCCTTTAATTCTGCTCGCCAAAGAAATATTTCTGAAATTGGGAATCTCCTGAAGTTATCCCTGCAGTTAACAAGAGACTGTCTGCTAAATACAGGGTATCTGCTACAGATCCTGAATATTTGAGCAAACATCCAACTCCAGAGAGTTTGGTTGTACAAGCAGCAACTTCATCAAACAATAGATCTGCATCGCCTACTATTCCACAGGACAGGGATGATAAAAGATTTGATGCTATGTCAAAAAAAGTCTTTTCAGCATGTAGCATGGCACTTAAATATATTAACGCCACTTGCACGCTTGCAAGATTCAGCCATACACGTTGGGAGTGTGCTTCATCAGCGGCTGACTGTCTCCCAGAAGGAGAAGAAAGGGAAGCATTTTTAAACATCAAGGATGGAAAAGATGCAATATGCGAGTCCCTTCAAACGGGCATTGATTCTGCTGACAGTATCAGCAGGGCCATAGCGGCAAGTACCACAATCGGTAGATTTGCGTTGTTGCTGAAGTCTGGTTTTGCTCCAGATGTACAAGCTAGACTTTTGAACATGCCCTTTGACGGCACTTCTTTGTTTGGTAAGAAGGCTGATGACAGCCTGGAGAGATTACAAACATCCAAGGCAGCAGCAAAATCTCTTGGGGCTGCAATCTGCCAGACTCCGAATCGCCCCTCAGGAACCTCCTTGAGGGGTAGGTCCTTTCGCTTTTACTCCGCATTGGGAAAAGGCAGAGGACAGCCAGCTCAAAGAGGCCAGAAACGATTCACCCGTGGTGGATGGGGAAAAGGTACAAAAGCCGCAGCAGCATGTGCCACTTTATCCTCGGCATCTGCGTCAGCCGCTACAAAACCCCTCTGAGGTCTCCCCTCACAAGACACCAGTAGGGGGCAGGCTAACTCAACATCTGGCAGAATGGCAGGCTATTACGTCAGATGCTTGGGCATTGGAGACAGTTGCTCAAGGTTACTGCCTGCCCTTCCTACACACCCCTCAGTCATCCACCGGGGAACAACTCTTTGAAGTTTCCAGATCCGCTCCTTATGCAGGAGATTATAGACCTGCTAGAGTAGGGTGCCATAGAGCGGGTACCTGTAGCAGAGAGGAACAAGGGTTGGTATTCCCCCTACTTCCTAGTACCAAAGAAGGACGGAGGACTGAGACCCATCTTGGACTTGCGAGAATTTAACAAATTCCTCAGGAAAGACCAGTTCAAGATGGTAACTCTTTCTCAGATCCTCCAGGCCCTCCAGCTTCAGGACTGGTTGGCATCTCTAGACCTTCAGGATGCTTATTTCCATGTGCCAATCCATCTCAAACACAAGAAATACCTGAGGTTTGCAATTGGCAACTCTCACTATCAATTTCTAGTTCTGCCATTTGGGCTGACCTCCGCCCGAGGGTCTTCACCAAACTAATGTCGGTAGTGGCGGCAAGTCTAAGGAGGGAAGGGATCCATGTCTACCCCTACTTGGACGATTGGTTGATCAGAGCAGTATCTTCGGAACAAGCTCAGATTCAGCTAGATTATGTTTGCCACTTCCTTCACAAGCTGGTCTTCTCCCTCAGCTTAAAGAAGTCACAGATTATACCATCACAGAGATTCCAGTTCATTGGAGCGGTCTTGGACACTTCCCTGGGGAAATCCTCGCCACCAGAGGTGAGGGCTCAAGATATTCTGCAGATGGTCAACAAGTTTCAAAATGCCAAACGTCTTCCAGCCTTCGACTTTTTGAGGTTGCTAGGCCTCTCGACATCCTGCATCTTCCTAGTGCCAGAGGCTCGCCTGAGAATGAGATCCCTCCAGTGGGCACTAAGAACCCAATGGTCGCAATTCTCAGGAAGAATGTCAGATCTCCTTCAAGTCCTGGACAGAGTGGCTTGAGACCTTCAGTGGTGGGCCTGTCGGGAGAACATTTTGAAAGAACAGTTTTGGAAACCATGGCCGGAGATAACAGTATTCACGGATGTCTCACTCACATGGTGGGGAGCCCATACCAACGACTTGACCATCAGCGGTCGTTGGTCTCCAACGGAGTCCAGACTACATATCAACCTGTTGAAGCTAAGAGCAATCAGACTATCGCTGAAAGCTTTTCTGCCATCAGTACAGGGGAAAAATGTCCTGATAATGACGGACAACACAGTGGCCATGGACTACCGCAACAAAAGAGGAGGAGTAGGGACACTGCCACTGTGCAGAGAGGCAATGCATCTCTGGTTTTGGGCAGTTCAAGAAGGAATCTCTCTATTGGCAGTTCACCTAGCCGGAGAGAAGAACTTGACGGCGGACGCTCTGAGCAGGCAGAGCAGTCTCCCACGAGTGGGAGCTAGCTCAGGAAGTCCTTCAAGAGATCTTCGCCCTTTGGGGAACCCCTCAAGTGGATCTGTTTGCCACCAGCATCAACAGAAAGTGCGATCAGTTCTGTTCAAGGGAATTTCCCCCGAGAGGAGCTCTAGGGGACGCGTTAGTAGTAAAATGGGAGTTTCCACTTCTGTACGTGTTTCCTCCAGTCCCTGTCATTCCTCAAATGATCAGGAGGTTGAGAAGATTCCGGAAAACTATGATCCTAATTGGCCCGGAATGGGCCACGAGAACGTGGTACCCGGACATTCTGGACATGTCCATCTGCCCTCCTATTCGTCTTCCGCAAAGGGAGGATCTTCTCTCGCAGAAGGGAGGTCAGGTTCTCCATCCAAACATCAGAACCCTCAACCTTCACACTTGGTTTCTGAAAGGTTGAGATACAAGGATTGGGATCTCCCGGATGACGTCATGGAGGTGTTGCTTTCAGCTAGAAGGCCAGCAACAAAGACTTTATACTGCTGCCGTTGGAACAAATTCTGCAGCTGGTGTAGAGAAAAGAATATCGAACCCTTCTCATGCAGCACACCAATGGTGTTATCTTTCTTACTCTTCTTAGCAAATTCAGGTCTTCAAGTTGCTATGATCAAGGGTTACCTCGCAGCGCTGTCAATCTTTAAGCGCCCTGCGGAGGAGCCTTCATATTTCAAATTACCCTGGTAATCCAATTCTTGAAAGGGTTAACTAATGTTTTTCCCCCGAAGCCTTTTCAATTTCCATTGTGGAACCTAAATCTAGTCTTACATTTTCTGATGGGTACTGCTTTTGAACCACTCCATTCTTAATCTTTAAGGTTTCTCACTCTTAACACAGTATTCTTAGTGGCTTTAACATCTGCCAGAAGAGTTAGCAAATTACAAGCTCGATCTTGTAAACCTCCTCATACAACCTTTCATAAAGACAAGTTTGTTTTACAAGTCAAGTGAAGCCTAATTTTCTCCCAAAGGTGGTCTCTGAATTCCACATTACGCAGAAAATAACCTTACCTTCATTCTATCCTCCTTCCCACCCAGGGAAAGAGGAAGAGAGGTTACATAGGCTGGATCCAAGGCGTGCCTTGAGTTTTTATATCCGCAGACTTGCTAGGATAAGGCAAGCAGACCAACTGTTTGTAGGATATGCAGGACTCAAATTAGGAATGCCAATCACGAAACAGACCATTTCAAGATGGATTATTTTAACAATTCTAGAATGCTACAAATTGGCAGGGAAAGAGCCCCCTCAACATTTTAGGGCTCATTCAACCAGGGGTATCACAGCCTCTTAGGCTCTCCAGAGAGGGGTTCCGATTCAGGACATATGTGCGGCTGCCACATGGTCGTCCACACATAATTTTACAAAATTTTACAGCCTGGATTCCTCCTCTAACCTGGAGACGAGATTTGGCAAAGCTGTGTTACATTCTGTACATTCTTAAAGGGAATATTAAATTTTACTCCCACCTCCTCTTTCACACCACTGCTATGGGAGTCTATCAAAGATAAAGAATACGTCGGAGGACACAATCCCTTCGAAGAACAAGTTACTTCTTACCTTGTAATGTTCTTTCGATGGGATGTTCCTCCGACATATTCCTTATCGCCCCTCCCATCCATCCCCACAGTAAAACTTCCCTTGTGGTTGCAGCTTACTCTCCTTCAAGGTCAATAACCAATTAATGCACAGCTAATTTCAAGCTTCAAAACGGAACTGGGCAACGGAGGCTGCGTGAGCCTATTTATACGCACAGTGATGTCGGCGCCGAGACGGAGGCTGTCGAGGGACATCAACTTGAAGGACGTCGACGCGCAGCGCCCTCTACTGAAAAAATGTCCTAGACCAGCAAGCTGGTATGGGTAACATCAAAGATAAGGATTACGTCGGAGGAACATCCCATCGAAACAACGTTACAAGGTAAGAAGTAACTTGTTCATCTGTGCAAATGGGAGTTTAAATAAGAATTTCCAATTTTTAAAAATTTCAAATATGGTGTGTAGATTTTGAAATGTCATTATTAACTTCCCATGTGTGCACATGGCCAAACCAAGATTTCACACGATGTATGGAAATTTCATTTGTTAGGTTCTTGGTGTAGCTTTTGGTAAGTGTTACTAAGTTTACACACACACACGTTTTTATCTACCTATTATTTGAAATATTGGGATGACTACACTTTTAAAAAGATTTGTACACAAAATAATGTTAAAATGTTGGCATGTCTTCGTACATGTATTTGTAAAACTGAAGACATAGGTTAAATGTCTTAGTTTCCTGATGTCAGGTTGCATAAATTAATATGCAAATTTGTCATTTAATATTAAAAAAAATTGTACAGCATTGAAACATATCTTTATTATAGGTAAATGCCTTTATAGGTGCATAAACTATTGACATTGTGGGCAATTCCATTTAGATTTTGCTGTTGCAAAACCAAGTTTGTAGTTGCCTAATAGTTAGTATAGTTGAGGTAATCATACAGCATTTGTTATCTATACTACACTGTAGATGCCCCTTCTCCAGCATGCGGTCTGGCATGGATTCACATGCTCATGTATATTCCCCGTTGTACGGTTGGGAATCCTCTGTAAAGGTGAAATCAGTTTTTCATTTTTGAACTGTCTTTCTCCTAACAACAAATCACTGAGCTCTGGGTCATACTGCCCCCATCCAATGACTGCCCTCTACCTAAGCCCCTCCTCTGGCAGCCATCTTCCGATTTTTACTGCATGTTCAAGTGTTGGGAGTCCTCGGGTTTATCTCTTGAGTCTTTACTGCGTTTTTCGCTTTTTGGAAGAGTATTACTTTATTTTTCGGTCAATCGGGCCTTTTGCTCCATCGATCATTCTATCCGATTAACGGGGACCCGGTTTCGGATTCTTCAGCGCAAATTTCTGAAAGTTTCTTCATGGAGGCTTCCAGAAGATTCTTTCAGGCCTATGCCACGTGGTCCATGTTGGAGGAAAAGGATTCAATTCCTGTGTTCAAGATCTGCTTCAGCTGCGGCTCGCGGAATGTCTTTTCGGACGACAATCATTACGAATGACTTTACTGCCTGTACCCAAAGCACAAGGAAGAGGATTGTGTGTTTTGCCAGGGGATGGTCCCTCGCACGATGAAGGATCAGACCAGGCTGCTGAACGAGTGGCTACAGGCCAAGGCCCCTGCTCTGGGTGGGTCCCAGCAGCATGCCTCTCCCAGTTCCAAGAAGGCTGAGCAGGCTTCTAAGACCTTTGAGGGTGCCCCACCCCGTGGGTGTCCAACAGGAGGCTAAGCACCGCAAGTTCGCTCTTCACCGGGGGCGCCGTTGCAACGGAGTACGCGCATATCTGTCTGGAGGTGTGGATTTCCAGATCCCACCACACCATGAGACGGTCACGACGGACGCCTCCCTGGAAGGATGGTGGGCTCACACCGGAAGTCTTCACGCAAGAGGCCTGTGGCTACCGCAGGAAACGTTGCACATCTCAACGTGTTGGAACTGTGGGCAGTGTTTTGGGCCCTCAAGTCTTTCCTTCCGTCCCTCAAGGGCAAGGTGTTGCGTCTCTTCGTGGACAATACCACCACAATGTTTTACATCAGGAAGCAGGGGGCACCAGGTCCCTGGCGCTCTCCAAAGAAGTGCAGGACTTATGCCACTGGGCCGTCTCACAGGGGATGTTCCTCATCCCGTTTGATCTGGCAGGAGTGAAGAACACTGTCACCGACTCGCTCAACAGGGAGATGTGCTCTTCCCACGAGTGGGAGCTTTGGCAGGACCAAGTGTACCAGATCGATCTATTTGCGATGGCGACGAACACCAAGTGTCGGAGGTTCGCCAGCAGGTTTCCCCAGCCGGGGAGCATGGGCGACAAATTCTCGTTCCCCTGAGACGGCCTGTTTCTGTATGCGTTAACTCCGTTGCTTCTTCGACTAGTCAATCAACTCAGACGGTCCCTGTGCAGTATGATCCTCGCACCGACGTGGCCAAGGCAGATCGGGTACCCGGACCTTCTCGACATGTCAGCGTCCCCGCCAGTCAATTTTCCTGTGGTCGCAGATCTTCTAGCCAGAGAAGGAGGCGCAGTTCTGCACCACGACCAAGGGTGGCTGAACCTGAAGGCCTGGCTCCTGGAGCATTAGAGTTTGGGTGGGGTCCCGACATCCCAACAGATTGCAAGGAAGTACTTGCCAAGGCCAGAGCGTCATCTAATCTTAAATGCTACGGACATAAATGGAAGAAGTTTGCTGTTTGGTGCCGTGCACAGAGGATCGACACTCTACGAGTCACTGCTCTGCAGGTGCTACCGTATTTGCTGTCGTTGGCCAAAGCAGGACTGGCCCATGCTTCCATCAAAGTTCATCTGGTGGCTATCTCCCGCTACACCAGATCTCCGGGATGGTCGTCGTTATGGTCTCACTGTCTGGTTAAGGAGTTTCTCAAGTGACTGTATCGTTCATTCCTGCTGGTGAAGGCTCCAGCCCCGGCGTGGGAACTGGTGCTGGCTAGGCTCATGGGCCCTCCATTCGAACCTATGCAGACAGTGCCATTTAAGTTCTTGTCGTGGAAGACCGTGTTCCTCGTGGCCATCGCATCTGCACGACAAGTGGGTGAGATTCAGGCTCTCGTGTAAGCCACCTTATTTGACATTTCACGATACAAGGGTGGTGCTGCGGACGCACCCCTCCTTCGTGCCCAAGGTGCCGTTGGACTTTTATCTAAATGAGCCCTTGGTGTTGCCTGTGTTTTTTCCGACGCCTTCGTCGCCGGCCGAGAGGACTTTGCACTCGCTGGATGTGGCTAGAGCGCTGAAGTTCTATGTGGACCACGCAAAGAGTTTCCGGAAGATGTCAGATTTTTGTGAACTTTGGGCCTGTGAACCATGGAAGGCCCTCTCCAAGGCTGGCTATCCAGGTGGCTCTTTGGCTGCATCACCCATTGTCACCGGTTGGCAAACCGACCATTGTCTGGCCGTCTGAGAGCCGATTCGACCAGAGCGAACGCTGCAACTACGGCGTTCCTGTCTGGTTTACTTCTGCTGGATATCTGCAGGGGTCCTACGTGGAAGTCGACGCACACCTTCACAAGATTCAACTGCTTCGACAGGGATTACAGGGAGGAGTCGAGAGTCGGCCAGGCAGTGCTGCGCAACCCGTTTTCTTGAAGGTGAGCCTGGTGAGGAGGTGAGATGCTTATGTTTAGCCTTTGCCACCTCCCGTGGTTGTGCATGTGTGTACTGCTATGTATTCTTCATTCATGAGCATGTGAATACATTCCAGACCAATTGCTGGAGAAGGAACAAGTTACTTACCTGTAACTGTTGTTCTCCAGCATGGGTCTGGCATGGATTCGCACGTGAACCCTCCCGCCTACCCCTCTGCGGCTCTTCTCTTGGTCCTACTGCCACTTCACGTGCTACCAAATCTGAAGATGGCTGCCAGAGGAGGGGCTTAGGTAGAGGGCAGTCATTCGCTGGGGGCAGTATGACCTAGAGCTCAGTGATTGGTTGATAGGAGAAAGACAGTTCAGAAATTAAACTGATTTTTTCTTTACTGAGGATTCCCAGCCTGACGGGGAATATTCATGAGCATGTGAATCCATGCCAGACCCATGCTGGAGAACAGTTACAGGTAAGTAACTTGTTCCTTCTCTTTGAAACTGTTATTATTTTAAGTTTTCTTTCCGACACGTTCATTTATACAATTAACATTTTTATTTAACCTGTCGTATAGATATACTATCTCACTTCCTACAAGTATAACATTTGTATATATATTTGAGGCTTGTGGAATCTTCTTAGATCACATGCTGTGCATAGGCTGACTTCTAGTGGAAGCTGCGGAGTATTATAGTTGTTGTTTTCGAAACTCGAAAAGGGACGTCGAACAAGGCGTGCCAGTAATACTATCCCTAGTTTGACGTCCACTGTACCCATAATCCCTCACGTGTGGGGATCCCTCAGATTGTTTTTTTTCTGCCATTCTTTTCGGACGAGTATAGCGGAGTTGCTTTCGGCGTAAAGCCATTGACTAGTTATAATTAGCAATATTTCTTTCTATCCTTTCACCGACCTCCGAAACACCACGCTGGTGAAGACAGAAAAACTTCTCGTCGAAGACTACCGCACCAGACCGTTCGGCCTTGGAAGGCTGCCCCAGGCCTCGGCTCAGACAGTATGGAGAGAGGAGGGGAGGTCATTTTAGGAATGCATATACTCCCCTTCCTACACTTTGTTCGCCCAGCTGCCATAACCACTACCATAACCTATAATTATGGAAAATACACCTTTTTAAATTTTGCCCCAAGTGTAATCGCAAATTCTTGTGGCTAGACAAACACTTCGTTTGTAATTTGTGTCTCCCGAGAAACGTCTTGTCGAGCGTGCAGGATTTTCAAGCCAAAGACGTTAAAGGACCGCTCCACAAAACGCTGGGCCCACTACTCCAGGCAACTCGAGGCCAAGGAGGTAAAGGGTGCCTTTAGCGATGGCAGCGACGCCGTCCTTTCGGATGGCGAAGGCGACTGAGTCGCTCCAGCTACTCAAGCGCAGACCCCCGACCCTGTAGGACAGACCGGCGGCCATGTTGTGGGGACTGCACCCGGCGGCAGTAGCGCCACAAAAACACATTACCAAGCACATAAGCCCGGGCCGATATTCGACACATGGGTTGAGTGATCGACAACGTGCGACACCCTGGGAACGGTCCTCTGAGTCCCGGTCCTCTGGGCAATCTCGCTCGAGATCGCCACACGACAGAGCCCAACAGTCAAAAGACGGCAAGGGTGTCGCACGCAAAACTCCCTCCAAAGGTCGATCGTCCACGGACTAGGCCTCGCCCCCTACATCCGAAATTTGACGCTCGGCATCAGATAAGGTGGTAAGCCCCAAGAAGTCTGTAAAACACTCCCCTGGGCTCCGGGGGGGGGAGGGGAATTAAATAGAAGACATCTAAAACCCCTCATAGGGACAAGAGCCCTCCTATGGCCAATTTTGTCTGAAAAAAAAACCCTTATTACCTTCAGAGCTTCAACTCTACTTCCCCCCCCCTACCCCCCACCGCAGCCCCATCTGGTTCTCAAGCCTCTGCCTTACCTACTCAACCCCCTTCTAAGAGGTCTGGTTCAAATGCTCCTTTACAGAGTACAGTCCTAGATCTTTATGACCCTTAATCAGACCCAGAAGATCTGGACTTTGTGGAAACAGCTGACCCTCAGTTTATTGAGGAGGATACAGAGGACCCTTATTATGGGGATGACGAGGACCAAGAAGCAAATATGTACTCCATAGATTCCCCTCTTAACCAAGATACTCTGGTGGTTGATTCTCCTATCAATAATCAACCCCTCCTTAATGAAGTACTAGCCAAAGCAGCTGAGCACTTTCAGATTGACACCCAGGAGGTTCAGGAGGATAGAGACTTTGCAGAGCAAACCCTTGGGGACAAAAAGTGGCCCAGTTCATTCCGCTACTTAAATCAGTGCAGCGCAGAATACAGCAATATTTAGAAGCCCCCAATCTCACACGGGCTGTAAACCCATGTGTGGAGAAATTATTCAGGCCTGCACACAGTCGGACCCTTTATATATTAGAGGCCAGCTAAAACCAGACTCCTTAGTTGTCACCACAACTAGAAAGAGAGCAGGCACAACCCTTGCTTCCTCCGAGGTTCCACCTGATAAGGAGAGCAAAAAGTTCTATGCCATGGGCAGAAAGGGCGCTTCATCTGCGGCCTTTTCAAACCAGGATAGCGAACAATGCAACTTTCTTGGCTAGTTATAACTCTGCCACAAGTGGGAAGAAATGTCTGCATTACTTTCGTCTGCCCCAGAGCCACTCAAATCCCAGCTAGCACAAGTGGCTGCAGATGGGAGGGCGGTGTCTAGCTGTCTCCTTAAATCAAATTTTGACACGGCGGACTCTGCCGGAACAGTCATTGCACAGGGGACTTTTAATAGACATGCATGGCAGCGCCAGTCAGGTTTTAGACTGGACATGCTGGCCACGCTAATGAACATGCCAGTGGAACCTAACGTGCTCTTCGGTAAAGCCGTTGAAGAGGCACTTAAAACAGCAAAGGACGAGTATGACACCCTTAAATCTTTAGGTCAACTCACTAACAAGCCTTCTGGTCAAAGGGGTAACAGAAATGTTTGCCGTTTTCGAGGCCGAAACTCAACGAGGATCCAGCTACTATCGAGACCAGAGTTCCACCTGTGGAAATAATCAAAGCCAATCCTCCCAGGGCTATCCCAGAGGACAACACAGAGTTCGTGGTCGGGACAGAGGTCCTGCCCGAGGTGGCGCATCACCTCAGAGAAAGTGACATTCCGCTTCAGGTGCCCTCCCATGCTTTTCCAGTAGGACGCCGCATTTCCAACTTCACCCACGCATGGGAGGGAATCACCTCAGACAGATGGGTGTTGTCTACAGTAGCAGGCGGATACTGTATAGAACTACTCCAAGGTCCCCACAACCCCCCCACGACAGAAAATCAACTCAGAAGAACATCGGCGTATCCTTCTAGAAGAGATAGCCACACTTCTATCAAAGGACGCCATCAAAGTCGTCCCGGCCAAACAGGGGTATTTATTCAACTTACTTCCTTGTGCCAAAGAAAGATCTAACAGTACGCCCTGCATTAGATTTGCGCCCTGCAAACAAGTATGTCAAGCCACAAAAGTTCTGTATGACTACGCTACAAGAGCTAATCCCTCTACTAAAAAGGGGGGATTAAATGGCAACACTGGATATGAAAGATGTCTATTTTCATATTTCAATGTTCCCAGCGCACAGAAGATTCTTGCGTTTCAAAATGGCGAACCAGCACTACCAATTCAAGGTGCCACCCTTCGGAATAGCCTCGGCTCCACAGGTATTCACAAAGGTACTGGCGGTGGTGGCAGCGCACCTGTGCAGGGAGGCAATCCCAGTGTACCCTTACCTGGACTGGCTTATTACAGGGGAATCGCCCCTAATTTGCAGCCAAAACATTCAGAGGACAATCAACCTCCTCTTTCAATTGGGCTTCTCCATCAAGACTAAATCAAGCCTAGTGCCAAGCACTGCAAAACAGTTCTTAGGAGCTCTCTTAAACACAGAAGAGGGGTTGGTCTTTCCATCAGAGGAAAGAGTAAAAACTTGGTACTGCAAATACCACATTATCAGGCCGGCCGCCAGATAAGGGTGCGCAAAGCTATGCGTTTAATAGGCATGATGGATCTTGCATTTACCTGGGTCCTCGCGCGTGCATGCGTCCCATGCAGGAGTGGTTGGCGAAACCGTGGTCTCAGACAAGTGGTCAGTGAGACGTTCTAGTTGTCGTTTCGCCAACACTTGTACAAAATCTTCGCTGGTGGACTAGAGAGAATCTAACGAAAGGGAAACCTTTCTATGATCCAGAGGTACAGGCGGTTGTCACAACAGATGCCTCACTGGCGGGAGGGGGCTCACTACCTTCACCACACAGCTCAGGGTCTGTGGTCTCGCACTGTAGCTCAGAAACACATCAATCTGTTGTAACTTCTGGCAGTATTAAAAGCCCTTAAGGCATTCTGTTAGGCAGAAACCTGTGCAGTTCCCTTAGGGACCACTGCAAAAGATTTAAGACTACAGGTGTTGGCAGTAAACCCACTTGGTAGCAGTCTGCACCACCCAGATTTACCTGGTAGCTGTGGCTGAGCAGTCAGACTTCCCGCAAGAAGAGTTAGGCAGTATGCAAAGTATACACAATAGGCACTCGGACACAATAATACAAGCAAACACTGACCAGAGCTTTTGGTATCAAAGTATATAATTATTTAAAAACACAGTTGAAACACTCCAGCACTCCTATTGTAAAATATTCTAAACACAGTTACTATTGTAATATACACCCCTTTTTGCTTATCAGATAAGTCACAGTAAAACGCCACTTATTTTCATACAGAGGTGAGCGCTTAACTAGATTGCACTCTAATAAGTTTGTGAGAAAGGGAGGGAAAAAGACAGAATATGAAAAGATACACCACTCTAAGATTTAGGAACACTGTAAGCAAGGCAGAGAGCAAAAAGTCACTGATGAGCCAAAGGCTGGGCCCACTCTTAGAGAGAGCAGAGCACAAATGCGCCCAAGATCACACAGTTACACTATGCTTAGAAAGTCTTGCAGAGGGTTCAAAAAGAGTTTAGAGAGGCTTTAGGAAAGTTTAGCCAGGGTGTCCCAGACTAACCCAGGTTCGAAAGCCGGGGGCTAAATCTACCCCGTACAGTCGGTAGCAAGGGAAGCCAGGCGGGACACGGTACCTTAAGTGGGAAGGATCCTCCAGCGGTGGCAGTTGTTCCTGGCAGTGGGTGCAAATCGCGTCGTCGTCCAGGGGAAGAGCAGATCTCGACTTGGAAGAAAGATGAAGGTCGTTGCACTACCAGGGAAGAAACCAGCCGCAGAGTTTTCCGGTTAAAGGTGGTACCTTTGTCCGCGGTCATGGTAAAACGTGGTATCCCGGTTACCGGGGTGCTTGGCACAGGCAAGGCGGCCACGAGGTACGTCGGGAAAGCGAAAAGACGGTGAAACTGGTTATCCCCACCAGTCAAAGGAAGACTCTCCGGTGGGAGATCTCCTCTGTCGTTGGGAAAAGTGGTGAGGCAGTCCAGCAGGGCTCCACCGGTGGTGGTGTCGGGGCAGGTCGGCTCAGCTTCTCCCTCGTCGGATTCTTAGGTCCTGTGGCGACTTCTGAAGTTCCAGTCCCCAAAGCCCTGCTTTTATGCAGCAAACCCCCATTCACTCAGCCTAGCTGTCACTCAAACATGCTAAGTGGTGAGCCGGCCGGCTCACCACTTGGGCCAATCGGGATGGAGTGCGACTTGAGTTGCCTAGGCAACTCAGTCCAGGGTGCCTAAATTCCCCTCCACCCCTCCTAAGTACCCCAGACAGAGTGGCACCACTTTGGAGGGCTTCTGTGGAGAAGCCCGCCAAAAAAGTGGAACAAAGGGCTCGACTTGGGTTGGAGTCACCGAAGAGAACACAAATGCCATTTTAGAATCAGGTTTTGGCAAAAAATACCAACCGGAGAATTAATATTAATTAAATAAACCGGCGGTATGTTCGAGGCTACCGTAAATAATTAAATAAAGGTAGTAGCCTAAAACAATGGGAAATCCCATAAGAAAATATTTGCGGTAGAATATAAAAAGTAGTATCCACTGCCACCAGCCAAAACTCGATCAGGGGGGACGGAGACGTGCCCCCTCGACTAACAGACCCTGGGGCAATCGAATTGCCCCAGCCAGTACGTCCACAATATGATGGTTTGTACTGGTTCTGTTCAGAATTTAAGACTAGTAAAGTCAATGGTGACTTTACATGCCCTGGGAGACAGTAGTCAGTCCCAGGATATGGAGTCTATACTGGGGGGTCACTATGACACCCCTGTGTCACTGCACTGAGGGTGCTGGGTAACACACATCACAAAAACACATGAAGCCCTATGGAGTAAAAGACCCCATAGCCCATTGAACACTTCTAGATTCAAAGAAACACACTCAAATCATGTCCAAGAGTGAGGGTAAAAGAGTCTCACTCTTGGCAGGAGAAAAAAATAAACCCCAAAAATCCAGCAAAGCTGCTGGGGGACTCACTAGGTTAGGAAATTCAGCCTAAACAGAGAATTCTCCCTAACACATTCGAACCCCATTTAACAAACCTATCAGTGCAGATCCTAACAGACAGCACCACAGCAATGTTTTATATCAACAAACGGGGGAAGGGGTACACGTTCTCCAAATCTGTCCAGACTTGCACAGCAAATTTGGAAATGGGCACTCCGATGGAAGATGTTCCTGTCGGCACAACATGTTCCTTGGGAACTCAACTCTCTAGGAGACTCATTGAGCAAAGATCCCCTACCAGAAGAACACGAGTGGTGTCTGCGCGAAGAGGTCATAGAACACCTCTTCTCTCAATGGGGTTTCCCAACCATAGACTTATTTGCCACAAGCGAAAACAGTCAATGCCCAGACTTCGCGTCCAGGTTCCCCCAGCCAGGCTCCAATGGGAACGCCCTATGGATGAACTGGTTAGGGAAATTTGCTTACGCTTACACCTCTCATGAGGAAGGTGGTGAACAAAATACACAAGGAACCGATGACGCTTATCCTAGTTGCTCCTATGTGGGCAAGACAACCATGGTATCCACATCTGCGCAGACTGGCAATGTGCGATCCCATACAACTCCCGTGCCATTACAACCTACTCACCCAGCACCAGGGACTAACAGTGCACCCGCAGCCGCGCTCAATGAACTTACCAGCATGGCTCCTGAGGTCATAGAGTTTGGACATCTCAACCTGCCACAGAGATTCATGGATATCTTGAAAGAATCAAGAAAACTAAACACTAGGCACTGTTACTTTGACAAATGGAGGAGATTCGTAATTTGGTGCTAGGCTAAACAGATCAACCCCATAGAATGTACTCCATCCCACATTCTAATTTATATGCTCCATTTGCTAGATGCAGGGTTAGTGTTTAACTCCCTAAAAGGCCACCTGGTGGCTTTGTCAGCCTACACGACCTCTCATAAAAAAGTCTCAGGTTTCAAAGTACCAGTCATCAAGGCATTTATGGTAAGGGTAAAGAGACTCCACCCTGCAATTTCTAACCCGCCGCCAGATTGGGACGTTAATGTGGTATTCGCTAAGCTCACAGGACCCCCTTTCGAGCCTATGCACACGTCTAGTCTCAAACACCTGACTTATAAGACTGCCTTCTTAGTGGCTATCACTTCCATAAGAAGGGTTAGTGAAAGCCATGCATTGTCAGTGGAAGATCCTTTCTTTGTGCTGGTTTTACGTACTTGTAATAGTCCGGATAATAGCATAGACACTGAGACTCATTTACCGGTATCCTTTGTACCCGAGATAAATGGTATCACTCATGGGAAAATCCACTATCAAGGGCTGACCTAGGGCCAGTACACCAGGAACAGATGGACATGCACAGCCTTGAAAAATGGTGGGGTCGTGACTCGGATTCAAGGGTATGTTTGAATAAAATACTGCCGCAAGAAGACAGCAAAATGCAGAGCTTCCATGAGTCGGCAACCCAATTACAGAAGGACGGAGGAACGCTGCACTCGCATGAAACGGCCATCACGCTGCATGAAGCCAGCGAAACGCTGCGCTCACACGAACCGCCAGCCATGCTACGCGAAGTCTACGAAACCATTGTTAAGAACAGGTCACAACAGACTCCCTCCCTTATGCAAACACACGAGGCCAGCAGCCTCCTAGAGTCACCCGCACACGAACACCCTTACCTGGGTCACAGGGAAGCAGGACTGGGTCCAGAGAGTGGGAGTCCGGTCCAAACGGCATTCCCATCCACAACGGCTCAAAGGGAAGGGGGTGGGGCTTGGAGGGGTTTTTGTAACCTGGGCAGTAAGCCAGTCCCCGATTGGCTGATGTATACATGGGTATATAAACCAGAGGCAGCAGAAGGGAGGTGTGCTCATTCTTCGTTCTGTTGCAGAGCCAACCAGACGTGGAAACCGGAACTGCAGGACTGTGGGCATACAAGGACTAAAAGGAGAAGACTATCCAGAGGTCCTTACTTCATTCCCTTTAAAGAACCAGGAAGATAAACAGCAGGAGTTTACAGAATTAGAAGGAATACTCCTGTGCATTTATTTTCTTTTTTCTTCATGACCTTTTTACCTCATTTAATTTTGACTTTGGTTGGTGAGTCAAATAAAGACAACATTTTTCTTTCAGCTGAACCGCCGGTCTGCCTTCTTGTCACAGTACTCAACCTAGGTTCTCACCTAAATTCATCTCCAAATTTCATGTAAACCAGTCAATCAGGCTACCGGCTTTCTTCCAGGAAACCAATAGCTCAGCTGAAGTAAAACTCCACACACTAGATGTGAGGAGAGCGGTCCTCTACTATCTAGACAAGACCAGACCGCTAAGAAAAACAGATTAACTGTTTGTCTCCATACCGCCAGGCGGAGAAGGGGACCGCATCTCTAAAAATGCCATCTCTAGGCGGATAGTCAAATGTATCCAACTGTGCTATTCCCTTTCAAATAAAACTGCCTTTTACTCCAAGGGCCCACTCCACAAGAGGTACTGGAGCCACTCTGACTTTCATTGCCAATGTCCCCTTAGACATGATTTGCAAAGCAGCTACAGGGAGCTAAATGCATACTTTCACTCAGCACTACTGCATCAACACTCATTCCAAGACAGATACACAAGTGGGACAAGAGGTTCCAAGACATTTATTCGCTCACAAACCTTCTCACATCCCACCTCCTTTCCACTGCTCGCTAATCTATGCACAGCATGTGATGTAAGCAGATTCACCAAGACATCATGGGTCAATTTACCCAACCTCCAGGGGCCCCCCTCAAGGCGCAGCAGCTAATAAGCAGCCTGACGCCCAAAGATCCTGCCTAGACATGGCACAGCGTAGTACCTCTACCTCTCAAAACATATCTGACGACCCATCTTATTTTGCCACTTCCGGTTTGCAGAAGCCTGGCTCAATAGCAGACCAAGGGGACATAGAGGATACATACCAATAATATTCTGATGACGATGTCATTCAATCTCCAGACCATATGGACCAACCTGTGGCTGATTCCCTGTGGATAACCAGCTGCAGTATAATGATCTTCTTTTAAAAGCTGCAGAACATTTTAAAATTGATACCCAGGAGGCTCAAGTCGACAAAGACTTTGTAGAGGACATGCTCGGGGATAAGGATCTGCAGCACAGTTCATTCCACTGCTCCAGTCTATCCAAAGGCGCATTCAGCCTTCTTTACTAAGCCCTAGTCTGACAAGGGCAGTCAACACTCACATTGAGAAGATGTTTAGACCAGCCCTGTCAGACCCATTGTAAATCAGGGGGCCCTAAAGCCCGACTCTTGTGTTGACCACCACAAGTCAAAGAGTGGGTGCAACTTTAGCCTCTGCCGAAGCCCCTCCTGACAGAGAGCAAAATAATGTACACACTAGGTTAGAAAGTAGCTTCCTCGGCTGCTTACCAAGTAAGGATAGTCAATCACATTACGCTCCTGGCGAGTTAGAATTGCCACAAGTTGGACGAGATCTCACAGCAAATAGACTTTACCCCGGAGCCCCTGAAGACACAGCTTTTAACAGTAGCTGAAGTTAAACGGATGGCAAGCTGCATCCTGAAAAATAATCTGGACGCAGCAGATAATGCAGACCGGATAGTAGCTTAGAGTACCCTCATTAAATGCCATTGCATGGCTACGTCAATCAGGTTTCAAGCTGGAATGCCAAGCTCCATTTTAAATATGCCAATTGAGCCTGACGCCTTATTTGGGAAAGCGGTCTAGGACGCACTGAAACATGCAAAGGAGGAGTATGACACCATCAAATCCCTGGGACAGCTCACAAACAAACCCTTTGTGCAGAGAGGCACATTAAATGCACACCGTTTTAGAGGACACAACTCCCAGCGGTCCTCAAACTACAACCAGGGTGGACAGACTTCATCTTGGTGTTCCTCACAGGGGCAATCCTCCCAACAAAAAGGGGCCACAGAAGGTTGAGAAGTAGAGGCAGATCCTCCTCCTCCTCCTCCTCCTCCAGAGGCTCCACGCCACCAAAGCAATGACCACCCGCTCCAAGGCCCTTCCCATGCCTCTCCAGTAGGAGGTTGCAGTTCTCATTTTACCCACGCATGGGGTGGGGGTCATATCAGACAAGTGGGTACTGTCCACTGTGATAGGAGGCTATTTCATAGAACTCATACAAACACCACCCGCCAAGACAAATGACGCAGGAGAATCGGCGCATTCTGCTGGAAGAGGTCAAAGCACTGCTACTAAAGGATGCCATAAAAAAAGTCCCGGCAAACCAGGTAAACATGGGTATTTATTCAATGTACTTCTTTGTGTCAAAGAAAGACCTTTCAATGTGCCCTGTCCTAGATGTATTCCCTGCAAACACATATGTCAAGTCTCCAAAATTTTGTATGACTACGCTACAGGAAGTAATCCCACTGCTAAAACAGGGGGCCTACATGGCAACTTTGGACATGAAAGAGCCATACTTTCATATTTCAATGTTTGCATCGCACAGAAAAGTCTTGCGTTTCAAAATAGCAAATCAACACTACCAATTCAAGGTGCTACCCTTTGGCATAACCTCTGCACCAAGGGTATTCACCAAGGTATTAGTGGTAGTGGCGGCGCACTTACGCAGAGAATCAATCCCAGTTACCCATATCTGAACGATGGGCTTATAACAGGGGAATCCCCTCAAATTTGCAAGCGGAATACCCAAAGGACATCAATCTTCTGTTCCAATTGGGATTCTCAATCATCGAGAAACAATCCAGTCTCATTCCAAGCAAAACCAAACAGTTTCTAGGAGATATCAGCAAAACGGAAGAGGGGCTAGTCTTCCCCTGAAACGAAAGAGTACAAAACATACTTCTGCAAATACCTCTGTATCTGGCCGGTCGCCAAATAACTGTACGCAAAGCAATACACTTGCTCGGATGATGGCTTTGTGCATTTACCTGGTTCCGTACGCACGGTTGCACATGCACACAATGCAAGAGTGTTTATCAAAATAGTGGTTTTAGGCAATCAGTCAGTGGGATGGTCTTGTGGTTGTTTTGCTAACCCTAGTTCAAGCGCTACATCGGTGAACAAAGGAAAATCTGTTCCAGGCAAAACCCTTTCACAATCGTCCAAGGCAAGCGATAGTTACAACAGACGCCTCACTCTCCGGATGGAGCGCCCATTACCTTCACCACACAGCTCATGGCCTGTGGACACAGATCACAGCCCGATATCGCAACCTTTTGGAGCTACTAGCAGTACTGAAGGCCTTACAAGCCTTTCCGGTAAATCTAACGGGTCAAACAGACAGCACTACTGCCATGTTTTACATAAACACTCTGCAAGTCTGTGCAGGCTAGCCCAAAAAATGTGTAAGTGGGCACTCAAGTGGATCATGTTCAAGTATCTCAAAACGCATTCCAGGGGAGCTCAATTCTCTAGCAGACTCTCTAAGCAGAGATTCCCCTACCCGAAGAACACAAGTGGCTAGTCAACAGAGGAATTTTAGACTATATCTTTTCCCTCTGGGATATCCTCCTTTAGACTTGTTCGCCATAAACCAAAACGCACAATGGCCAGACTTCACATCCAGGTTTCCCCCACCCATAGCCAAGGTAACGCCCTATGGATCTGGTCAGGGAAATTTGCTTACGCTTTTCCACTGACACCACTCATCAGCAGAATAGTGCACAAAATGCACCAGGAACAAGCAACTCTAATCCTGGTTGCTCCAATGCAGGCAAGACAACCTTGGTTTCTGAATCTGCTCAAACTGGCGATGTGCAACCTAATCAAGCTCCCGTGCCCCTTCAACATACTCACCCAACACTGGGGGACAACGCTGCATCCACATCCTCAATCTATGAACTTGGCAGCTTGGCTCCTAAAGTCATAGTTTGGTAATTTAAAACGACCTCAAAGGTGTATGGAAATCCTCAAGAAGGCATGTAAACCTAACACCAGACACTGTTACTTTAACAAATGGAAAAGATTTGCAATATGGTGCCAGTCAAAAAATGCAAACCCTATAATGTACTCCATCACACATTCTTCACTACATGCCCCACTTACTAGACTCTGGCATAGTATTCAACTCCATCAAGGTTCACCTTGTCGCTCTATCCACGTACACCACTTTATAGAACAAGGTGTCCTGGTGGAAAGACCCTGCTAAGGCTTTCATGAAGGGAGTAAAGACACTTTACCCCCACACCCCCATTTCCAACGCGCCTCCAAGGTGGGATCTCAATGTGGTACTCTCAAAGCTCCTCCCTTTGAGTCTATGAACAAATCCAGCCTTCAACCCCTAGCATAGAAAAAAGCTTTTCTGGTGGCCATCACCTCCATAAGAAGAGTCAGTGAGCTACAAGCTTTGTCAGTGCAACACCCTTTCTTTGTTATCCACAAAGACAAGTTGGTACTAAGAACACACCCTAGGTTTTCACCTAAATTCATATCCAAGTTCCATGTTATCCATTGAACTACCTACTTTCTTTCAAAATCCTTTAAACTCAGCTGAGAAGAACCTCCATACAGTTGATGTAAGGGGGGGGTGAGGGTTCTTTACTATGTGAACCAGACAAAACCGCTAAGAAAAACAAACCAACTGTTTGCCTTCATAGCACCTTGGAGGGAAGGTGATCACGTTTCAAAAAAAAGATGGATAGTGAAATGCATACAGCTCTGCTACTCCTTATCAAATAAACACCAAGAGCTCACTCTACTTTGGCCTTTTATTGCAAATGTCCCCCTGGACGCCATTTGCAAAGCGGCTATATGGAGTTCCATGCCTACTTTTACTCGGCATTACTGCATTGACACACATTCTAAAGCAGATTCACGGGTGGGACAAGAAGTGCTAAAACATCTATTTGCCGCTGTACCTTCTCACAACCCACCACCTTCTCCAGACACTGCTCGCTAGTCTGTGCATAGCATGTGATCTAAGCAGATCCACAAGCCTCAGAAGGGAAACATTACTCACCGTAATTCTAATGCTTGTATCTGCTTAGATTCACATGCGCCCACCCTTCCTCCCCTGTGGAGTATGAGGTGCATTTCTGGCTTTATCTACTCTTATCTGCTTTATTACATCTGTACTCAGGCTACACTTCATGCTACCTCATGTCAGAAACAAAACAATCTGAGGGACCTCAATGTGTGAAAGATCATAGGTACAGGAGACGTCACACTAGGGATAGTATTACTGGCACGCCCTGTCGATGTCCCTTTTTTTCCAAGTTTGGAAAATAAAACATTTTTATACTCTGCAGATACCACTAGATGTCAGCCTATGCATAGAATGTGAATTTAAGCAGATATAAGCAGCAGAAATACGATATATAAGCATCAGAAATACGATTACGGTGAGTATTGTAGCCCATATATTAGCCATGTAGTTATGGTTAAGTTGCTCAACCCATAGGAAGAGCACTTTTTGGGCAGCTTATAACTTCACCCCCATCGCCCTGGACGTATCTTTTTGCGAAAAAAGTATATGGCCCTATCACATTGATTCTGCAAAGTTTGGTGAGGTTTCGTGCAGGTCAGTGGGGTGGGGAAGGTTATAGGGGGCGTCCAAAAATGTGTGGTTTTTTCCAATAGAAGCAATGGAAAAAGAAATTTGCTCAGGCCTACAGCCCAAACTGCTGGACTGATTTTCAGCAAATTTGAGACGGGAACAGTGGCTTGGTCCTGAAAGTGTGCTTATGTAAATTTGGTGTAAATCCGTCCAGTATTTATTTTAAAAACGGGCAAAAAGTAGGTAAAAAAATATTAGTGATATCTGGGTCCGGTCTGCGGAACCACTTCCCTGTTCGGGTTGCGGATGAACCCCCGATTGGTCCAGAGGACGGGGTGAAGTCTGTAGACATCAGATGTGCTCGCTGATTGGTCAAAAAAAAAGTGAGGTGCATCATATTTTCTGAAACGGCCGCCATGTTGGATTCGCTGACATACAACGGTGTCCGCGGATAGCGCAGTGAAAACATATTAAACACAACATTGCACTTATTAAACTAATGAAACAATCTCTGGGGAGGTGAGGGGTGATGTGGATGGGCTATAAAAAGCCCACAAAATTGTTTTGCTCTTTCCGAAGTCCGTGAACATTTCGGCTGTCCGGGGCAGCCCTGCCATGTCCGCGGACATCTCTGATGTTCTGGGGCATCTATATATTTTTCTGCATTGCAGGGTTGGTGAAAAGCAGTTTTTGGATGGCTTGTAACTTTGGCGCCACTCAATGAAATTGCATGGAAATTTGCGACATAATTTTGGACCTGAATGCGTTTGTAAAGTTTGGTGTTTTGCCAAAGAGGGGATGAAATTAAAGTGGGGGTTGCAAAATATTGAAAGGCTTAGAAATCTGGTGCCGTTTGAAGAACCTGCACAAATGTTTGCAAAAAAGATTTTAGACCCTGATTCTAATGTGTTTGCAAAGTTTAGTGGAAACGTTTTCAGAAACCTCATAGACCCAACCTTGAATGCTTGTGGAAAGTGTGAATGGATTTTAAGTGGGGGTTAGCTTATGACTATTTTATGTATGTACATTTTGACACTTGAAAGAATAAAACAGACAGATTTGTTGCAAACTCGCGCAAGGTTTATTGGCAAGCACCTGAAAGCATTGTTTTGCAAATGTCTGTTTTATTTTTTGAGAAGTGTTATAAAGTAGGTACGTAAAATAGTGATATACCTTTGGTGACTAAGGGATAGACTGTGGACATGCTCAGTGGGCAGATTGTCAGAGTTATGCCCAAAGGCAATGACTTGGACAATCTGTCTACTGGCTATGGTCATGAGGAACTGGCAACAGAGTTAAAGTGGGCATGGGCACCATGGACTGGCTAGTTTTTTTAGATCTGGCTAGGTTGCAATGTTAAAAAGAATTCTGCTTGTGGATACAACCCGAAGTGCTGGATACGATTGCGGGGAACATTTATGAGGAGCATCAGCAAGGACCTCAAAGCATGGATTTGCAAATCTGCCCTGTATTTTATTTTTTCTAAAGTATTAAAATGTAAGTACAGAAAATAGTGATATAACTTTGGTGCAAGGACAAATGTTTACTCCGATTGGCCTACTAGGGCATCTAGCGTGGCCGAAGCCCTAGGTTTGAATGGGAAATAATATTCGGCTTGCGACTACAGCTTGAAATGTTGGAGTGGAGTTGCGCGAGGAGTATTAGCAAGGACCTGAAAGCATACTTTTGCACATTTGTTTTTTTTATTTTTCCAAAGTGTCTAAATATAAGTATAAAAAATGGTGATGTAACTTTAGTGCATGGACAGTGAGTAGGCTTGGTTCGCGGCATGGACAAATGCCTACTTTGATTTACTGTTTGGGGCATGAGGAAAAGAAGTGTGGAAATATATTTGGGGTAATCATATGGGACCCATTCATGGACTATGCCGCCAGGTTCCCGGCGCTCACCAGGAGGCCTCCGTTAACAAGATGGCTCCAAAGCAGGCCACTGTATTTAACCAAGGCCTCACACCATAGCTAACCAGCGCCCCACAACCCGCCCGGCGGAAAAGGACAGGACAGTCCATGATCAGTACCGGCCATTCTAACATTTTTGCTCCCTGCACTCTGGCCCTCTCATGAGTCGCTTTTGCTAACTCATATTGTATGATTGCTGTTCTGCGATTGCTATTGCGATATATACATTGCTTATATGTAAAACCAAATAAAAAGTTATGAAAAAAAATATAGAGCTTTTTTTTTTATAAGTGGTGCCTTTCTTTGGAACAGTGTTACTGTCCGTTTTAGACTTTGAGCTGGACTTTCTTATGTTCTGGAAACTTTTCAAAACTCTGCTTCTGTCTTCGTCTTTCCTTTTCTAGTTTCTCTACTAACTTATCCCACTAACACTGGTGGCCTGGTGCCTCATTAATTTAAAGGTTCAAGGCGCTATACCTAGTTGAGACCAGTACCTCCCCGCTTTAACCCCCCCCCCCCCCCCCCCTTCAGCACTGCCCTTGCGGGTGAACTGTCTAGAGGCTGTGCACCCCACCCTTGGGACTCTTCTGGCCAAGCAATTACGTAGTGGCCTACCACATTGGCGCCCATTCGCTCTTCCTTCTGGGCCTTCCATAAGTACTTGCTCATCCCTACTCCCTCTTTCATTAATACACTTCTCTTACTGCACAATGCATATGTGCATTTATAGCAGTATTGTGTAGATTTTTTTCTAGAAGTAAAGGAAATGCATATGGAGCATTTTTGCAGAACATTGACAGTTGGTGTGTGGAAGAGTTTTTGGAAGTCATTGGTGGATGGATTTGTAACTGTTCGAAAGCAGGCAGTGAGGGAATTTTGCAAACCTAGAAGGGCTGTCTTGTACGATGCCTGTCTGAAAAGGGACTGCAGAGATTGTGGATAGTTATAAAGGTCCTTTGATTATGGTCGTTGATTGCTAGAGGAAAGTATTTGGGACAGAAAATTGTTTGTGCTTTCTTGTTTTTCTCTAGTATAAAATGGTCCCTTATTGCCATTAGCATAGTAAAAAATGCTAATAGAAATGTTGGAGAATCTTATTGAGTCAAACCACTTTGTTGAAAAATGCAAAGTAGATGGACTCTATAAGCTTATTTTTTTACTTCAATTTCTGAACTGTGAAAGATGGTTCCTAAAGGAACTTTTTTGTGTTTTTTAATTTAGTGTTTTTAAAAAAAAATTTGCAGGAGAGGTTAGGAAGTAAGGTGGGGGAGGGAAATAATGGAAGGGGCACCGACCAACGATGATAAGAGGCAGGTGGACAGGGGAAGATGCTGGGTGTGCATTCATTTTATGGTAGTTAGCAGTGTTTCTCTTGCTCCTTCATTACAGCCTCGAAAGCACTTCAAAATTGCCACCCTCTACAGAGAGGTGGTTTTGCAATATATATATATTTCTGAGGCTTGTGGAATCTGCTTAGGTCACATGCTGTGCATAGGCCGACATCTAGTGGAAGCTGCAGAGTATTGCAGTTTGTTTTTAGAAACTCAAAAAGGGGCGTCGAACTAGGGCGTGCCAGTAATACTATCCCTAGTGTGACGTCCCATGTACCCATGTTCCCTCACGCGTGTAGGACCCTCAGATTGCTTTTTCCGACATACAATTCGGATGCATGTTGCGGAGTTCCCTTGGCATTTGCCAATTATACCTAAATATTGTTAAAAACTTTCCCCGTTATCTTCCAGACTACGCCGAAGATTGACGTCATCGAAGATCGAGGGAACCAGCCGTCAAACTACACAACGAACCTTGGGCCTTGGAAGGCCTGTGGCCCTCTACAAGTAGGGAGAGTGGGGGGTGGTCATAACTTTCCCACGTTTATTTCCTACATATACATAGCCCGCTGCCATATTTACACATATGGAGAGTACGCCTTTCAAATTCTGCCCTAAGTGTAACAGGAAGTTTCCCTGGGTAGATGAGCACAATACGTGCAATCTGTGTCTCGCATGAGGCCATCCCGAGGCTACGTGTCGGGCTTGTAAGCTCTTCAAGCCAAAGACACTTAAGGACTGCTTGACGAAGCGTTGGGCCCACTACGCCAGGCAGCTAGAGGCCATAGACGTCGAAGGGTTGTTCAGCGATGGCAACGCCGCCGCTGTATCGGACGGCGAGGGCAGAGGGGTGACTCCAGACACCCACATGCAAGCCCCCCGACTTCCGAGGACTGGCCAGCGGCCCAGTTATGGGGACAACACCTGGCGGCAGGAGCGCAACCCACACCACTTCCTCTAAACACATCTGCTCGAGCCGTGACTCGACACACGTGCCGAGTGATCGGCAACGGAAGGCACCGAGAGAGCGGTCCAACGATTCTGTGTCCTCTGGGCATTCCCGTTCGCGATCGCCACATGACAAAGGCCAACCGTGTGCGGTTGGAAAAGGTGCCCAATAGTCCCAGAGGCTCGATCGTCGGAAGATGATTCCGTCCTCTATGCTTCCAAGTCAAAGCGCGTAGCGTCTACCCCTGAGATTCAGTGGCCTCCTTTTACTGCCTGCGAATCTTGACACAAAGCGTCAAAGACCTCCTCCGAGCCTCGACGCAAAGTGTTGAAACCCTCGGAATCCCCTAAAACCTCCGGAAAATATTCCTCTAGTCACGGGAAGGGGGATAAACAACACAAGAAACCTTCAGTACACCATAAAGAAAAACAGAAGGCTCCTAAAGTGATAGAAAAGTCCAAGGTCCCTGACACTACTCCTAAGAGTAAAATTGTCCCTCCCACTCCTCATAAGGGCATGGATGAGGAACCAGAACAGGAGAGGTTTATTCCCAGTTCCAAGGAATGGAACTCAACTGACATTGATAGGGTGATGAGAAGACTTCTATGAGAAAGACCCTAACTATTTCCATAGCTATGCCAACACACCACCTACCGCTGCCCCTTCGGGCCCCAAGGAGACTCAACCCCCTACTAAAAGGCTCCGCTCTGAGACTCTGGCGCAGGGATTGGTTTCAGACCCTTTGCTAATTGAACCTTACCATCCAGAGTCATATGGAGAGGAGACAAACACATATGCTTGAAGACCAGACAGGGGTTTCTTATTATGGGGATGACGAGGACCAGGAAGAGGAACAGGAGGATGAGGCGGAAGCCTAATATCTTGACTCCCCAATTCCTAGGGACCCCCTGGTGAATGACTCACTGATTGATAATCAGCCACTCCTCAATGAGGTACTGGCTAAAGCAGCAGCTCATTTTCAAATAGAGACACAGGGTGTCCAAGAAGATAGGGATTTCGCAGAAGAAATCCTAGGCGACAAGAGAGCCATTACCCAGGCTATCCCAATATCAAAATCAATCCAGCGTAGAATTGATCCCCCGCTGGTAACCCCAAATCTTACTTGTGAAGTGAATCCACGAGTGGAAAAATTATTCCGGGCTGCACCCTCCGATCCCATGTACATAAGGGGTCAATTAAAACCAGACTCCCTGGTAGTAACAGTCACTAGAAAGAGGGCAGGTACACCACTAGCTTCTTCAGAAGCTCCTCCCGATAAGGAGAGCAAAAGAATATATGCTCTGGGTAGGAAAGTTGCCTGCATGTCAGCCTATCAGGCACGTATTGCTAACAGTACCACTCTTTTAGCAAGCTATAACTGCCATCAGTGGGAACAAGTAGCTGCTCTAGTAGCCTCTGCACCTGAACCACTAAAAGGCCAGTTGGCCCAAATTGCAGCAGACGGAAGATCCATATCTTTTGATGCAACAGATAATGCTGGAAGATTAATAGCCGAAGGTACAGTAATAAAGTGCCACGCTTGGCTAAGGCAGTCTGGGTTCAAACCCGAGATCCAAGCCACGCTTATAGACATGCCGGTAGAGCCGAACGTTCTATTCGGCAGGGCATTGGAAGAGGCACTAAAGACAGCTAAAGATGAGTACGAGACTCTAAAATCTGTCGGACAACTCACAAATAAACCACCAGTTCCAAAAATCACAGGGATTCACCAGAGGCCAGCGCGGGATAGAGGCAGCCCTGCCAGAGGTGGTACGCCACCTAGTAAATGGTGACGTTCCGCTTCGGGTCCCCTCCCATGCATCCCCAGTAGGGGGGCGCATTTCCACCTTCACCCACGCATGGGAGGGGATCACTTCGGACAGATGGGTGTTGTCCACAGGAGACTGTATAGAACTATTAGCGCGCTCCCACGACCATCCTCCAAGACAGAAGGTACACTCGTTGGAGCATCAGAAAAACTTTCTCGAGGAGATTGCCACTCTACTTGCAAAGGACGCCATAGAACTCGTCCCGGGCAACCAGGTAAACAGGGGTATTTATTCAACCTATTGTGCCAAAAAGAAAAATGTGCCCAGTATTAGATTTGCACCCTGAAAACAAGTATGTCAAGCCACGAAAATTCTGCATGACTACACTCCCAGAGGTAATTCCCCCCCCTACTCAAAAGGGGGGATTACATGGCAACATTGGATATGAAAGATGCCTATTTTCATATTTCAATGTTCCCAGCGCACAGAAGATTCTTGCGTTTTCAAGATAGACAACCAGCACTATCAGTTCAAAGTGCTGCCCTTTGGTATAGCCTCTGCTCAAAGGGTATTCACCAAGGTACTGGCGGTGGTGGCTGTGCACCTACGCAGGGAGGAAATCCCAGTGTACCCTTACCTGGATGACTGGCTCATCACAGGGGAAAACCCTGTAATTTGCAGACTAAACATTCAAAGAACAATCAACCGCCTCTTCCAATTGGGCTTCTCAGTCAATGAGAAAAAAATCAAGCCTAGTGCGAAGCACCTCAAAACAGTTCCTAGGAGCTGTCCTAAACACCCAAGAGCGGTTGGCCTTTCCATCAGAGGTAAGAATTCGGAATCTGTTGCTGCAAATTCCTCAATATCAGGCCGGTAGCCAAATAAGGGTGCGCAAAGCGATGCATTTGCTAGGCATGATGGCATCTTGCATTTACCTGGTTCCCCACGCGTGCCTGCGCATGCAACCCAGGCAGGAATGGTTGGCGAAACAGTGGTCTCAAGCAAGTGGTCAGTGGGACGATCTAGTGGTAGTTACGCCAAGTCTTCGCTGGTGGACAAGAGAGAATCTTACGAAGGGAAAACCCTTCTACGATCCAGAGATACAGGCCGTTGTCACAACAGATGCCTCCCTAGCAGGGTGGGGAGCCCACTACCTTCAGCCCAGAGCTCAGGGTTTCTTGTCTCACACAGTGGCTCAGAACCACATCAATCTGCTAGAACTTCTGGCAGTCTTCAGAGTGCTTCGCACATTTGAACCCCTCCTATCCAACCTGTCAGTGCAGATCCTAACAGACAGCACAACGGCAATGTTTTACTTAAACAAATAAGGGGGCACACTTTCGCCAAATCTGTCCAAGCTTGCCCAGAAAATTTGGAAATGGGCACTCAAACGGAAGATTGTCATCCCAACATGTTCCAGGGAATCTCAACTCGCTAGCAGATGCTCTGAGCAGGGATCCCCTTCCAGAAGAACATGAGTGGACACAACACAAAGTCATAGGAGACCTCTTCCCTCGGTGGAGTTTCCCCACTACAGACCTATTCGCCACAAGCGAACAGGCAATGCCCAGATTTCCCATCCAGGTTCCCCCAGCCAGGCTCAAAGGAGAACGCCCTATGGATGAATTGTTCAGGAATGTTTGCCTATCCTTTTCCACAAGCCCCTGTGATGAGGAAGGTGGTCCACAAAATCCACAGGGAATCGATGACGCTGATCCTAGTTGCTGCTATGTGGGCGAGACAACCGTGGTACCCACACCTATGCAAATTAGCAGTGTGCAACCCCATCAAGCTCTGTGCCGATGCAACCTACTCTCCGGGCATGAGGGCCTAACAGTGCATCCTCAACCCAACTCAATGAACTTGGCAGCATGGCTCCTGAAGTCAGAGTTCGGGCATCTCAATTTACTCCAGAGATGTATGGATGTCTTAAAAGAATCAAGAAAACCTAACGCAAGACACTGTTACTATGACAAATAGAAACGATTCGTTATTTGGTGCCAGAATAAGCAAATCAACCCAGTTGATTGTACTCCTAATGTCATCACCTATATGCTCCACCTATTGGATGCAGGGTTAGTGTTTAACTCACTTAAAGTGCACCTGGCAACTTTATCAGCCTACACCACTTCCTATAACAAGGTGTCATGGTGGAAAGTGCCAGTTGTTAAAGCATTTATGGAAGGGGTAAAGAGACTCCACCCTCCAATTTCTAACCCACCACCAGGTTGGGACCTTAATGTGGTACTTGCTAAGCTCATGGGACCCCCCTTTGAGCCCATGCACAAATCTAGTCTCAAACACTTGACTTATAAAACTGCCTTCTTGGTTGCCATCACATCCATAAGAAGCGTCAGTGAAATTCAAGCTCTGTCAGTGCAGGATCCTTTCTTTAATGTTCATAAGGATAAACTGTTTTTACGCGCTCACCCTAGGTTTTCACGCAAGTTCTTTTCCAAATTCCATTTTAACCAGTCCATTGAGCTACCGGCCTTCTTCCAATAACCCAAAAGCTCTGCTGAGGTGAAACTCCACACATTAGATGTGAGGAGAGCGGTCCTCTACTATGTAGACAAGACCAGACCACTAAGAAAGACGGATCAACTGTTCGTCTCCATAGCTCTAGGCAAAGAAGGAGATCGCGTCTCAAAGAATGCCATCTGTGATGGATAGTCGGATGTATCCAACTGTGCTATTCCCTCTCAGAGAAAACACTGCCTTTTACGGCAAGGGCACACACTACAAGAGGTACTGGAGCCACTCTGGCTTTCATTGCAAATGTACCCCTTGACAGCATTTGCAAAGCAGCTACATGGAGCTCTATTCACACCTTTACTCAGCACTACTGCATTGACACTCATTCGAAGACAGATATTCAAGTGGGACAAGCGGTTCTAAGACATTTATTTGCACATGACCCTTCTCACATCCCACCTCCTTCTAACACTGCTCGCTAATCTATGCACAGCATGTGATCTAAGCAGATTCCACAAGCCTCAGAAGGGATACATTACTCACCATAATCGTATTTCTGATGCTTGTATCTGCTTAGATTCACATGCACCTGCCCTTCCCTCTGAGAGAAGGGGCATGGATGCTTAGTCTTATTTTTCTTATCTGCTTGGATACTATGTACTTGCGCTACTCCTCATGTCAGAAAAAATACAATCTGAGGGTCCTACACGCGTGAGGGATCATGGGTACATGGGACGTCACACTAGGGATAGTATTACTGGCACGTCCTAGTTCGCACCTTTTCGAGTTTCGAAAAACAAACTGTAATACTCTGCAACTTCCACTAGATGTCAGCCTATGCACCGCATGTGAATCTAAGCAGATACAAGCATCAGAAATACTATTACGGTGAGTAATATATCCCATATATACACAGTACTGTTGTTTTGGAAAGATAGGAATCAACAGCTTCTTTTATGGCTTGCAAGGTAGCTGGTAGGATTTTCTGCCCCACAGGAGTAGCCTGTGTGGTGGTAGTATTGGTTGAGGTAGAGGAAGACAGCCTACTACTTCCTGAGAAAGGAACAGCCTTTCCCAGAGCATCCCGGTGGTTGGATTTAGTGTGGTGGCGCATGGAGGTGGTCCCGTAGGAGTACTGGCCAGATTGTCTGCGACTCAGTATTGCATTTCACCTTGGTAGCCTTGGCCTTTGGTACTCCCCCCCCCCCCAATGGTGGTAAAGAACCGCCACACCCATGATTGTTTTGGGGTGCTAGAGGTAGCCATTTCCTCTACTACATTTTCCTGGTCCTCTTGATTATTTTCTGCATGAGTGCGCTTCTTTCATTGTGTAGGCCCTCCAGCTGCAGTTGCTGGTGGTGGTGGTGAAGGGTCTTGGGGAGAAGGGATGGTAATAGCTTATGCCAAGTAGCAGTTCTGCTAATATTCTTCAAAGGATGTGCTTTCTCCTGGATAGCAGATATAGAGGAATACGTCGGGGAGCTGTGCAAGGGCACACTTTCAGTTTAAAACTTCCCAGATCAGCTAAACCTACAGTTCTGAACTTTTCGTGAAGCACAGACTCGTTTGCGGAGTGCGGACGTGTTTGCATCATTATGCCGCGCATGGTCACATGAAACTGTCTGGAAAGTCCACGGTGACGTTCACTGACATGGGCGAACACAAAAACAGTGGGAAAAGTTGCAAAAAGTGTACAGATGTGTTCAAAATGTTGCTAGGAGGTAAATGTTGCTAGTAGGTGGGTAATGCCACAGTTCTAAGTTAACACTTGGTACATTGGTTGAAAATGCTGCTATATTCGGGGAAAGTATTATATTAGGAAGTTGTAGCAAATTAGTGTGAATTGGTTAAAAAAAAAAATGAAATTCTTTGAAAAACTTTGATTAAGGGATGTTATGGTTAAAAGTAAAGCTGAAAAACCCTTGCAATTCGCTAGTTATGATGAGCTAAGCAACCATAACTCGTGCCACCACCCTTCACTGCTAAGACTAATACCCAGGACATCAAAGATGACACCACAAATGTCATGGATGACATCATTGATGACATCACTTATCTAGGCCACTTGTTTTTGTTCATTGAAATATATAGGCTTGGTGGTTTTCTTCACTGACGGTAAACATTTTAAAATTGAAAAGATGCCTCAGATTCAATGCATTGTATTTCTTTATATGTTTTGTTTGTACTAACACTAGTCTGTAGTAAGTCTTGTATTGTTATCTATTCATTTCAAGTTTAATATTAAACAACATTCTGATAGCCTTGCATTCATTATTTTACTCACCGATATTACCAGATCACAAATACTGTACTGCTGTGGTGCACGCTGCACCCATTTCCTGTGTGTATGTATTAGGTTTTATTAACAATTTCTTTAAATGAGTACATTTTGAATACATTAAATAGTACATGAGAGGTCCGCTATCATCCATGATACGTTATTACCAGCATTGTACATGCAACCCCCTCGACTTCATCAGAATATATTTGATATGTGATGTTATCAGTGATGTCATCAATGACATTTGTGATGTCGTCTTTGATGTTCTGGGTGTTAGTCTTAGCAGTGCACGGCCGTGGCGCCAGTTATGGTTGCTTAGCTTACCATAACGTGCGAATATTAAGTTTTTTTCGGTTTTACTTGTAACCATAATGTCCCTTTTGATGTTTTTTTCAGTGAATATATTACACGGCCCGCTGTAGCGGGCATGTAGTTATGGTTAAATTGCTAAACTCATAGGAAGAACACTTTTTCGGCGGCTTAACTTCTCCTGGACGACAACTCATCAAACTTTGCAAAAGAAGTATATGGCCGGCTCTGAATCTTTTCACCAAGTTGGGCGAGGTTTCGTGCGGGGGTGGGGGGCACAGTTATAGGGGGGGTCATCACATTTTTTTCATAGACTGAATGGGGCAAAACTTTGCGCACAGCTACAGCCCGAACAGCCAGACGGATTTTCACCAAATTTGTGGAGGGGTGAGAAAACGTGCTTTTGTGTTTTTGGTGGAAATCCGAGCACTACTTTTGTTGCAAAGAACTGAAATGTACGTCCCTAAAAATTAGTGATATCTGGGTCCACTCTGCAGACCCATTTCCCTGTTCGCTCCGCGGACAGAAGTGTTATTGGCTGGCAGTATGGCGTGCTGTCGGAGAAGTTTGGATGCGGCCTGTGGTTGGCTGCAGGGAAGTGTGGTGTGTGCCAGCATTTTTTTGGAAAGCCGCCATGGTGTATCAGAGGGCAGAGCGGCAGCAGAAAGGTCTGAAAAATGTACCGTATGGAATGAGTTGGCGGCAATGAATGAAGGAAGGAACGGGTGGGGGTGAGAAGTGGTTCATGTGACATGTAGGTAGGTGGAAGAAGACGGAGGAGTGCCTGCAGTTTTCGCGCGTACTGCATCAAGTCGCGGTTAGCTAGACGGGACTACTTTGTGTGGTGATTGGAGGCAGGTGCCGTAACGGCCTGATAACTTGTGCCGCGACCTGTTAGCTCAGACCTCTTTACTTGGTGAGTGGTGTTATAGCAATTTTAGAAGGGGGAATGAAGCGCACAGGACATGAATTGCGAACCGATTGTGGGTAGTTTGGCAGTGACAAAATAATTTGGGAATGGAAGTGGGGACGGCCATGGTATCTGAATGAAAGTGTAGAGAGGTGCAGGAGAGAGTGTTTTCTTATTACTTTATAGTAACAGGAGCAATTTGTTTCTACATAGTTACATGCCCATGCGCAGGTTGGATAGGAGTGCTGGTGGTAGTGCTGTGTATGTGGATAGTCTTAAGTTGGTGTCAAGGTGCAATGGATGGTGCCATTTTGTAGCAGTGAGAGTGTTGAAAGCCTAGACATACACTCAAGAGGCTAGGAGTTTCCGATACACTCTGCAGTACTGCATTTTGGATTGTGCAGCAGTTAGCGGGTGGTGACCTGGAAATATTGGGTGTAGAGCATATTTCAGACGCAATAGAGTAGAAGTGAGCTGCCATGCATAAATGTTTGGTTTTGCAGGTGAGCACACAGTTATAACATGGTAACGTTTTTCATGTGTACTTGGCGATGGTGCTATGAAAAGTAATGCAGTGTGGGAACTGGGTGCTGGGTTTGCATACTGTTAGTATGGAAGAGGATATGGTAGAAGTGCACCTTCACTGTGCTTGGTAACTATGGTGTTTGCTGATTTGTTGAAGTAGGGCCAATCTGGTGAAAAAGGTGCGGGTAGGTTGGCAGTGACGCAATACTTTGTGAATGCGTGTGGGTAGGGGTGGTGGAGGTTGTGGTTTGTTTGTAGATTGTCCGGATCGCGACCTGTTTTCGTGATTGGGTGCAATGCAGAGGTTCAGTATGTGATTGGTGGGTGCGTGTACAGGTGGGGTAAGAGTGCTGGTGGAAGTGGTGTCTGTGGGTAGGGGTAGTTGGTGATATGATCACATGCATGGTGGCATTATGTTGCAGTGCCTTTGTTCAAGGCCTAGCCTATTGGGTGAATGGCCAAAGGCCGTAGGCCATTCATTGAAGAGCCTAGCACTTGAGGAAACCCACGCCCCTAATACTATTTTGACTTTGTATCTGGTAGAGGGTGGTGACCTGTAAAGAATGGTTGTGGAGTATATTTCAGACGCCATAGAGCAGCAGAAGTGAGGTGCCAAGTGTGTATGTTTGGTTCCGTCGGTGAGGTGAGGTCGCTGGTACGAGATGGTAATGATTGGGATGTGTGATTGGAGATGGTGCAAGGAAAAGTCAGTGTGGGCACTGGGTGCATACTGGCAGTATGTCAGAGGGTATGGTTGAAGGATAGTTTGTATGGGTTCCATACTATGCTGTGTGGAGATTTGTTGAAGTAGGGCCAATGTTGTGAAAATGTCGTGGTTAGGTTGGTAGTGACATAATATTTTGTGAATGGCAGCGGGTAGGGGTGATGGAGGCTGTGGTATGTTTGTGGATGCAGCTAATAGCGACCTGTTTTTGTGAATGGGTGTTTTATGGTGTGAGGGAGTTGGGTTGCAGTGCTGCTACGTATGTTAACTTTATGCACAATGTTAGCTGCCCACATGCATGGATTCATAGTGTTGTGCTGGGTGTGGGCAAGGGTGGACTGTTGTGTGCATGGCGAAAGGTGTGCTGGGTGTGACGCAGGATCATTGTGGATGCTGAAATAGGGCATCCTGTAGGAAACGTTTCTGGTGAAGGGGCTTTGGAAGGAAAGGGAACGTGCTCTGAGTGTGTAACTGGAAATATGGATTTGTGTACAGAAATTATAGTGTGTAATGCCGAGGTTAACTATGTGATTGGTGCAGGCGTTTTTGAAATCGTATATTCGCCAATACGCGGCACTAAGTTAGTGTTGGAAAGTTAGAGTGCAAAGGGAAGAAGAATTGTCTGTTTTACTGGGGTGTGGCCCTAGCTGTAGCTGGAAATGCACACGTGCCACATAATGGCATTCTGGGCATGGAGGCTTCGCAAATGGAACTGTGGGGATTCTCCAATGAGGATTCGAGGGTGTGGTTGACCGGAAGGGGAGGTGACATATTCACCCAAAGTTCAATGCAGTGAGGTTGGCAGAGATGGACAGACGGTGAGTGTTTATAGTCGGTGATACCTTTGTGCACGATCTGCACAGTTCTGCTATGGAAAGAGGCTTCGATACTGACTTTCCGTTGGAAAGAGTGCAGGCTTTTTGGGGCACAGTTTGCGTGGGGTTTTAGGTGCATGGATCCCCTTTGCAAATATGTGGTTGGTACTGTGGATTGGTCGTGCATTTTGAAAAATGACATTTGGCGCATGTCATGCTCTCGTTTGCTGGCTTACTTAAAGAAGTTGACAGCTGTGATGCAGATGTTTCCTACTGCAAAGGTGATTTTCTCACCGATGACACCAAGAGGACAATGGAGGAATGCCGGTGTAAATTGTGCACAGCAAGAGGTCAGGAGATGTTGGATAAACAGAAGCATGTGCGACTTTATGTGCAGTTCTGGTGTGTTCTGCACGGACTATGAAAGCATTAGTTACCAGCCAGATTTCTAGTGGTTTCAAGGAAATGGCATTTTCTTGTCCGCCATTGGCAATGCAGTTGTGTTTGCCACTCTGCACAAAGTGTTGCAGAGAATTTTGTAGAAATGTAAGATAAGTGTTCATGTTCAGGCAAGAAAAATGTGAGGAGCAGAAGCAAACAGACAGTGAACAAAAGAGAAAAAAAAGGAAAAAACTATGAATGCATGTACATAACAAAAACTTGTAAAAAGAAAAATGTGTTTTTAGAGACAATCCTAAAGACCCAATCCCCACCCCTGTTTCACATCCCCCCCCCCTGCCAAACACCCCCTGAACTCCTCCCCCTCTAATTTGTAGCACGGTAATGCTGTAGGTTTTCGCTGCGCTTTGAGGATTAGATGTGGCATTTCCGGCTCTTTTTAGGATGGCACCTATGGCATTGGGCAATGTGATGGGTGGTTGTGGTGTGTACATAAATACTGTGACGGAAGGTTTGTTGATACTGATAAATGTAGGAGACTATGGTGAAAGTGTGCAATGTAAGGGGCATGCATCTTGTGTGTGTGCACTGGACGCACTTGCTTAACGTTGCTAATATACATTCCCTGCTGCTTTTGTGGGTTCACTTTTCCGACATTTGTAGTGCATGCATTGCAGTGGGAAGACCTTATTCTGAAGTTTACAAGGTACGTGGCAGGCATCATGTTATGAGTGTAGTGTGTGTATTATGATATGTGCTATATTTTGTGCCATTTTATATTGCGCCTACATACAAGTGTGTGAAGACGCACTGAGGAAACAGAGGCGGAACGGAGGCCACACAGAGACATTAATTCCTCTAGGACATCTGACATTGAGAGTGCGCAAGTGAATGGGAAGAGGGAGGGCAAAGTGCAGTACATGGGAACAATAAAAAATCTAAATACATGCAACTTCGGCCGGTGCTGGCCAGTGCAAGGACAAGTGTCGACATGAAGTGGTAGCTGCACTGTTAGGGTTATAGAAAACAGTCCCCAAGGGCGGGGGTTGGTAGAAAGGCAGTGAAGGGGTGGAACTGTACGGAGGGAGGTGGCCTGGGGATCACATTATAGGGTAGGCAGGAAAGCACTGCACACTACTTTAAAGCCAGGAAGTTAGTAGGGGAAAGGAGGGGAAAAATAAGCACATTGAAATGTTTTCAGGTGCTTTCAGACCCTACAATGCTTCTCCTCAAGGTCCAGGGAGACAGAGCGTGATGCACAGGGAGGCCGCAGCAGAAGAAACACATCTACCAACATGTGGTTGCATGTAGAAGCAACTGACCCTGAGGGAGTATGAGGCGGATGAGGGAAGAGCTGGTGCAAGCAGATATTTAGGAAGTGACAGTGCAAGGTATTGAGGTCCAGGGACCAGAAGGCCTTCTGTATAATGCACAGGGCTTTTAGTTTATTGTTCGCAACCACTGTGAGATATTGCAGACATTTTAGTCTAGCAGAGATAGGATCCCTGGCTTTCATGCCAAGGACAAGTTGCGCACTCCTCTTACGGATGAGTGGCTGAGGGCGCAGAGTGGAAGCTGGCAGATTTAAAAAGGGCCTGTGGCAACAGTGCAGTGTACACAGCACCACAGCCGTGCAGAGCCTGACCTTTTGGAAAGTGACTGTAGGTTGCAAAGATACATTTAGTGGTGGCTTTATTGCCTTCTTTGTAAGAGTTATGTAGGAGGTGGGTTGGTGGGGAACAATTGTTGTAGCATTGTCGGAAGGAAAGAACAGAGTTCCTGCTTCGCTAATATAGTGTATGCCGTGGAAAGAGGCCTTAATGGCAATTTGAATTTGGACGAAGTGGAGACTTTGTGGTGCGGTGTCGCTGTCCGTACTTTTGACCATTTGCTTGCAGAGTGTCGACAAGTGGCTAGTTTCGGTACTGTAAATGTTGTGGTAGTGCATTGTGGAGCATTGCTTTTGGGCTCCATAGCTAGTGCAAGTGTGTACCGTCAACTCCAAAAGATGATGAAAGAAGTGCAGCACATTTTTGCCACTGCAAAGGGGCTTTTCTGATTTATATCACAAAGTCCAGTATATAACTATCCCAATGGTTGTCGGCAGCCAGAGGTGGGAAGGCGTCTTATCAACAGAAGGATGTGTAACTTTGTGTGTGCTGCTCGGATGTGCTCCTGTGACAATGACAACGTTGTTGATGGATATGTGCACCTTAACAATGGAAATGGCATTTCATTGTCACACTGTGGCAATGACATTTGGTTTGGCAATCTACAGGCTGCACTAAAGACGGTATTGTTAGAATGTGAGACGAAGTGCAACAAATAAACAATTATAAAAGCCAGAAAAAAGAGTTATTAATGTAGAAGTTGTTTAAAAACTTAAAAACAAAACTGCTTTTTTCAGAGCCACCACTAGAAAGGACATCCCCTACCCTGGTTGACATTTATTCACCTACTTCTGCACGCACACACCTGGAAAAGTCTGCTCAAATCGCAACAGTTGCAGGGTTGTAAATGGCTACCTTACATTTGGGACTGTGGAGGACACGATTTTTGTGCAATAAGCTTTCTAGGTGTGGAGTGCATGCACAGACTGTGGTATACGGTATTTTTGTCGACCTAAAAGCAGAGGGTGTGCTTATGGCTGTGTGTTGTACGAACCACAGCGTAGTATGCTTTGTGGGTGAATTGTACATACATTACTAGACCGTGCAACCAGAGTCTGGTGGAAGTTATGTGTGGAGTGTATCATGTGGGTTTGTACGCGTATGGAGCAGCTACACTGAAGTGATTGCTTTTGGTTTGTCTGTGTGAGACTTTGGTGATGCTCTATTGCAATGATATTATTGTTGTTGACTGTGGAGGGACAAATGAACACCATGTAACACGATTTTCAGTGCCGTTTGTGCTGAGGGAAGCAGTAGGCAAGGTGATGCTTCTGTTTCCAACCTCCTGCATAATTGTGTATCCCATTATGCAGACACCTGTGCAAGCGTGTTCTTTTTAATTTGGTCCAGAAATGGAGAAAGCGCGGTACATTGTGAAGAAGTGCATTTATGTCTTTTTACAGCTTGTGCCATTCTCGTACTGTTGGAGCATTGTGAATTATTTATCCCTTTCCTTACACGTCTGGCTAATGCCTCTTTTAGAATGAATGGAGTACCCTGCGCCCTTAAAATGATGGCAGTGACTCCATTAACAAAAAGCATCAGGCTTGGACCCTAAAGATTACGCTAATTTAAGACCCATTTCAAATGCCCCTTTCCTCTTTAAAGTTATTGATAAGCTTGCCACAGCCCAATTCCAAGAATATTTGGAAAAAACACAGGCTCTGCATTGGAGACGGTCCGGGTTCAGAGCCCACCACGGCACTGAAAGTGCTCTCCTGGATTTGCTGACGGAGATGCTGTTTCTGATGGACAAGGGCAAAGTGGGGCTGCTGATAGTCTCCAGCATGGGTTCTGGCATGGATTCACATGCTCATGAATATTCCCCGTCGTCAGGCTGGTAATCCTCGGTGAAGAAAAAATCAGTTTGTTTAATTTCTGAACTGTCTTTCTCCGAACAACCAATCACTGAGCTCTGGGTCATATTTCCCCCAACCAATGACTGTCTCCACCCAACCCCCTCCTCTGGCAGCCATCTTCAGATTTGTACCACACGTTCAAGTGTTGGGAGTCCTCATGCTTGGCTCTCAAGCTTTTACTGCATTTTTTGTAAGAGTTCTCCATTTTTTTGGTCAATCGAGCACCTGTGCTCCATCGATAAACTTTCCGATTAATCGTGAGGAGAAGGCCAAAGTAGACCAAGGCTCTGACCAGCCCCCTAAGGAAAAGGCCAAGCAGGGCAAGGACAGTGAAGGCCCATGTACACCCTACGAAGGCTCTGCCTTCCATCGAGGTGGTGGTGGTATCCCTTCGAAGGTCGCAGAGGTGTACCCACAGGGTGCCCTTCCGAAGGCAAGAGTGTCTTTCCCTGCCAGGAGGGAGTCTTCATTCCAGCCCATCGAGAAGACCTCGGAGAAGATGATGCCGGTCATCTCCCAGAGACTGTCCCTGCTGGACGCAAAGAAAGGGGGGGGCGAGGAGGTTCTCCAGGGCAAGGATATCTCCTCAGAGGAGGAGCTTGTCTGCCGGTGGCGACCCATCTGCGACTACAAGGGATCCACGTCTACTCTTACTTGGACAACTGGCTCATCCAGGCCAGCTCAAGGAGCATCGCCGTAGACTACACAGCGAGGACTGTCCGCCTTCTGATGGATCTGGTGTTCTCAGTGAATTATGCGAAGTCCAGCTTGACTCCATCGCAGGACGCGCTGTTCCTGGGATCCCGGCTCAACACGGTGTCATGCCTAGCATCACTGTTGGAGGAGAGAGTGGCGGCCATCCTGGGCAAGGTACAATGACTCCTCGCTCTGAAGATCGCCGCCGTGAGGGCCATCAAGTCTCTGCTCGGCATGGTGTAGTCATGCATTTATCTCATCCGACTCTGCAGACTACGGATGCAGACTCTGCAGGAGTTCCTCGATGTCCGTTGGATTCAGGTGTCCGGAAGCTTCCAGGACAAGATCGCTCTTGACAAGGGGTTCCATTGGGTGATAAGGTGGTGGGGCGTGCGCTCTCACCTGACCCGAGGCACTGTTTTCCAGGGCACCACCACACCAGGAGACGGTAACGACAGACGCCTCCTTGGAGGAATGGGGAGCCCACACCGGAAGTCTTCACACCAGAGGCCTGTGGCTGCCGGAGGAGAAGATGTTGCACATAAACGTTCTGGAGCTACGGGTGGCGTTTTGGGCCGTCAAATCGTTCCTGCCATCTCTCAAGGGCGAGGGGGTGCGGGTCTTCATAGACAATACCACCACAATGTTTTACATCAGAAAGCAGGGGGGCAGCATGTCCCCAGCATTCTCCAAAGCAGCGCAGGACTTATGGCATTGGGCCGTCGCTCAAGGGATGTTCCTCATCCCGTTTCATCTGGCAGAAGTCAAGAACACGGTCGTTGACTCTGAGCAGGGAACTTCGCTTGTGCCACGAGTGGGAGCTTCGGCAGGACCTAGTGGAGAACCTGTTCCGCAAATGGGGAAAACCCCAGATGGACTTGTTTGTGACGGCGACGAACACCAAGTGCCGGAAGTTTGCCAGCAGGTTTCCCCAGCGTGGGAGCACTATGTGGTGCTTACTAGGCTCATGGGACCTCGGTTCAATCCTGTACATTCTGCACCACTCAAGTTTTTGTCATGGAAAACAGCTTTTCTCGTGGCAATCACCTCTGCACAACGAGTGTGGGGAGATCCAGGCCCACTCCTGTAAACCACCTTACTTGACTTTCCACGAGACGAGGGTGGTGCTGCGGATGCACCCCTCCTTCATGCCCAAGGTGCCGTCGGACTTTCATCTAAACGAGCACTTGGTGTTGCCTGTGTTTTTTCCGACTCCTTCGTCGCATGATGGAAGGACTTTGCCCTCACTGGATGTGGCTAGAGCGCTGAAGTTTTATGTGGCTCACACCAGGAGTTTCCGGAAAACCGCTCACCTCTTTGTGAACTTGGGTCATGTGAACCATGGGAAGTTCTGTCCAAGGCTTCCATTTCCAGGTGGCTCTCCGGCTGTATCACCCACTGTCACTGGTTGGCAAACCGACCACTGCCTGGCCGTCAGAGAGCCCACTCTAACAGAGCGAGCCTTGCTACAACAGCCTTCCTGTCTGGCGTGCCCCTGCTGGACATCTGCCGGGCTGCTACATGGAGGTCGACGCACACCTTCACAAAATTCTACTGCGTCGACAGGGATTCCAGGGAGAAGTCCAGAGTCGGCCAAGCAGTGTTGCGCAACCTGTTCGTTTGAAGGTGAGCCTGGTGAGGAGGTAAGAGATGCTTATGTTGAGTCTTGCCGCCTCCAATGGTTGTGCATGTGTGTACTGCTATGTATTCTTAATTCATGAGCATGTGCATCCATGCCGGACCCCATGCTGGAGAAGGAATAAGTTACTTACCTGTAACGGTTGTTCTCCAGCATGGGCCTGGAATGGATTCACATGCGAACCCTCCCGCCTACCCCTCTGCAGCTCTTCTCTTGTTCCTACTGCCACTTTACGTGCTACCAAATCTGAAGATGGCTGCCAGAGGAAGGGCTTAGGTGGAGGGCAGTCATTGGCTGGGGCAGTATGACCCAGAGATCAGTGATAGGTTATTGGGAGAAAGACTGTTCAGAAATAAAACAGATTTTTTCTTTACCGAGGATTCCCAGCCTGACGGGGAATATTCATGAGCATGTGAATCCATGCCAGACCCATGCTGGAGAACAACAGTTACAGGTAAGTAACTTGTTCCTTATTAGACCTTTCAGCAGCCTTTGACTTAGTGGACCACGAACAACTCTTGACGAGGCTAAAATCAGTCAGAGGATGCACGGAGGAGGCAACCGCTTGGGCCTTCCTTGATAAAAGAACATCTCGAGTAGTTTGGGATGATGCCTGCTCTCCATATGAAACTGAGGTGTGGGGTCCCACAGGGGTCCTGTATGTCACCCTCACTCTTTAATGTCTATTGCCAACCTCTATGTGCCGTACTTGAAAGACTTGGTGTCTACTTTTCAAATTACGCTGATGATACTCAGTTGGTCATAGTCATTAAGTGGCACTTATGAAACTAACATGAAGAGTGACACAAATTTCTGATGAAATTCAAAATTGGATTACACATAATGTGTTGAAATGCTTAAACAAATCTTTTGATCGTTGGATCATCTCAAGCTAGAGGGAAGCTTGAGACTTCGTATACCAGCTTTTCCCTTGATAATCACCATATTCTTGTCACCACCAATGTGAAAACCCTGGGAGTTATTTCCGGAGCTGCTCTCAGCTCAGAGGCTCAAATTCAACATATGGTGCCATCTGAGACGGTTACGTTTGATAAAACCATATGTTTCAGAATACAACTGTGAAACCCTTGTATATAATAATCATGCCCAGAATAGAATAGACTATTGTAGCACCCTTCCTCTTGGCGCTAATAAAGGTAGTCAGGGCAATCTTCAAGTTCTGCAAAATGACTCAATCCGTCTGGTAAGAAATGTGAGTAGACGGGAGCCTATCTCGGAGCATAGAGAAGTCTCCATTGGCTCCCGGTAAAGGCCAGGATCCATTTTAAGGCCCTAACTATTGTACATAGGTGCTGTTATGGACAAGCGCCTAGATATTTGAAAAATCACATTTAAAGTACATACTGCTAAAAGAACCGCTAGACTTAGTGAGGCAGTACATACGATTGTGCCGTACAGCAAACGTGTCAAAGGAGCTGGAAGAGCCTTCCCTGTGCAGGCTTCCCCGGCATGCAATAACTTGCCAAAGGACATACGTACGGAAACAAATCTGCTAAATTTTTAGAAAATGCCTGAAAACTCTTCTCTTTGAGTAAACCGTTCTGGCGATTTGACACGGGATTCTTGATCTCTTTTGCTGTGCCCTGATGCCTGCGGGCTCCAGCGCGATACATATTGACAAATAAATAAAGGGAAAAGACTAAACCACTGATACACCGAACGCCCTCGGGTGACGAAATGTATAATGTGTTTGACCTTCTGGACAGCCCACAGATTTGGGCATGGGGTGTCACAGCCACAAGGAAAAAAAGGAACCGCATGCATTTCTGAAAAGACACCCGTTGGAATACAAAGCTCTTACTTGCGTGTGCCATGCGACAATATATTACCCAGAATTCCCAGCAAAATCCAAAATGTACGGAAAAAAGACAATTTTGAGACATTTGCGACCAGGAAACAACAACCGAAACAGGCATGCAACAACACATGTCCTACCTTCCCACGAGGTGTCCCGATGAAAACAGAACCTCGCATGTGTGTGTGCACTGACCTGGGTGCAAAGAGAGAAGGCTAAACCACTGGTACACCGAACACCCTGGGGAGATGAAATATATAGTGTTTTGGCCTTCTGGACAATCCACAGGTGCAGTGTAGCTCTGGCCGGGACACATTATAGCTTTTCCCTCTGGGGAGGAAAGGAGAACCTGCCGGGGCTCCCTGGAACCACCACTGGACTTGGGAATGGTCAACACACATGGCAGACAGGCGCCCAAGGCCGGGGACATGACCCTCAGCCGTTCTAGACCTCTGGCTCGGCTGCGTTACAAGTGTTCCTCTGGGGAGGGATTGGGACCCTGTGGGACCGCCGCTGGGCTTGGGGATGGTCGACCTACATTGGAGACAGGCGCCCAAGTCCGGGGGTAGCACCCACGGCCATCCTAGAGCACTGGCCGGGCTGCTTTACAGCTTTTCCCTTCAGGAGCGAATGAGACCCTGTCGGGGCTCCCTGGGACCACTGCTGAGCTTGGGGACGGTCGACCCAAATGGTCACCATTCTAATAAAAGGAAAGAGCACCATATCAAGTGTGCATTGCATGCTCAGAAAAAAAAAACAGACATGTTTGGCAAAGTGGTAGTCATTATGTTCCCAAAATGGGGCGTGGCCTGATGTCCACGGAGTGAGGACGCGAGTTCCCTGAGCTCCGTCTGGGCCGCAGCAGTCCGATCCTTTTCAAGGTGATTCAGCCCACAGACACCGCATCCGAGGAGATCCACCGGCGGCCGAAGCGGGAGACCTTGTCTTCCACCCAACCCCGACGAAAATCGGGGCCTGAGAAGCTTCTACCGCGACCCGGCGCTGGCTCCCCCTTCTTCCCGGGCGAGGCACACAAGATGGCGGCCGCCTCACGTTGATAACCCAGCGGCTCGCACTGGATCCGGGAGCCAGCGACTCGCTGACTCGAGCAGTCCCTCCCTGCAGTCGAGTGCACCCCGGCTCGGGCCACTCGAGGGCACCGTCAGGACCCGGTGCAGCAGCCAAGAAGGGCCAGGAGGAAGATCGCTACGCGGCCGATAGACACGGGGGAGAGGGTGGCGACGGCATCAAAGAGGCAAGATGGCTGCCGCGAGGAACAAAGCCAAGCACGCTACTCTGGACCCCTTTGTAACATCCAAGCCTGCTGCTCAATCCACACCGAAGACCTCACCAGCACAAGATGCCCCTGGGGATGAGACCAGACATAATCAAGTGCTTGAGGCGATCGCGGCCCTGAGGACATTCATCGATACGAAAATCGGGGAGGTTAAGACGGACATACAACTTATCAGGCAAGATGCCCGCAACTTAACGGAGCGCGTCACCATAGTCGAATCCTCCCAGAAGGACATCTCAGATGAGACGACGTCTCTACAGAAAGAGGTAGCGGACCTCAAACGGAAAGTGCACTTCTTGGAGGCGAGATCCGAAGAAGCAGAGGGTCGGGCCAGACGGAACAATATCAGGATCCTGGGCGTACCGGAGGGGTCGGAGACCATGGACCCGACGGCTTATGTGGAGTCCCTGATACAGCAGGAAGTAGGGGTGTCGAAACTCTCGCAGGGATTCGCCATTGAAAGAGCTCATAGATCCCTCCAGAAGCGCCCCCCGCCTGGATCCTACCCCCGCCCCATCATCGCCAAGGTCCTCAATTTCCGCGACCGAGAGGTGATCCTGAAATTCTCGAGGGAAGGAGGTATAATCGAGCGGGGTGACTCAAAGATTACCATCTACCCCGACTATACCCAATCGGTGCAGAGAGCAAGGAATTCCTTTGTCCCCATCAAGGCCCAGCTGAGGACACTGAACATAAAATACATGCTGCTCTATCCATCACGACTAAAAGTAATCCACAATGGGCGGGCAATATTCTTGGAATCACCAGAAGCGGCCACTATGTGGATGGAACACAATAACCTTGCTGAGGCTCCCAAAGAAACCACGCTAGAGGAACGCACTTAGCACGCCCAAAAAGCTGACCGCATACTAACGCGGCTGGAGCACCCATTTCTTTGGTATTATACTCCAAACCGAACCGAGGCTATACCAATACTGAAGAAAAACTACCACATCAGAACGCTAAATGACTGCGGGCTCACTCGACCTCCCGCCCATGGACACAGACCACGGACCCACCGTTGACCAGTGCAGACCTCTTTCCTGCACACAACCACTCGCGCCAGAGACCTGGACTAGGTCGGACGGCGCGAGGGCCCCCGAGCACTCCACCCCGGTGGCTGAAGCTGGGTGCATTAGTTTTAGTTACTTGTTCCAAGTTGTTATTGTTATGACTGTCCCAACCCGGATGAATAAAGATTTCCTGGGCCTAGGCGGGCCTACCCACCCCACACAAATGGCTCATCACCCACCCTACAATACGGCTCATGCAACACTGGGAGAAGGGGTGGCACTCCCCTCATCGAGGAACCCACTTATGCAATGGCAGCAAGACTCAAGCTAATTACATGGAACGTTAGAGGGATGGGAACATACATAAGAAGAAACCGGATTTTTTCTTATCTAAAGAGGAAAAAAATATCATTGGCCCTCCTGCAAGAAACACATCTCACCTTGGAGGCCACAGACAAAATCCTGAAATACTGGGGAGGCCAGGGTAGCGGCGCATCCTTCTCAAAGTACGCAAGAGGAGTCTATACATGGGTGAGCCCGGACACACCATTTCAACAAATGGGAACGGAGCTGGATAAAGAGGGCAGGTATGCAATAGTGTGGGGCATGCTTGAGAACACTCCCCTGTGTATAGTAAACTCGTATTTTCCCCAGCACAATATACCCTCACACATCAAGGACCTATGCGCAAAATTGCTGCACTACCGAGAGTATACGTTCATATGGGGGGGGGACTTCAACTCTATTATGAACCCGGAACTGGACAGATCGACAGCTCCACGCATGCCCCATAGCGCCTCTCCTGGGGCCCTCCCCAGGATGGTGGCAGACCTACACCTGACGGACATTTGGAGAGACCTCCACCCCTCGGATAGATCATATTCATTCTACTCGGCTCCCCATAGCCTCCACACGAGACTGGACTACTTCTTCATCGCCAACGAACTAACCCCGCAAGTTGAATTGGCAGAATACATGGGCAGAACAATATCTGATCACTCCCCCTTGCTGTTGCAGCTCTCCCTCAAGGGCCCCCGCCCCCCCATCCCGACGTGGCGCATGCCATCAGATGCCTTGACCGACCCAGCATTCAAGGAAACCCTAAGAGAAAAGCTGGAAGAATATTTAGCGATAAATAAGGGTTCGGTCGAGAAGTGGAGCACGCTTTGGGAGGCGCTGAAAGTAGTGACAAGGGGGGAGATAATCGCCGAGGCGGGCGGGATCAGGCGACAACTGAGGAGAGAACTGGAGGTCGTGGAGGAGAGAATAAAGCGACTTGAAAGTGGCGCCCCACCAACCACCGAAAGGGAGGCTGAACTGAAACTGATCAGAGAGGATTGCAGGGAGGCATGGGAAAGACTCTCGAAGTTTGACTTCTCTGTGCGCACCTCGAAGGCCCACAGGGAAGCTGACAAACCGGGCAGAATACTCGCATGGCTATGTAGGAAAGAGCACCCGAGACAGGCCCTCAAGGAGATCAAAGATACGAACGAAAAGACCTGCAGAACACGACAAGAGATTAATGATACCTTCACGGAATTCTATAACGACCTATACACTCATGAGACGAAGGTCCCCATAGCAGATATAAAGGATACGCTGGCTGAGGTGGGACTGCCTAGGCTGAGCCAGGAACAACAGGACAAACTTGGGGAGCCTATTACGGTGGAGGACATCACAGATGCAATCAGATCCCTCTCCACAGGCAAGGCTCCTGGCACAGATGGACTCATCCCAGAATTCTACAAGGCCTACGAGGAGATCACCTCTCCTATACTACACGCAGTATATACGGAGGCATACGAGTCGGGCACTCTCCCTAACACTATGAGAGAAACCCTCATCGTCCCGATGCTCAAGCCAGGCAAACCAGCCGATAGATGTGACTCATATCGCCCACTGGCGCTCCTAAACTACGACGGCAAAATATTGACGACCATATTGGCCAAAAGGCTCTCGAGGGTGATCGGTTCCCTGGTACATGAGGACCAGAATGGCTTCGTTCCGGGGCGTAACACCTCCGCCAATCTCAGGAGGCTCCAACATATCATTTCACAGACGTCCGAAAGCGAGGAAGATCTAGCAGTACTCTCACTGGATGCCATAAAAGCCTTTGACTCTATTTACTGGGAGTGGCTGATCGAAACCCTGAGGGAGTTCGGACTTGGCGAACACTTCATCCGCTGGATAGAGGTCCTGTACAGCGACCCATTGGCAAGAGTTAAAACGGGTGTCATGATATCGAGGGCCTGGCCCATCCAGAGGGGTACCAGACAGGGATGCCCACTGTCTCCAATGCTGTACATTCTAGGCCTGGAGCCGGTGGCAATATACTTCAGGAAGCAGTTCTTTGACGCTGGCATCAGCATTGGAGGATCAGACAACATCATCTCGTTATATGCCGACGACGTCCTCCTATACCTGCGCGACCCCTTGGAGAATGCCCCGATTGTATTGGACGTTCTGGACAACTTTGCAAGATACTCGGGGATAAGATTTAGCAGGCAGAAGTCTTGCGCGTTCCCACTAGCAAGACTGAAAAATAAACCTGAGGAGGAGCTTCCTGAGATCGGGATCCGTTGGCAGGTGGACACTTTTCGATACCTAGGCCTCAACATCACACATTCACCAATATCCACCCACAAAGCCAACACGGAGGCCGCAATGGGCGGAGTGCGGAGATCCATACAGTTCTGGTCAAAGCTCCCGCTCTCCATGATGGGGAGGGCGGCGATAGCTAAAATGATAATCCTCCCCAGGTTCCTCTACTATTTCACCAACGTGGTGTATTACATTCCCCCACCCTTTTTCAGGACACTCGACTCTCTGATCAGGGACTTCCTCTGGGGACGAGCCCGGCACCGACTCACACTGAATACCCTCACACTCCCTTACGCAGAGGGCGGCATTCAGCTCCCCGACTTCCAGAGATACTTTCTGGCGGCTCAGTCGACACACCTGGCAAAATGGCTCTCAGATGAACCTTCAGCTGAGCTAGAACTTCTATCCCACTCCTCTTCACCGCTGTATCCCAAGGAGTTACTCTGGAACCCCCGACTTGGACCCCCCAACCCACCCACTATACTAGAGGTTGGAAGGCGGGTATGGAACAAGGTGAGATCCATGGCGGGCCTGCAACGCTCTTATACACCCGACACCCCCATGATGACGGATGTCTGCAAAACCTCCACCGACCTGGCAACTATGAGGAGATGGGAGAACCATGGTCTCTACACATGGGGGGACATGTTTCATGATGGCCTCTTCAGGGACTTCGAGTCGCTTCGAGAAGGAGATGGACTACCACTGGGCCATTTCCTCTGGTACCAAAAAGTGAGACATGTGGCCAGAAAGAACTGGGTCGCATGGCCTGAGGAACCAGAAACTCACCCCCTCCTGAGAGAAATGTATGACGTTGGTGACGGATGGAGACCGACGTCCAGGTTGTACACTCAACTGAACGATCGACCCAACCCAAAGAGCGCCCGGCTGAAGGTAAAATGGGAGGCAGACCTCCGGACTGAAATCACAGAGGCCGAATGGGCGAGAGCCCTGATATATCCAAAGGAGGTATCCAGAAACGCCAGGTTTAGACTGATCCAACTGAACGTACTCTACAGAACGTATATGACCCCTCACCGGATATCCACGTTCAACAACAAAGCGGACTCAAGGTGCCCCTGGTGCTCCTCAGACCTGGCGGACATGATTCACATGTTTTGGACCTGTTCCAAATCTCAGAAACTCTGGCAGGCCGCTGAACGGACCTGCAGGAATGCTGGCCTAGAAACTTACGAGTGGACACCCAAGGAGTGCCTACTGGGCACCTATCCGAGACTTGGTAAAATCAAACACTTGACGAAGCTTATGGATATGGCCTGCCTTCTAGTTAAGAGAACAATTGCCATGGCCTGGAAGGCCCCAGCGGGCCCCAGGTATGACCCCTGGATCAGGGAAATGGAAAGATGGACTACGGCTGAGACTGTAGCCTGGGAGGAGGGAAACAAATGTGGCGGCGACGATGTGAGCAATGTGCTGGAGGCCTGGAAAGCCCTCCTTAGAGACATGGTCTTTGCAACGAGCTACAAACCTCCTTGAACCCACCCCCCTTGCATCCTAGAAAGCAACAGACACTACAGATTAGCCCACCACACCCAAGGGCTCCACCCAGCAACTGTACTGAGGGAGCAAAGCCGATACCCGCCTCCGGACCCACTCCCCGAACCTGGCGACATTGATTAAGAAACCACACCGAGAGTTGGGACAGTCACTGTTACTGTTATTGTTATTTCTTTTCTCTTCTTTTCCCTTTCTTCCTTAGTTTGTTTGTTCTTTATTAATAGTTTTGTCGTTGGTTATAAGCTGATCACCATATCACATTTACGCCAGTTATTGCATTTTGAATGTAACTGCTTTCAGAATCTTATCCTTGTACAAGTTTACTCACAAATGCCAATAAAGACATTTAAAAATAAAAATTATGTTCCCAAAATACAGTTTCTATGCTAAGCAGCCATCATCCTCTATTCAGGGCACGCACATCATTCTACAGTTACCTATGCACCACCCGTTCCCACCCACACCACTGACACACCAGCCTCAGTCCCACCCACCCCACTGACCATCCGCCCGCCTTAATATTTTAGAATACAGCAAGATGCACATTTTGTACTACGTACATGAGACAGCAAAAGCTTCAGCTGCAACAACACTGCCACAACTGTAAATGAAACAAAAAAAGTGATCTGTGGTCAGCCCAGCAAAAACAGAAGGGGAGAGGGCCGCTTATTGTACTAGGCACTGCCCCTGCCCCCCACTTAAAAAAAAAAAGTCATCCCTGCTGAGCTAGTGAGTGGCATTGCTTGGCACAGATTGAGCGAGCTGCGCCCAGCAATGCACTTTCTTTTTATGCAAAGCAGCCAGCATCCTTCCACACATTCTTACACTCGTACATAATAAACTGCAAAATTCTCTCTCCCTCTCCCTCTCCCTCTCCCTCTCCCTCTCCCTCTCCCTCTCCCTGTTTCTCTCTCTTTCTTTCTCTCTCTCTTTCTCTCTCTTTCTCTTTCTCTCTCTCTCTCTCTCTCTCTCACTTTCTCTCTCACTTTCTCTCTCACTTTCTCTCTCACTTTCTCTCTCTCTTTCTCTCTTTCTCTCTCTCTCTCTCTCTCTCTCTCTCTCCCCCCACCCCCCCTAGGGGCAGATTGGCTGACTATACTGCCAATCTTCCCCCAGGGAGGGCACATCTGTTGCCTCTTCATTTTGGGGTCTGGGAGGGGGAAGAGCACCATTTATTATACTAAGCGCCAGTCAGAGAGGACAACAAAGAAAACCCTTTTGGGGTCAAAAAGGGAGAGGCGCTACATCAGCCACAGCAGCGGCTACTACCTCTTCAGCCACTTTGAGATCTTAACACACAAGACCCCGGTGGGAGGCAGAATCGCTCAATATCTGGACGAATGGCGGGGCATTACGTCAGATATCTGGGCACTAGAGTTAATAACCCATGGTTACTGTTTCCTTTTCATCAAAGACCTCAAGATCATCCACTGGGAGCCAACTCTGCAAAAATACTAGACCCGCTCTATCTGCAGGAGATTTTAACCCTGCTGGAGAAAGGTGCAATAGAACATGTACCTGTAGCGGAGAGGAACAAGGGTTGGAACGCCCCTTATTTTCTCATACCCAAAAAGGACAGAGGATTGAGACCATCTTGGACTTGAGAAATTTGAATAAATTCCTCAGGAAGGACAAGTTCAAGATGGTGACCCTTTCTCAGATCCTTCAGGCTCTTCAGCTTCAGGACTGGCTGGTTTCATTGGACCTTCAGGATGCTTACTTTCATGTTGCAATCCATCTCACACACAAAGTACCTCAGGTTTGCAATTGGCGGATCTCACTATCAGTTTCAAGTTCTACCATTTGGGCTGACCCGAGGGACTTCACCAAACTAATGGCGGTGGGTGCAGCGAGTCTCAGGAGGGAGGGGATTCACATCTACCCTTACCTGGACGATTGGCTAATAAGGGCAAATTCACCCGAACGGGCCCAGGAACATCTAGCCATGACCTGTCACTTTCTACACAAACTGGGCTTCTCCCTCAATTACAAGAAGTCAGAAATGATTCTGAGCCAAAGACTCCAATTCATCGGAGCGGTCCTGGACACCACCTCAGGGAAAGCCTCGCCTCCCGAGGAAAGAGCTTACCACATTCTGCAGATGGTAAGGAAATTTCAGAATGCCCAACATCTACCGGCGTTCGACTTCCTAAGGTTGCTAGGCCTCATGACGTCCTGCATTTTTCTGGTGCCAGAGGCTCGACTGAGGATGAGATCCCTGCAATGGGCCCTCAGCATGCAATGGTCCCAGTTTTCAGGGGAGATGTCAGATCTTCAAGTCCCATCCAAGGTGGCTCAAGATCTCCTATGGTGGGCTGGCTAGGAGAATATTCAGGGAGGGGAACCTTTTTGGCAACCATGGCCGGAGATAACTGTAGTGACGGATGCCTCACTCACAGGGTGGGGCGCCCACACCAACGATCTGAGACTCAGTGGTCGTTGGGCTCCATCGGAGTCCAAACTACACATCAACCTTTTGGAGCGGAGAGCTATCAGACCAGCGCTGAAGGCCTTTCTGCCCTCTGTACAGGGAAAGAATGTCCTGATAATGACGGACAACACAGTGGCCATGTACTACCTCAACAAAAGAGGAGGCGTAGGAGCACTCCCACTGTGCAGAGAGGCGATGCAGCTCTGGTTCTGGGCAATGCAAGAAGGAATCTCTCTATCGGCAGTTCACCTAGCCGAAGAGCTGAACACAGCAGCAGACGCTCTGAGCAGGCAGAACAGTCTCCCACGAGTGGGAGCTAGCTCAGGAAGTCCTTCAAGAGATCTTAGCCCTTTGGGGAACCCCACAAGTGGACCTGTTCGTGACTGGTGCCAACCGGAAGTGCGAACTGTATTGCTCAAGGGAATTTCCCCCGAGAGGAGCTCTAGGGGACGCGTTCGTAGGGAACTGGATATTTCCACTCCTTTACACGTTTCGTCCAGGCCCCGTGATTTGCAACCTCCTGATTACTTGATTCAGGAGAACGTGGTACCCGGACCTTCTGGACATGTCCATCTGCCCTCTAATACATCTTTCACAAAGAGAGGATCTTCTCTCACAAGAGGAAGGTTGGGTTCTCCATCCAGAGGTCAAGACACTCAACCTTCACGCTTGGCTTCTGAGAGGTTGAGATATAAGGATTGGGACCTTCCGGATGACGTTATGGAGATTTTGCTTTCGGCCAGAATGCCAGCAACAAAATCCTTCTACCGCTGCCGTTGGAAGAAATTCAGTAACTGGTGCAGGGATAAGAATGTGGATCCTTTTCAATGTACCACTCCCATGGTGCTGTCCTTTCTATTACATTTAGCCAACTCTGGGCTCAAGTTGGAAATATTAAAGGATATTTGGCAGCGCTATCCATCTTCAAGCGCTCCTCGGAAGAAGTTTCATATTTCAAAATGGCTTTAGTTATACAATTTCTTAAAGAGTTAACAAATGTGTTCCCTCCTACACCTTTCCAAATTCCCATTTGCGATTAAAATTTAGTTTTAAAGTTTGTGTGCCCCTTTTGAGCCTTTACATTCTTGTCCTTTAAGGCTCCTAATTTTAAAAACTGTTTTACTAGTAGCTCTAACTTCAGCCCGCAGGGTGAGTGAGTTGCAGGTGCTCTCTTGTAAGCCTCCTTACACGATTTTCCACAAGGATAACGTTTTTTTAAAGGTCAAGCCCATTTTCCTACCTAAAATAGTTTCTGATTTTCATCTGTCACAGAAGATCACTTTACCGTCCTTTTATCCTCTTCCACACGCTAATAAAGAGGACGAAAGATTCCACAGATTAGATCCTAAAAGGGCTCTCAGTTTCTAAATTTTTAGACTGGAAAGATTTAGACAAACAGATCAGTTGTTTGTCGGTTACACTGGACACAAATTGGGACTTGGTGTGTTCAAACAAACCTTATCCAGATGGATTATCCTAGCAATATCTGAATGTTACAAATTGGCTTGGAAGGAGCCGCCAGATGGTTTAAGGGCTCATTCAACCAGGTGCATAGCAACTTCCATGGCTCTTCAGAGGGTTGTCCCAGTGCAGGATATTTGTGCTGCGGCCACTTGGTTATCAATGCACACTTTGCCAACATTGTTTAGACACTACCTCTTACCAAGGTGGCCTTTTTGCAAAAGCCATCCTTCATTCAGTGCATAATTTAAAAAAATAAATAAAACTATGGTACTCCCTCCTCCATAGCAGTTGTAATTTGGGAGTCTATCTAAAATGAGGAATACGTGGGAGGACCCAATCCATTCAAAGAACAAGTTACTTACCAATTGTAATGTTCTTTCGACTGGATGTTCCATCAACCCTCCCAACCTACCCCTCCGTACAGTTTTTACGCTTTTTTGCACTTGTACTTCCTTAAGAGCCTGACACCTGACGCCACAAAGTACAACTGATGCGACCTTTAACATTGAAAAAACAGAACTGAACCAAAGGGCACGGCTCGGGCCCTTTATACGACGAATGACGTCGATGCTCGACGGCGCACTTCGAGGGACCAAGCTACGTGGCCTCGAGCACTGCGACCTCTGGTGAAAAATGTTTCTGAAAGAAGCAGCAAGCTGGCAAATACATCTAAGATGAGGAATACGTGGGAGGAACATCCAGTCGATAGAATGTTACAGTTGGTAAGTAACTTGTTCTTCTCCTCTAAACCAATCACTGGCCCCTGGGCCATACTGCCCTCATCCAATGACAGTCCTCTCTCTAAGAGTCAGTGTTAGGCAGAATTATATACAGTACCCTTTGGGAACTCCAAACACAATTAAGACTACAAGTGACAGTACAAATTCACATTTGGTACAAGCCTGTACTACACAGTTAAAGTGGTAGCGATGACTCCGCAGCTAGACTTATCTCAAGAGTAAGTGAGCAGTATCGGATAGTTCCACAAAGGACAGCAATTACTATGATTCAGGCAAACACTGACTCAGGGTTTTGAAGTGAAAGAATATACATTTATTTCACTCTTCAGTTGTATAACATTACACTATTATAAGCAGTCTAAAAATCACACTCTTAATACACCACACCACTTCACTTAAATTCCAGACAAGTTAAGATCACAAAATGAAGTGGGAGCAAAATGGCACTCCAGCAATTTAAAAGGGAGGCAAAGACAAAGTTAATAGAAATTAAATCACACCAACAGGTAAGTACTCGGGGCAATTGAACAAGAGGAACTACAGTGATAGAATCAGGTAGAAAAGGCTTGGGCCAAAGTCAATGGGTAAAAAGTTTTTTGCTCAAGATCACACGGTTCAGGGTAGTTCATGCTAAAGTTCATGTCATGGGATCCGGGCGAGGTTGGTTGGTAGAAAAGTTAGTTCGAAGAGAAGGACAAACCCTCGGATTGGAGAAAGATTTCAAACACTTTCACTGTGGCTGAACGAAACGAACAACCGGATTTGCACAGTACCTTAAAACTGAGAGGAAGCTGTAGCTGAGGCGGACATTCCTTGTAGTTCCTGTAGGCTCACTGTTCCTGAAGCGACTGTTGGACTGACAAGAAGTAGGAAGACTGGAGGGTCTTGCACTACCCAGGGAAGAATCCAGCAGCAGAGCAAAGCAACGAAATAAAAGGTGCGCTCCTTAAAACTCAAGCAGGGTCTGACCTTCCTGGCTATCCGGCCCACTGTAGCTCTGTACAGCGAATTCGACCAGAGGAGGGGTCCTGGCTCGCATTTTGGGCGAACTGGTTGGTCCCACCAGCTCAAGGGAAGAAGTTTCCTGGAGGATCTTCTCTGTCGTCGGATTCTGAAGATTCGGACCTGCAGCAGGGCTTTACCGGGGGGTTCAGTCGTTTTAGGGGTCCTCTTCCATCAGCTCCTCGTTGGTTCTTTCGTTCCAGTGGCAACTCTGCCTTTCCAGTCCCAGAGACCTGCTTTTTATGCAGTTTTCTCCCATTCATACAGCCTGGCTGTCAATCACACAGCAGGGTGGCTGTCCTGGCAAGGACAGTCCCCTCAGCCAATCAAACAGGAGTGTGACTTTGGTTACCAAGGGAACCCATGGCGGGGTCCGAAGATCCCTCTCTCACATCCTGCCTACCCAGACCTTCACAGGCACCTTAAGGAGGGCTTCTGTGCAGAAGCCCATGAAAAGACGGTGAACAAAGGAATCCTCCCCGGTTTGGCGTGCAGAGTAAAACACGAGAAAGACTTTAACAAAAGGAAATGGCGAATAAACCCAGCCGGAGCCAAAATAAAATGTATTTGGTCAAGCGGGTTTATGTTTGAGGCTCATATAATAGCCTAAAACAATACCATGGTTATATAAGATAACCGCAGTAGAAAAGTTAGGGTACTCGCCACTGCCACCAGCCAAGTCTTGATGTAAAGGGAGTGAAACAATGCTCCAAGAGACAAACAAAAAGGGATAAGAATTAACCCTTTCCAATAATCCATGTAAGATTGGGTGTACTGGATCTGTGGTTTAAAGTGACTAAAATAAAGTTAATGGCAACTTTACCTTTTCTGGGGGACAGTAGTCCGCCCCAGAAAATGGAGTCAGTGGGAAGTCTCAAAGACACAACCCTGTGTCACTGCTCTGAAGGTGCTGTGTAACATGCATTAAAAATGAGGCCATGGAGTAGGTGAGGCTCCAGTGCCCAGGATCACACACAAAGTGAAAACACACACAGCACAACACATGTAAGAGTGGGAAAAAGGCTCACACTCTTACCAGGTGAAGAAAATAAACCCTAGAAATCGAGCAAATGTGCTGCGGGATTCATTAGCTAAGGAAAATCAGCCATTTATGAGAATTCTCCCTAACAGCCATCTTCAGATTTTTATTGCACACTTCAGTGTTGGTAGTCCTCGAGTTCCTCTCTGAGCTATTTGTATGTTTTTCCATGAATTATTATTTTTTTCTTTTTTTTTTCTTTCCACCAGAGCCTGTGCTCTTTCCTCATCGTCTGGCAACGAGGACCCGTTGTCTGTGAAGTTTGGCGCCCCTCAAGGGCGAAGATTTGTCGAAGTTTCTGGAAAGCCATCTTGGGCCTACTTCATGCCCTCTGACTCTCTTCAGGTCTTGCACAAAATGCAGCTACGGAACGTCTTCATGGAGGACAAGCATCTACAATGTCTTTGCTGCCTGCACCCGGACCACAACGAGGATGGGTGCGAGATATGCCTGGGCTTCTTGAAGACCAAGAAAGACACACATAGCAGGCTGGCGGCATTGGGTCCATTTGAACAAGGCCTATGCCCCGTGGCCCGAGCTGGGTCATGCCTCGCTCAGGACCAGCCGGTCAGAAGAGCAATCTCCCTCTGGGAAGAGATCAAAGTCCTTTGAGGTAGCCTCATCCGTGGAGTTCCAAGATAATGCCAAGAACCGCAAGTCCAATTACAGAGTTTGCCACAAATGCTGGTCCCAGGTTGCATAGGCCGACATCGCCGTCCGCCTCCATAGCCAGCCTGCCATCGAGCTCCTACTCAAAGAGGAAGTCGTCCACCCGGCCAAGTTACGGGAGAAATCAGAAAAGCCTTGGCTAGAGGAAGAGAAGAAGGCTGTGCATCCCACGCAGGCTCAAATGGCGCAGCCAAAGTCCTCTTTGACCACTTCGACACCTTCGGTGACGACCATGGCAGTGATGGGTGCTGATCCGACGAGGGTGGCTTCTTCAGCACAAAAGGTATCCCTGCCTCCAAGGTGTGACACAGCTGCTGAGGCAGCAGCGAAGACTGCAAGCAGGGGTTGGGGGATCCAGTCCAGATCCAGGTTCAAAGCCCTCAGGGAGGAAAGAGGGGTGGGACCCAAAACAGCCTTCGAAGGTTTTCGTTCAACCGATGAACATCAGGACGGTAGAGGCGCAGGGCTTAGCGAACCATTGTTCCCTCCGCAGCCGAAAGACATATCCATCGACATCCTGTTGACTCTCTCAGCAGAGGTTGTCCCCAGCACCGACACCTGTGGTGCCACAGTCCCCGATCTGCCTCCACGTAAGAAGAGAAAGCGGCATCCGACGCCTCCACATCAGACTCCTCCACCACGTTGGGGCCCGATCCCACCAGTGGACCCGGATATATATATATATATATATATATGTATATAGATACACACACACACACACACACACACACACACACACACACACACACACACACACACACACACACACACACACACACACACACACACACACACACACACACACACACACACACACACACACACACACACACACACACACACACACACACACACACACACACACACACACACACACACACACACACACACACACACACACACACACACACACACACACACACACACACACACACACACACACACACACACACACACACACACACACACACACACACACACACACACACACACACACACACACACACACACACACACACACACACACACACACACACACACACACACACACACACACACACACACACACACACACACACACACACACACACACACACACACACACACACACACACACACACACACACACACACACACACACACACACACCCCCTTCGTCCAGCAGGCAATTAATCCCTGCACCTGGATGCCCCTCATAGTCTCTCCACCTGATGAGCTGGGATCATTCCACTTGGTCTCCACGGCCTACGAGCTGTACCAGCTGGTGCCCAAGGAAACTAGGAGGGAGGGCTTCTTGTATCCGCAAGAGGAAAGCTGTCATGGCGGTACCCTTTCTGGACATCTGGGAGGAAGGCCTAGCCCTCACGAAGAACCCGTGCATGGCTCCAACCGAACTTGACTGGTTGGAGAAGAAATATACGGCGCTGGACTCCGCTCCCAAGTGCTTGAGCTCACAACCTTTGCCGGACTCCAGATTGTTGGCAGCTGCATGGAAACGTTTGGCTAACCGGGCTTCATCATCATCAGTTCCCCCCAGACAAGGAGGGGAAGAAGATGGATGCCATGGGGAAGAGTCATTTACACTGCGACATTCACGATCAAGGTGGCTAATGCTGTGGCTATCGTGGCCCGATGCGGCCGGGAGCTTTGGTACAAGATGGGTCCAATCCTGGAATTCCTCCCCGAAGACAAGAAAATGTAAGTTATTACCCTCTTTCAGGAAGGGGACTTGGCGTCGGACCATACCATTACGCTGGCAGTGGACATCGGCGACACCGGTTTCTGGTAGATGGGAAACTGAGTCTTCCTTCGTTGGCAGGGATGGTTGAAGGCCAAGCATTTTCATCAGGACTTTCATGCGCAGGTGCTGGACATGCCCTTTGACTGAGATGATCTGTTCGGGAAGGCAGTCGACTAATCCCTTCAAGAAAGATACAGAGAAGGCACGTTCCATTGGCACTCTTCAGCAGCATTGCTTGTCTTCTTTTCAGTCCTCCAGGGGAAAAACAAGCAGATCATCCAAGGGATTCTTCACATCATACAGGCTACCTCCCCGATCCGCCATGCAGGAAGCCTACATGGTTCGCTTCCAGGCCTACGGTAGCGGACATCAGCGTCACTGTCGCCCGCAGTTCGCCAGCGCCCAAGCAAGCCTGAACCGGACAAGATGTCTGGACCCTACTTGTGCACCCTGGTGGGAGGCTGGCTGACTAGGTTCATCAGTGAGTGGAAAATGATCACCACCAACAGATGGGTTCTGCTGGGCGCTCTCGCCCAGGGACACACCTTAGAGTTCCAAAGCAGGTGCCCAAGTATGATATGATATGGTATTTGTAACGCGCCTATACACGGGTGTTTCAAGGCGCGACGAGGCAGGGAGGGGAGGAACAAGGGGAGACAAAACAAACGATCCTACTAGGCCAGGTGTCATTCAGATCGCGCAAGTGCAGGGGTGGGGGAGGGGGGAAAAGTGCAAGGGGAGCGGGGGAAGTGCAGTAAAGGTAAGTGGCGTAAGTAATAAATAAAAAAGGGCCAGCTAGTGGCAAGTGCAAGGTAAGTGCAGAGCAAGTGCTGGGGAAGGGGGGGGGCTGTAGGGATACAGAGACAGTCCCGTAGTGCAGAGGGGTTCCAAGGGATCAGTGACTGGGACCAGGACCGAAGGCAGTTTAGAGTGGTCAAGTTGCAGGATCAGTGCAGTTTAGTGAAGAATTTAATTAGCTGTTCAGCAGGGGAGAGGGAGAGAGAAAGCAGAAGCAAAGAGGAAGGTTTTGAGGTGCTTCCGGAACCGGAGGTGGTTCTCCTCAAGTTTCAGGGAGGCAGGAAGGCTGTTCCAGAGGGAGGCCCCTGCCGCGGAGAGAGATCTACCCCCAGCTCGTTGCTTCGAGAAGCGGCTGACCATGAGGGAGTTGGAGGTGGATGAGCAAAGGGCTCGGGGAGGAAGATATTTGGGAAGAGAGAGTTGAAGGTATTTAGGACCCAGGCCCCAGAAGGCCTTGTGGACAATGCAGAGGGTTTTGAACTTTATCCTCGCAGCCACTGGAAGCCAGTGTAGAGATTTCAGTCCTGGAAAGATACGGTCCCTGGGCTTGAGGCCAAGGACAAGTTTCGCAGTTCTGTTCTGGATGAGTTGCAGAGGGCGGAGAGTGGAGGCAGGCAGATTAAGATAGAGGCTGTTACAGTAATCCAGCTTCGAGAGAACCAGGGCTCG